>NC_143034.1:4320000-4655500 GCF_057628025.1 Oncorhynchus mykiss
CCAACACATGGAAACCATGGAAACCGTGTGTGTGATGTCATGTCTAACATTCCCACTGATTCCGCTCCAGCCTTCACCACAAGCCCGTTCTCCCTAATTCAGGAGAAACCATGGAAACCGTGTGTGTGATGAATTTTCTAACATTCCCACTGATTCCGCTCCAGCCTTCACCACAAGCCCGTTCTCCCTAATTCAGGAGAAACCATGGAAACCGTGTGTGTGATGTCATGTCTAACATTCCCACTGATTCCGCTCCAGCCTTCACCACAAGCCCTTTCTCCCTAATTCAGGAGAAACCATGGAAACCGTGTGTGTGATGTCATGTCTAACATTCCCACTGATTCCGCTCCAGCCTTCACCACAAGCCCTTTCTCCCTAATTCAGGAGAAACCATGGAAACCGTGTGTGTGATGTCATGTCTAACATTCCCACTGATTCCGCTCCAGCCTTCACCACAAGCCCTTTCTCCCTAATTCAGGAGAAACCATGGAAACCGTGTGTGTGATGTCATGTCTAACATTCCCACTGATTCCGCTCCAGCCTTCACCACAAGCCCTTTCTCCCTAATTCAGGAGAAACCATGGAAACCGTGTGTGTGATGTCATGTCTAACATTCCCACTGATTCCACTCCAGCCTTCACCACAAGCCCGTTCTCCCTAATTCAGGAGAAACCATGGAAACCGTGTGTGTGATGTCATGTCTAACATTCCCACTGATTCCGCTCCAGCCTTCACCACAAGCCCTTTCTCCCTAATTCAGGAGAAACCATGGAAACCGTGTGTGTGATGTCATGTCTAACATTCCCACTGATTCCGCTCCAGCCTTCACCACAAGCCCGTTCTCCCTAATTCAGGAGAAACCATGGAAACCGTGTGTGTGATGTCATGTCTAACATTCCCACTGATTCCGCTCCAGCCTTCACCACAAGCCCGTTCTCCCTAATTCAGGAGAAACCAACTTCCTGAGGTAAAAATACTACATTTTCAGGCAAATAAACCATTTTTTTTTAAAAGCCCCACTTCAGCATGTGAAAACACAGCATCCTCTACTCATTAGTCTACATGCATCGCCTAGGTCACTTTTTGGTTTGAGCCATCTTCTCCGTGGGCTTTGAACGGGGCACCTGGCTCACGCCCGGGAAGCAGCCCGGTGATAAAAACTAAAATCACTTTTCAATCCGTCAACGCGGTCTAGTAATCCATTCTCCTACTTGGTTTCTCCCCGTGGGAGACCCAGGTTCAGATCCTGTGTTACCTACCTGGAAGTTGACATCCACCCCCCGGGACAGCAGGCCTCTCACCCCAGACAGGTCTCCTTCCTGGGCACAACGCAGCAGTCTTAGCCCCTCCAGTTCTGTGGTAGTGCTGGTGGTGTTAGCCTGCTGCCTGCTAGCCTGCTGCCTGCTAGCCTGTGGGAAAGAATACATGTACTTTAGTTACATTTTGGTCAATCAGCAGATGTTTCACTGGTGCATCTAGAGTGTGCAAAGCTGTCATGGCAAAGAGTGGCTACTTTGAAGAAACTCAAATATAAAATATATTTTGATTTGTTTAACACTTTTTTGGTTACTACATGATTCCATATGTGTTATTTCATAGTGTTGATGTCTTCAATAGTATTATACAATGTTAGAAAATAGTACAAATTAAGAAAAACCCTGGAATGAGTAGGTGTCAACTGTTGACTGGTACTGTGTATATATACTGAGGAAATACTTTATTTTTTAAATCATACATGTCATGATCATAGATGATGTAGCTACTAGGCTATATTTGTGGTACCTGGACGTGCTGCCCTGCTCTTCTCCCCCTGCGTTTCTCTCTCCCCCTCTGCTCCATTCCTCGTCTCTCCTCTCCATCCCCTTCTTCTATGAGGCTTTGATAGAAGCGCCGTGCCTCCTCTCCTCCGAGGGTGCTGGGTTGAGGTCCGGTGGCTGCGCCTGCGTTTCCCGACCACAGCAGCTCTTCTTCTCGGGCCGGGGTGAAGTAGCTTAGAGAGCTCATGTCTGGGACCGGTTGGTGGTCGGCGGCGCTGGAATAGCTAGCTGACCGCTAGACAGACTAGTAACGTTACAGTCACCTAAAACACAGTTGACCAGTCGGATAGTGACTAGATTTATGTAAACGAGGTAACTGACGTTCGTTAATCACTTTTCTGGAGTCTGGAAATGTCGGTGTAAGGTTATTTTTTCTTCATACAGCTAATTAACTACAGTGGCTAACTCAATGATTAGTCTAATTCCTCCATCATATTGTTACTTTTAGTAAGTAGCTAAGTGTAGTTAGCTAGCCTCAACCAAATATTTTGTCTGTGCCTCGACGCTCGGTCGTAAAGGATAATAGGCTAGCTGGCTGTGACTTATCAACCAGAATTAGCAATGGGCAGCTAGCAAGCTAGCACACTGAATTTAACGTTAGGTACCTAGATATTTAACAAAAAGTTTATATATATATATATATATATATATAACAAAAAGTTTACTTATATATTTAACAAAACGTTTATTTCTCTATATAAAATAAAGAGTGTAAATGTAAAAAATACTATCAAAATAGTTAGTTCCCTACCCGAGGTAACGTGCCTCCATCTTTGTTGTTGTTGGTTTGCGACGTCATGTCCACTATTTTCTACGTCACGCGTCTCCACATTGCCCCCTGCTGACCGGAGTTGGTAACGCAGCAAAAGTCCTTTTAGGACACGATTTTACATTAATTCAAGTCAAAAGAAAATTAACACATAGGTCTATAATAGCGCGCCTAAACGGTGTACCAGTCGATATTAAATATTGGTGTTCCACATTTTATTGATATTCAGACCAAAATATGTTGCATTAATCAAATAATTTTTTACTGAACGAAAAAATATGCACGCAACATGGAAAAATGTCGACGATTATACTGAGTTACAGTTCATGTAAGGAAATCAGTCAATTGAAATAAATTCATTAGGCCCTAATCTATGGATTTCACATGACGGGCATAGGCCTACCCATTGGGCAACCAGGCCAATCCAATCAGAATGAGTTTTTCCCCCAAAAAGGGCTTTATTATAGACAGAAATACTCCCCTGTTTCATCAGCTGTCTGGGTGACTGGTCTCAAGAAGCCGTATGTGGAGATCCTGTGCTGGCGTGGTTACACGTGGTCTACGGGTGTGAGGCCGGTTGGATGTACTGCCAAATTCTCTAAAACGGCATCGGCATCGGCTTAATGGCAGATAAATGAATACTACATTCTCTGGCAACAGCTCTGGTGGACATTCCTGCAGTGTCATCATGCTAATTACACGCTCCTTCAAGAAGTTGACACATCTGTGGCATTGTGTTTTGTGACAAAACTGCACATTAGAGTGTCCTTTTATTGTCCCCCCAGCACAAGGTGCACCTGTGTAATGGCCATGATGTTTAATCAGCATCTTGACATGCCACACCTGGATGGATTATTTTAACAAAGTATAAATAATCACTAACAGGGATGTAAACAAATTTGTGCACAACATTATAGAGCTTTATGTGCCGTGTGGAACATTTCTGGGATCTTTTATTTCAGCTCATGAAACATGGGACCAACACTTTACATGTTGTGTTCATATTTTTCTTCAGTGTAAAATCAGCGCCTGTGTTTTCTCTGACATGGTGGAATAACATTGATGGAAACATTCATGAGGTTGTGAATGTTTTTGTATGTTAACAACTTATCAATGTTATCATAACTAAGAGCGTTGTATTTGGTACAAATCATTCCTTTAAGTACAAGACCTCAGTCTGGTAATAAAGGATGTGGCTGTTGAGCTAGTAGCTAGAGGAAAATAGTAAACTAGGCACAAAACCTCAGTCTGGTAATACATGATGTGGTTGTTGAGCTAGTAGCTAGAGGGAAATATTAAACTAGGCACAAGACCTCAGTCTGGTAATGAATGATGTGGCTGTTGAGCTAGTAGCTAGAGGAAAATAGTAAACTAGGCACAAGACCTCAGTCTGGTAATACATGATGTGGCTGTTGAGCTAGTAGCTAGAGGGAAATATTAAACTAGGCACAAGACCTCAGTCTGGTAATGAATGATGTGGTTGTTGAGCTAGTAGCTAGAGGGAAATATTAAACTAGGCACAAGACCTCAGTCTGGTAATAAAGGATGTGGCTGTTGAGCTAGTAGCTAGAGGAAAATAGTAAACTAGGCACAAAACCTCAGTCTGGTAATACATGATGTGGCTGTTGAGCTAGTAGCTAGAGGGAAATATTAAACTAGGCACAAGACCTCAGTCTGGTAATAAAGGATGTGGCTGTTGAGCTAGTAGCTAGAGGAAAATAGTAAACTAGGCACAAACTGGTTGAATCAATGTTGTTTCAACGTAATTTAGTCAACAAATTGTGACATGGAATCGACGTGGAAAATACATTGGATTTCCAAAAAGTCGCCAACATAAACTATTGTTTCGACAGTGAAATTTCAACCATGGGATTGTCATCATAGTAACCAACGTTTAACAGACAAACCGTGTATAAAATACAGTGCCTTTTGAAATGACTCATTTCACATTTTGTTGCATAAGTATTCAGCCTAAATGAGTTCAGGAGTGAAAGTTCCCGAGTGGCGCAGTGGTCTGAGGCTCTGCATCTCAGTGCGAGAGGCGTCACTACACTCCCTGGTTTGAATCCAGGCTGCATCACATCCGGCCGTCATCGGAGGTGCCGTAGGGCGGCGCACAATTGGTCCAGCGTTGTCCGGGTTTGGTCGGTGTAGGCCGTCATTATAAATAAGAATTTGTTCGTAACTGACTTGCCTAGTTACATATAAAAAATATAAAAAATGTGGCTGAACAAATCACATAATAAGGTACATGGACTCCTTGTGATTTAATAGGGGTTGATGTGATCTTTGAATGACTAACCCTTCCTCTGTCCCCCATACATACAGCATCTGTAAGGTCCCTCAGTCTAGTAGTGAATGACTAACCCTTCCTCTGTCCCCCATACATACAGCATCTGTAAGGTCCCTCAGTCTAGTAGTGAATGACTAACCCTTCCTCTGTCCCCCATACATCCATACATACAACATCTGGAAGGTCCCTCAGTCTAGTAGTGAATGACTAACCCTTCCTCTGTCCCCCATACATCCATACATACAGCATCTGTAAGGTCCCTCAGTCTAGTAGTGAATGACTAATCCTTCCTCTGTCATACATACAACATCTATAAGGTCCCTCAGTCTAGTAGTGAATGACTAACCCTTCCTCTGTCCCCCATACATACAGCATCTGTAAGGTCCCTCAGTCTAGTAGTGAATGACTAACCCTTCCTCAGTCCCCCATACATACAGCATCTGTAAGGTCCCTCAGTCTAGTAGTGAATGACTAATCCTTCCTCTGTCCCTCAGTCTAGTAGTGAATGACTAATCCTTCCTCTGTCATATATACAACATCTGTAAGGTCCCTCAGTCTAGTAGTGAATGACTAACCCTTCCTCTGTCATACATACAACATCTATAAGGTCCCTCAGTCTAGTAGTGAATGACTGACCCTTCCTCAGTCCCCCATACATTCAGCATCTGGAAGGTCCCTCAGTCTAGTAGTGAATGACTAACCCTTCCTCAGTCCCCCATACATACAACATCTGTAAGGTCCCTCAGTCTAGTAGTGAATGACTAATCCCTTCCACAGTCCCCCATACATACAACATCTGTAAGGTCCCTCAATCTAGTAGTGAATGACTAACCCTTCCTCTGTCCCCCATACATACAACATCTGTAAGGTCCCTCAGTCTAGTAGTGAATGACTAACCCTTCCTCTGTCCCCCATACATACAACATCTGTAAGGTCCCTCAGTCTAGTAGTGAATGACTAACCCTTCCTCTGTCCCCCATACATACAGCATCTGTAAGGTCCCTCAGTCTAGTAGTGAATGACTAACCCTTCCTCTGTCCCTCAGTCTAGTAGTGAATGACTAACCCTTCCTCTGTCCCCTATTCAGCATCTGTAAGGTCCCTCAGTCTAGTAGTGAATGACTAACCCTTCCTCTGTCCCCCATACATACAACATCTGTAAGGTCCCTCAGTCAAGTATTGAATTTCAAGCACAGATTCAGCTACAAAGACGAGGGAGCTTTCGACATTCTCATTATAAAATAATTTGGTGCACTTAGGGCAGTGATAGGTAGATGGGTAACAATAATAAATGTTATTGGGGAAAAATGCACCAAATTATTATTTTTTCAATCTTCAACATAGAAATGCTACCAAAAATAATTTACTGAAACTCGAGACAAATGACGGAGTCACCTGTGATTCGCCAAATGACATTTTGAAAGAGGAAGTAAAGTACTTTAATGTTTTCATTTCAGTCTCCTCCAACTCCTCTAACCGACGCTAACTGTATGGATTTTTCCCCCTATTAATAATATAAAACTAACAGCTGTACAGAAAGACTCATGTGATTAAATTACAGAAGAGGAACTTCTTGATGCAATTAAAGCCTCTAATAAGTGGAAATCTCCAGGATCCGTTTTTTTTTATTTTTCAAACTTTTCGTTGATGTACTCAGAGGTCCATTATTAGCATGTTTTAACCACTCCTATACAAATAGATGATCAGATACTCCACAAGAAGGTCTGATTTCAATATGCCTTGTCCTTGTGTGTAGATTGATGAGGGGAGAATAAAAACATATTAGAATAAGGCTGTAACGTAACAAAATGTGGTAAAACTTTAAAATGGCCTGAGTACTTCCTGAATACACTGTACCTCCTTTAAATGATATAATCATTTACATTCAGCAATATCCAAATCATACAATGAAAGACGGGAGGTTTTATACTTGTATTTACATAATCAACACTCATAATCTAAACAAAATACCTATTTGCCCTTTTTAAAAAAAAATCTGATTTAGGACATGATCATATCTCGAGATGAAAACACCACAGTAGCAAAGTCTCTATCTTAGAATAAGGTCGTATTTTACCACAACATTCCGCAAGTGTCATTTGTCATGAAATGTCCTCTTGGATCGCTGAGATTAGGATGTGTACTTATCTATTTCATAATTATAATTATTTAAAAAAAAGTTTTTATCAGATATTATGCATTTTACCACAACATTCCTCAAGTGTCATTTGTCATGAAATGTCCTCTTGGATCACTGAGATCAGGATGTGTACTTATCTATTTCATAATTATAATTATTTAAAAAAAAGTTTTTATCAGATATTATGCATTTTACGTTCTAATTACCATAACAGTTATAAACTAATCAATTTCTAATATATATATATTTTTTTACATTGCTCTTGTCATGTAAAGGTCTGAGTTAAATAACACTGAAAATAAACATGTTTAAAATTAAATCAGACTTTTTTTTCCCAACATGTCCACAGACACTGTGTTTGTACATAATAAATATTATAGTATAATGTAAACTTCAACGAATATAATTTTTTTTATGATTTATGGACAAATTACAGCAACATACTTTGGGTTTTATTTTAAATAAGTTAGGTTTTTCTAAAGCAAAACAGTATAAAATGACCCAAGAATTTAATTCAGACGCATTCAGACGATTCAGGTGAAAATAAAATGTATTGAAAATAAGACACTTTTCCTAAACTTAGTCCTCAGAATGACAGTTGGTTTTGTAACTACTAAACTTAGTCCTCAGAATGACAGTTGGTTTTGTAACTACTAAACTTAGTCCTCAGAATGACAGTAGGTTTTGTAACTACTAAACTTAGTCCTCAGAATGACAGTTGGTTTTGTAACTACTAAACTTAGTCCTCAGAATGACAGTTGGTTTTGTAACTACTAAACTTAGTCCTCAGAATGACAGTTGGTTTTGTAACTACTAAACTTAGTCCTCAGAATGACAGTTGGTTTTGTAACTACTAAACTTAGTCCTCAGAATGACAGTTGGTTTTGTAACTACTAAACTTAGTCCTCAGAATGACAGTTGGTTTTGTAACTACTAAACTTAGTCCTCAGAATGACAGTTGGTTTTGTAACTACTAAACTTAGTCCTCAGAATGACAGTTGGTTTTGTAACTACTAAACTTAGTCCTCAGAATGACAGTTGGTTTTGTAACTACTAAACTTAGTCCTCAGAATGACAGTTGGTTTTGTAACTACTAAACTTAGTCCTCAGAATGACAGTTGGTTTTGTAACTACTAAACTTAGTCCTCAGAATGACAGTTGGTTTTTACAGATGCTTCATGGTTTTGTAACTCCATTATCTACAGAAACTGTTTTAAAACTGGTTTACGGAGAATCATCCATATAAACAATTTGATTTCATGTGACATAAACAAAACCACAAGTTCTTAGTCAAAAACATCAGACAGAACACAGCTCCTCAATTCTCTCCTGTTTTCTCTTGAGTCAGTTCAGTTTGGTATTGATCAACGCCATGTTTCATTTATTTTTTTGTGTAAATATTTATATAGTCGCCAGCATTATTTGTCTACTTGCAAATAAAAAAAAATCTCTCTCTGGGCAAGAAAAGTTATCTGGTGTGTTTTCCCCTGATCGGGAAAATGTCTTTGCACAATGAGAGCAGTGGTATGTCCTCTTTCATGATTATTCAGATGCCTTAACCGGTTAAATCTCTTTCCCAACTGGGAACAGTGAAAAGTCTTATCCTCTCCTGTGTGTCCTGTCATGCCTATTCAGGACCCCTAACTTAGTTAAACTCTTTCCAGTCAGGAAACAGAGGTGAGGCTTCTCTCCTGTGTGTGTGTTCTCCCATGTTTTTTCAGATACCCAAAGTGGGTAAAACTCTTTCCACACAGGGAGCATTGGTAGGGCTTTTCCCGTGTGTGTGTCCTCTCATGCTCTTTTAGGTTCCCTGATCGGGTAAAACTCTTTCCACACAGGGAGCATTGGTAGGGCTTTTCCCGTGTGTGTGTCCTCTCATGCTCTTTTAGGTTCTCTAACCGGGTAAAATTCTTTCCACACTGGGAACATTTGAAAGGCTTTTCTCCTGTGTGTGTCCTCGCATGCCTATTCAGGTCCCCTAACTGGGTAAAACTTTTTCCACACTGGGAGCAGAGGTGAGTCTTCTCTCCTGTGTGTGTTGTCTCATGTTTTTTCAGATACCCTACTTGGGTAAAACTCTTTCCACACAGGGAGCATGGGTAGGGCTTTTCCCGTGTGTGTGTCCTCTCATGCTCTTTTAGGTTCCCTAACCGTGTGAAATTCTTTCCACACTGGGAACATTTGAAAGGTTTTTCTCCTGTGTGTGTTCTCTCATGCCTATTCAGGTCTCCTAACTGGGTAAAACTCTTTCCACACTGAGAGCAGAGGTGAGGCTTCTCTCCTGTGTGTGCTTTCTCATGGTTTTTCAGATGCGCTAAGTAGGTAAAACTCTTTCCACACTGGGAGCAGTGGAAAGGCTTCTGTCCTGTGTGTATTTTCTCATGATCTTTTAGGTTCCCTAACTGGGTAAAACGCTTTCCACACTGGGAGCATTGGAAAGGTTTTTCCCCTGTGTGTATTCTCTCGTGATCTTTTAGGCTCCCTAACTGGGTAAAACGCTTTTCACAGTGAGAGCATTGGAAAGGCTTCTCTCCTGTGTGTATTCTCTCATGCTCCTTAAGGCTACCTAACAACCTAAAACTTTTTCCACATTGGGAACAGTGGTAAGGCTTCTCTCCTGTGTGTATTTTCTCATGTCTTTTCAGGCTCGCTAACTGAATAAAATTCTTTCCACATTGGGAACATTGGAAAGGCTCTTCTCCTGTGTGTGTCCTCTCATGCTTTTTTAGGTTCTGTAACTTAGTAAAACTCTTTCCACAGTTGAAGCAGTGGCGTCGTCTCGCTGGTTTGGGCGTCTCTGTGTCTGGTTCCTCTGAGGGACTCTTGCTGCCGTCAGAGTGAGAGTCTGATCTCTCTCCTGCCAAAGACAAACAGAGTATTTAGTTCAGCAGATTATTTAGTTAAACCTGAAATGAAACCTCCACGTACATTTTACTTTGACGTCGTTTAGAAGACGCTGTTATCCAGAGTGAAAGCATCAACAGTTAAGATGATATGCCCTGAATGACTAATTAGGGGTTCACAGCGAAGCTCCCAAAAACCCGTTGTTATTCTCTTTCTTCTACTTTGACATCTTAGTCGTTTAGAAGACGCTGTTATCTAGAGTGAAAGCATCAACAGTTAAGATGATATGCCCTGAATGACTAATTAGGGGTTCACAGCGAAGCTCCCAAAAACCTGTTGTTATTCTCTTTCTTCTACTACTTATTGATCGTTCCCATTTATATCCACTCTACAGGGCCAATCATTTATATCCACTCTACAGGGCCTATCATTTATATCCACTCTACAAGGGCCAATCATTTATATCCACTCTACAGGGCCAATCATTTATATCCACTCTACAGGGCCAATCATTTATATCCACTCTACAGGGCCTATCATTTATATCCACTCTACAAGGGCCAATCATTTATATCCACTCTACAAGGGCCAATCATTTATATCCACTCTACAGGGCCTATCATTTATATCCACTCTACAAGGGCCTATCATTTATATCCACTCTACAAGGGCCTATCATTTATATCCACTCTACAAGGGCCTATCATTTATATCCACTCTACAAGGGCCTATCATTTATATCCACTCTACAAGGGCCTATCATTTATATCCACTCTACAGGGCCTATCATTTAAATCCACTCTACAAGGGCCTATCATTTAAATCCACTCTACAAGGGCCTATCATTTATATCCACTCTACAGGGCCTATCATTTATATCCACTCTACAGGGCCTATCATTTAAATCCACTCTACAAGGGCCTATCATTTATATCCACTCTACAGGGCCTATCATTTATATCCACTCTACAGGGCCTATCATTTATATCCACTCTACAAGGGCCTATCAACTTGAAATATTTTAGGGTCATCCAATCCATTACCATGATGAACCACGTTAAGTTTGGCATTGAATTCTTACAAAACGGACGGAAATTATTAACAATTTACTTTTATTTAATGCTAACGATTTAAAATAAATCATTAAACAAATCTACTTCTCATAAACTAAGTCAGATTCACTCCAAATTTGGTCTTTGGACTCATGACATCAGTCTTTAAAGGTTTTGGTTGCTGCATTTTAATATGGCCGCACTGTAGCTATAGATGCACGTTACCACATTTGCTAATGCTAATTAATGCTAATGCTAATTAATGCTAATGCTAAAAATACTTAAAATCTTCTCATGAACCATAAGTCAGATTGACTCCAGATTTGGTATAAGTATTTGATACACTGCCAATTTTGCAGGTTTTCCTACTTACAAAGCCTGTAGAGGTCTGTCATTTTTATCATAGGTACACTTCAACTGTGAGAGACGGAATCTAAAACAAAAATCCAGAAAATCACATTGTATGATTTTTAAGTAATTAATTTGCATTTTATTGCATGACATAAGTATTTGATACATCAGAAAAGCAGAACTTAATATTTGGTACAGAAACCTTTTTTTGCAATTACAGAGATCATACGTTTCCTGTAGTTCTTGACCAGGTTTGCAAACACTGCAGCAGGGATTTTGGCCCACTCCTCCACACAGACCTTCTCCAGATCCTTCAGGTTTCGGGGCTGTCGCTGGGCAATACGGACTTTCAGCTCCCTCCAAAGATGTTCTATTGGGTTCAGGTCTGGAGACTGGCTAGGCCACTCCAGGACCTTGAGATGCTTCTTACGGAGCCACTCCTTAGTTGCCCTGGCTGTGTGTTTCGGGTCGTTGTCATGCTGAAAGACCCAACCACGACCCATCTTCAATGCTCTTACTGGGGGAAGGAGGTTGTTGGCCAAGATCTCGCGATACATGGCCCCATCCATCCTCCCCTCAATACGGTGCAGTCGTCCTGTCCCCTTTGCAGAAAAGCATCCCCAAAGAATGATGTTTCCACCTCCATGCTTCACGGTTGGGATGGTGTTCTTGGGGTTGTACTCATCCTTCTTCTTCCTCCAAACACGGCGAGTGGAGTTTAGACCAAAAAGCTATATTTTTGACTCATCAGACCACATGACCTTCTCCCATTCCTCCTCTGGATCATCCAGATGGTCATTGGCAAACTTCAGTAGGGCCTGGACATGCGCTGGCATGAGCAGGGTTTTAATCCATGACGGCGTAGTGTGTTACTAATGGTTTTCTTTGAGACTGTGGTCCCAGCTCTCTTCAGGTCATTGACTAGGTCCTGCCGTGTAGTTCTGGGCTGATCCCTCACCTTCCTCATGATCATTGATGCCCCACGAGGTGAGATCTTGCATGGAGCCCCAGACCGAGGGTGATTGACCGTCATCTTGAACTTCTTCCATTTTCTAATAATTGCGCCAACAGTTGTTGCCTTCTCACCAAGTTGCTTGCCTATTGTCCTGTAGCCCATCCCAGCCTTATGCAGGTCTACAATTTTATCCCTGATGTCCTTACACAGGTCTCTGGTCTTAGCCATTGTGGAGAGGTTGGAGTCTGTTTGATTGAGTGTGTGGACAGGTGTCTTTTATACAGGTAACGAGTTCCAACAGTTGCAGTTAATACAGGTAATAAGTGGAGAACTGGAGGGCTTCTTGAAGAAAAACTAACAGGTCTGTGAGAGCTGGAATTCTTACTGGTTGGTAGGTGATCAAATACTTATGTCATGCAATAAAATGCAAATTAATTACTTAAGAATCATACAATTTGATTTTCTGGATTTTTGTTTTAGATTCCGTCTCTCACAGTTGAAGTGTACCTATGATAAAACAATTACAGACCTCTACATGCTTTGTAAGTAGGAAAACCTGCAAAATTGGCAGTGTATCCAATACTTGTTCTCCCCACTGTATATACTCAATTAATTAGCCTTAATTAGCCTTATTGTTAGATAGACAGGTCACTTATTGTTAGATAGACAGGTAACTTATTGTTAGATAGACAGGTAACTTATTGTTAGATAGACAGGTAAACTTGTTGTTAGATAGACAGGTAACTTATTGTTAGATAGACAGGTAACTTATTGTTAGATAGACAGGTCACTTATTGTTAGATAGACAGGTCACTTATTGTTAGATAGACAGGTCACTTATTGTTAGATAGACAGGTCACTTATTGTTAGATAGACAGGTCACTTATTGTTAGATAGACAGGTAACTTATTGTTAGATAGACAGGTAACAAACTAGAAACAAACCAAAACATTGTTTAGAAAGTTTGATTTAGTCGCCTGGTTTGACAGATTGAAATATACTAAATACATTTTTAAACAGATGGGTTTATTGGTGTTAAAATACACCAGTTATGCTATTTTGGACCAGCAGGCTGATGATGTCATGCAGACATTTTTGTGTTTATACTTTTTTATAACGACAACGACAAGTTTGATGTCAGACGACAATAGAATGTTCATGATGTCAGACGACAATAGAATATTCATGATGTCACTGCGACAACTGTCTACAGATAGACCTAGTATAAACCAGCCTTTAGTCTTGGAATCTTTGGCTGTTTACTACACTACTCCCTCTGTTTAGCACATGGCCTCACATGTGACTCCTTAAAGAGATGGGTGGGGCTAAGGCTTAAGAGGGTGTGAACGATGCTGAATGGGTGTAGACAAATACGATCTCTCCAGTAGGTGTACCAAAACAGACAAGGGGGCATTTTCTCTTAAGGCTTAAGGCTCAGATGTTTATCGACTTTCAAAGCAGAATTAATTTGCCATTGTTCCTCAAATGGTATGATATACCATTTCCTTGCTCTGGGTCTCTACTTGACCATGTGACCTAGACACCCCAAACCAACATTGGATTGTTCACAGGGTAGGGACACGTATTACACACCCTTTGGTTTTCCCATAAATAACTTACACAATTTATATAAATTTAAAAAATAAAAAAAATGTCTATAGCTCTTCAACCACGTGACCTACCAGCCTTATTTCTACTGTTCATATGGTTTCCTCCCTTTGGTTTTCTTATAGCATTTTAGCAACATTTGTAGAATATATATATATATATATATATATATATATATATATATATATATATATATATATATATATATATGAACGATGCTATATATATATATATATATATATATGTGTGTGTGTGTGTATTTAAATGAGATATATATATATTTAAATATACTTTAAAAAAACAACTTTAATAGCTCCTTCACAATATGACTGAAACACCTCAAACCACCTTCAGGGTAGGTTTTCCCATAAATCACTTTCATGTTTTAAGATAAATATTTGAAACTTTCTATAGCTCTTCAACCATGTGACCTAACAATCTTCAATGATTGAAGAGTTTGTGCCCCTGTTTCTAAGACAGTAACGTTACTTACTAGTATTAATCAGATCTCCCGTATCCTCTTCCTCCTCCTCCTCCTCTTTCAACGTCACAGTAATCTCCCCCTCCTCCTCCTCCACTCCATAAACAGCATCCTCCTCTTTCACGCTGAAAGCTTCTTCTTTCACTGTAAACTCTTCCACTATAACTTCCTCTTTCACTGTAACTTCTTGCTGTTCTGTCACTATAACTTCCTCTTTCACTGTAACCTCTTTCACTGTAACAGCCTCACCCTCTACTTCTTTTTTTACTGTTACAGCCTCCTCTTCCTTCTCCTCTTTCACGAGACCCTCTTTCTCCGTCCAGCAGACCTCCTCTTCTTTAACACCGGGGTAGTAGTTTAGTGAGTTCATGGTCGGGGATGTTAACTAGCTAGATAGTTAGCATTAGCAAACAGCCTAGTGCTACTGCTAACTTAGCAAGCCAGCTACCCAACAAACAACGTAAATAGATACGACAGAAGTATATTTAAAACACACGAAATAATATATACCACAACAGACTAAAGAGATTTAATGTTTTTGCCTATTTCGGCTACGAAGCTGGCTGACTATACTTGTTATTGTTGAAGAGGCGTCGTCCTGTCCACTAGATTATACGTCACACTCTGACAGCATCACCTGAGACTCACATCGCCACCTGTTGACTGGAGTGGGTAAACGCAGTTGAGGAAAATATTTACAAGACGAAACGTTTATTTATTTATTTAATTGAAGTGTGATATTATATGGAAACGTACAAAGATAAGAACGCGTTGATTGATTAGTGCAGTGAAAATGTAAATACTGTACATCTGCATAAACATTTAAGGCAAATTCATATTAATTCACTTAAACAGATAACATAAAAGATAAGAGCTCCTTCTAAATAGCGTAACAATTACATTCACTACTAGACTGAGGGACCTTACAGATGTTGTATGGGGGACAGAGGAAGGATTAGTCATTCACTACTAGACTGAGGGACCTTACAGATGTTGTATGTATGGGGGACAGAGGAAGGGTTAGTCATTCACTACTAGACTGAGGGACCTTACAGATGTTGTATATATGACAGAGGAAGGATTAGTCATTCACTACTAGACTGAGGGACCTTTTTTTTATTTTACCTTTATTTAACTAGGCAAGTCAGTTAAGAACAAATTCTTATTTTCAATTACGGCCTAGGAACAGTGGGTTAACTGCCTGTTCAGGGGCAGAACGACAGATTTGTACCTTGTCAGTTCGGGGGGTTTGAACTTGCAACCTTCCGGTTACTAGTCCAACGCTCTAGGTTACTAGGTTACCCTAACGCCCCAAAATACTGACGGGAACATTCACGAGGCAGTGAATGTTTTGTCATCAGAACAACGTCATCAAATTGTCGGATGCCAAGTTCACTTGGACATTTCCACGTTTCCTAGTTCCGACGAACATGTGATCGCTTTTATCACAGCCAGAAGGGGAATTCTGAAGCCACCATTTAGAACTTCTCACCACCAAATATGGTGATTAGACGAAGTCCAATGGCAGGAAGTGGGAGAAGATGGCGCGAGACGAAACTTATTTCGATATTTTCTCATCTATGAAAAATTCGATCTCAATGCAGTTTTCTGTTCCCAAAAAATAGAATATGTTAAGAACAGAGTGTACTAAATGTTTTCAACATGATTTAACAAATATTGCATTGTTTAGAAGTGCAAGGGCGAATTGAGTTATCACAAGCGAAAATCATAGAGTAGGCGTTTCCTAATGGAAAAATATGCAAATACATGGTAAAACAGGCCAATAGAATCTCGCTAGATCGTGCTTGACTCTGCCCACCTCATTTGTTCACTGTGCTTCCTTTGCTGCCATGAGAAACAACAGCAAGGATAAATCTTGGGTTAGTTTAACAGTGGGCGAAGTTCGAACGGAACACTTTTGTCAAGACATTGACAAACCTCACCGCAATCCTGTTGCATTATGGGTATACAAATGTTTCCACATTTTCAAACATAAATAAATGAAATATCCTACTTGCTATAATATAGCTAATGTATTTGCATGGATGTAATGTCGTGCTCCATGTTAAAACCGTACAATGTTGATTGTCTGCAACATTGTTGTCAACAAACAAATTCAAACATTGTTGATTGTCTGTTCATTTTAAGTTTGAATGAAATGTAATGTAGTACAACATTGTAGGTTACACATGGGTTATGGTGGGGGATGGTGGGGGATTTCTACGCTGCCAATTACAGAGTCAAGAGGTTTATGTAGTAAAAAAAAAATTGAGCTCAATGTTAAACAGTAGTGGAAAAAGTACCCAATTGTCATACTAGAGTAAAAGTAAAGATACCTTAATAGAAAATGACTCAATTAAATGTGAAAGTCAACTATTAAAATACTACTTGAGTAAAAGTCTAACAGTATTTGTATATTAATATTTGAATATTGAAAAAGAAAATCTAAAAAGACGATGGACGCAAGAGCAACATGAGATACATGAAGATTTTAAAGAAGAAAATGAAAAAGAAGACTAAAATACAAGGAAGTGCAGACGCTCTAGGTAACTGACGAGAAAGTGTGAATATTTTGCCAGAGCTGGGTAGTGTGGCCGAGTGGTCTAAGGCGCTGGATTTAGGCTCCAGTCTCTAAGGAGGCGTGGGTTCAAATCCCACCACTGCCATCTTTATTGAGTTTGTTTGCACAAGCTATCACATGTTCTGCTTTATTTCAGCCTTTTTACTTTCATGTAGGGCCAAGCAAGGGAGAAAATAACAACTGTTGTGTGTCACGGATGGGGTTCCAACTCAATAGTGTAGTCCATCGCCTTAACCAACCAGCCACCAAGTCCTGTGCTCCCGCGGTGGCAGTTGCACCTCCTACCGGTGGTTGTTCATGTCAAAGCCTTGATTGGAAACAAGGAAACTTGGGCTCGGATGTGCGACGACCCAGCAGTCCATTTTAACAGTGGGTACTGTGGCCGAGCTGTCCAGAGAACTGGATTTAAGGACCCAGTCTTTCGGAGGTGTCGGTTCAAAGTCCACCGCTGCAACTTTTTCTCAACAGAAAACTGTAATGTAATTTCAAACAAGGCCACCAAGGACACCGGACAAATAAAGGGAATCCAGCCTTTACCCTAATTCCCACCTCTGTTATTGCAATTATCTGCTGTGTTTTTCTAATTCAGTCTGCTTCAGACATGAAAGCAGAAACTAATTCTAAGTTTATACGATGGAAGAAAGAGCAACATCAGATAAATTAAGATTTTTAAAAAGAGAATCAAAAAAAGATGAAGGACGCAAGAGCAACATGAGATACATAAAGAGTTTAAACAAGAAAATGAAAAAGAAGACTAAAATACAAGGAAGTGCAGACGCTCTAGGTAACTGACGAGTAAGTGTGGAAATCTTGCCAGAGCTGGGTAGTGTGGCCGAGCGGTCTAAGGCGCTGGATTAAGGCTCCAGTCTCTAAGGAGGCGTGGGTTCAAGTCCCACCACTGCCATCTTTTTTGAGTTTGTTTGCGCAAGCTATCACATGTTCTGCTTTATTTCAGCTTTTTTACTTTCATGCAGGGCCATGCAAGGGAGAAAAGAAGCAATGTTGTGTGTCACGGATGGGGTTCCAACTCAATAGTGTAGTCCATCGCCTTAACCAACCAGCCACCAAGTCCTGTGCCCCCGCGGTGGCAGTTGCACCTCCTACCGGTGGTTCTTCACGTCAAATCCTTGATTGGAAAAAAGGAAAGTTGTGATGGTCTGTGCGACGACCAAGCAGTCCATTTTAACAGTGGGAACTGTGGCCGAGCTGTCCAGAGAACTGGATTTAAGTACCCAGTCTTTCGGAGGTGTAGGTTCAAAGTCCACCTCTGCAACTTTTTCTCAACAGAAAACTGTAATGTAATTTCAAACTATTCCACCAAGGACACCGGACAAATAAAGGGAATCCAGCCTTTACCCTAATTCCCACGTCTGTTATTGCAATTATCTGCCGTGTTTTTCTAATTCAATCTGCTTCAGACATGAAAGCAGAAACGATTTCTAAGTTTATACGATGGAAGAAAGAGCAACATCAGATAAATTAAGATTTTTAAAAAGAGAATCAAAAAAAGATGAAGGACGCAAGAGCAACATGAGATACATAAAGATTTTAAAGAAGAAAATGAAAAAGAAGACTAAAATACAGGGGAGTGCAGACGCTCTAGGTAACTGACGAGAAAGTGTGGAAGCTTGCCAGAGCTGGGTAGTGTGGCCGAGCGGTCTAAGGTGCTGGATTAAGGCTCCAGTCTCTAAGGAGGCATGGGTTCAAATCCCACCACTGCCATCTTTATTGAGTTTGTTTGCGCAAGCTATCACATGTTCTGCTTTATTTCGGTGTTTTTACTTTCATGTAGGGCATGCAAGGGAGAGAAAAATCAATGTTCTGTGTCACGGATGGGGTTCCAACTCAATAGTGTAGTCCATCAACTTAACCAACCAGCCACCAAGTCCTGTGCTCTCACGGTGGCAGTTGCACCTTCTACCGGTGGTTGTTCATGTCAAATCCTAGATTGGAAAAAAGGAAAGTTGTGATGGTCTGTGGGACGACCCAGCAGTCCATTTTAACAGTTGGTACTGTGGCCGAGCTGTCCAGAGAACTGGATTTAAGGATCCAGTCTTTCAGAGGTGTGGGATCAAAGTCCACCGCTTTAACTTTTTCTCAACAGAAAACTGTAATGTAATTTCAAGCAAGGCCACCAAGGACACCGGACAAATAAAGGGAATCCAGCCTTTACCCTAATTCCCACCTCTGTTTTTGAAATTATCTGGGGAGGGGGAGGGAGAAAAGAAGCAATGTTGTGTGTCACGGATGGGGTTCCAACTCAATAGTGTAGTCCATCGCCTTAACCAACCAGCCACCAAGTCCTGTGCCCCCGCGGTGGCAGTTGCACCTCCACCTCCTACACGTCAAATCCTTGATTGGAAAAAAGGAAAGTTGTGATGGTCTGTGCGACGACCAAGCAGTCCTTTTTAACAGTTGGTACTGTGGCCGAGCTGTCCAGAGAACTGGATTTAAGGATCCAGTCTTTCAGAGGTGTCGGTTCAAAGTCCACCGCTGCAAGTTTTTCTCAACAGAAAACTGTAATGTAATTTCAAACAAGGCCACCAAGGACACCGGACAAATAAAGGGAATCCAGCCTTTACCCTAATTCCCACGTCTGTTATTGCAATTATCTGCCGTGTTTTTCTAATTCAATCTGCTTCAGACATAAAAGCAGAAACTAATTCTAAGTTTATACGATGGAAGAAAGAGCAACATCAGATAAATTAAGATTTTTAAAAAGAGAATCAAAAAAAGATGAAGGACGCAAGAGCAACATGAGATACATAAAGATTTTAAAGAAGAAAATGAAAAAGAAGACTAAAATACAGGGGAGTGCAGACGCTCTAGGTAACTGACGAGAAAGTGTGGAAGCTTGCCAGAGCTGGGTAGTGTGGCCGAGCGGTCTAAGGTGCTGGATTAAGGCTCCAGTCTCTAAGGAGGCATGGGTTCAAATCCCACCACTGCCATCTTTATTGAGTTTGTTTGCACAAGCTATCACATGTTCTGCTTTCTTTCAGCGTTTTTACTTTCATGCAGGGCCATGCAAGGGAGAAAAGAAGCAATGTTGTGTGTCACGGATGGGGTTCCAACTCAATAGTGTAGTCCATCGCCTTAACCAACCAGCCACCAAGTCCTGTGCTCTCACGGTGGCAGTTGCACCTTCTACCGGTGGTTGTTCATGTCAAATCCTAGATTGGAAAAAAGGAAAGTTGTGATGGTCTGTGGGACGACCCAGCAGTCCATTCTAACAGTTGGTACTGTGGCCGAGCTGTCCAGAGAACTGGATTTAAGGACCCAGTCTTTCAGAGGTGTCGGTTCAAAGTCCACCACTACAACTTTTTCTCAACAGAAAACTGTAATGTAATTTCAAACAAGGCCACCAAGGACACCGGACAAATAAAGGGAATCCAGCCTTTACCCTCATTCCCACGTCTATTATTGCAATTATCTGCCGTGTTTCTCTAATTCAATCTGCTTCAGACATAAAAGCAGAAACTAATTCTAAGTTTATACGATGAAAGAAAGAGCAACATCAGATAAATTAAGATTTTTAGAAAGAGAATCAAAAAAAGATGAAGGACGCAAGAGCAACATGAGATACATAAAGATTTTAAAGAAGAAAATGAAAAAGAAGACTAAAATACAAGGGAGTGCAGACGCTCTAGGTAACTGACGAGAAAGTGTGGAAATCTTGCCAGAGCTGGGTAGTGTGGCCGAGCGGTCTAAGGCACTGGATTTAGGCTCCAGTCTCTAAGGAGGCGTGGGTTCAAATCCCACCACTGCCATCTTTATTTAGTTTGTATGTGCAAGCTATCACATGTTCTGCTTTATTTCAGCGTTTTTACTTTCATGCAGGGCCGTGCAAGGGAGAAAAGAAGCAATGTTGTGTGTCACGGATGGGGTTCCAACTCAATAGTGTAGTCCATCGCCTTAACCAACCAGCCACCAAGTCCTGTGCTCTCACGGTGGCAGTTGCACCTCCTACCGGTGGTTGTTCATGTCAAATCCTTGATTGGAAAAAAGGAAAGTTGTGATGGTCTGTGCGACGACCCAGCATTCCATTTTAACAGTTGGTACTGTGGCCGAGCTGTCCAGAGAACTGGATTTAAGGACCCAGTCTTTCGGAGGTGTCGGTTCAAATCACACCACTGCCATCTTTACTGAGTTTATTTGCGCAAGCTATCACATGTTCTGCTTTATTTCAGCGTTTTTACTTTAATGCAGGGCCATGCAAGGTAGAAAAGAAGCAATATTGTGTGTCACGGATGGTGTTCCAACTCAATAGTGTAGAAGAAAATGAAAAAGAAGACTAAAATACAAGGGAGTGCAGACGCTCTAGGTAACTGACGAGAAAGTGTGGAAATCTTGCCAGAGCTGGGTAGTGTGGCCGAGCGGTCTAAGGCGCTGGATTTAGGCTCCAGTCTCTAAGGAGGCGTGGGTTCAAATCCCACCACTGCCATCTTTATTGAGTTTGTTTGCGCAAGCTTTCACATGTTCTGCTTTATTTCAGCGTTTTTACTTTCATGCAGGGCCATGCAAGGTAGAAAAGAAGCAATGTTGTGTGTCACGGATGGGGATCCAACTCAATAGTCTAGTCCATCCCCTTAATTGGGTTTTTGAAAGTCTGAAAGCCTGAAAGTCATGTGTCCTCCGATACACAACAAACCAAGCCGCTGCTTCTTTAACACAGCGCACATCCAACCCAGAAGCCAGCCGCACCAATGCGCCGGAGGAAACACCGTGCACCTGGCCACCTTGGCTAGCGTACACTGTGCCCAGCCCGCCACAGGAGTCGCTGGTGCGTGATGAGACAAGGACACCGCTACCGACCAAGCCCTCCCTAACCCGGGCGACGCTAGGCCAATTGTACGTCGCCCCACGGACCTCCCGGTCGCGGCCGGTTACGACAGAGCCTGGTGGCACAGCTGGCGCTGCTGTACAGCGCCCTTAACCACTGCGTCACCCGGGAGTCCCTGTTCTGCTTTATTTCAGCGTGTTTACTTTCATGTAGGGCCATGCAAGGGAGAAAAGAAGCAATGTTGTGTGTCACGGATGGGGTTCCAACTCAATAGTCCATCGCCTTAACCAACCAGCCACCAAGTCCTGTGCCCCCCGCGGTGGCATTTGCACCTCCTACTGGTGGTTGTTCAAGTCAAATTGGAAAAAAGGAAAGTTGTGATGGTCTGTGGGACGACCCAGCAGTCCATTTTAACAGTTGGTACTGTGGCCGAGCTGTCCAGAGAACTGGATTTAAGGATCCAGTCTTTCAGAGGTGTGGGATCAAAGTCCACCGCTTTAACTTTTTCTCAACAGAAAACTGTCATGTAATTTCAAACAAGGCCACCAAGGACACCGGACAAATAAAGGGAATCCAGCCTTTACCCTAATTCCCACGTCTGTTATTGCAATTATCTGCCCTGTTTTTCTAAATCAATCTGCTTCAGACAAAAAAGCAGAAACTAATTCTAAGTTTATACGATGGAAGAAAGAGCAACATCAGATAAATTAAGATTTTTAAAAAGAGAATCAAAAAAAGATGAAGGACGCAAGAGCAACATGAGATACATAAAGATTTTAAAGAAGAAAATGAAAAAGAAGACTAAAATACAAGGGAGTGCAGACGCTCTAGGTAACTGACGAGAAAGTGGGGAAATCTTGCCAGAGCTGGGTAGTGTGGCCGAGCGGTCTAAGGCGCTGGATTTAGTCTTTATGGAGGCGTGGGTTCAAGTCACACCACTGCCATCTTTATTGAGTTTGTTTGCACAAGCTATCACATGTTCTGCTTTATTTATTTTTATGGTTTACTACAGAGCCTGGGCGCGAACCCAGGACTCTGATGGCACAGCTGGCGCTGCAGTACAGCGCCCTTAACCACTGCGCCAGCCGGGAGGCCCTGTTCTGCTTTTTTCAGCGTGTTTACTTTCATGCAGGGCCATGCAAGGGAGAAAAGAAGCAATGTTGTGTGTCACGGATGGGGTTCCAAATCAATAGTCCATCGCCTTAACCAACCAGCCACCAAGTCCTGTGCCCCCGCGGTGGCAGTTGCACCTCCTACTGGTGGTTGTTCACGTCAAATTGGAAAAAAGGAAAGTTGTGATGGTCTGTGCGACGACCCAGCAGTCCATTTTAACAGTTGGTACTGTGGCCGAGCTGTCCAGAGAACTGGATTTAAGGACCCAGTCTTTCGGAGGTGTCGGTTCAAAGTCCGCCGTTGCAACTTTTTCTCAACAGAAAACTGTAATGTAATTTCAAACAAGGCCACCAAGGACACCGGACAAATAAAGGGAATCCAGCCTTTACACGAATTCCCACGTCTATTATTGCAATTATCTGCCGTGTTTTTCTAATTCAATCTGCTTCAGACATAAAAGCAGAAACTAATTCTAAGTTTATACGATGGAAGAAAGAGCAACATCAGATAAATTAAGATTTTTAGAAAGAGAATCAAAAAAAGATGAAGGAAGCAAGAGCAACATGAGATACATAAAGATTTTAAAGAAGAAAATGAAAAAGAAGACTAAAATACAAGGGAGTGCAGACGCTCTAGGTAACTGACGAGAAAGTGTGAATATTTTGCCAGAGTTGGGTAGTGTGGCCGAGCGGTCTGAGGCGCTGGATTTAGGCTCCAGTCTCTAAGGAGGCGTGGGTTCAAATCCCACCACTGCCATCTTTATTGAGTTTGTTTGCGCAAGCTATCACATGTTCTGCTTTATTTCAGCGTTTTTACTTTCATGCAGGGCCATGCAAGGGAGAAAAGAAGCAATGTCGTGTGTCACGGATGGGGTTCCAACTCAATAGTGTAGTCCGTCGCCTTAACCAACCAGCCACCAAGTCCTGTGCCCCCGCAGTGGCAGTTGCACCTCCTACCGGTGGTTGTTCACGTCAAATCCTTGATTGGAAAAAAGGAAAGTTGTGATGGTCTGTGCGACGACCAAGCAGTCCATTTTAACAGTGGGAACTGTGGCCGAGTTGTCCAGAGAACTGGATTTAAGGACCCAGTCTTTCGGAGGTGTCGGTTCAAAGTCCACCGCTGCAACTTTTTCTCAACAGAAAACTGTAATGTAATTTCAAACAAGGCCACCAAGGACACCGGACAAATAAAGGGAATCCAGCCTTTACCCTAATTCCCACGTCTGTTATTGCAATTATCTGCCGTGTTTTTCTAATTCAATCTGCTTCAGACATAAAAGCAGAAACTAATTCTAAGTTTATACGATGGAAGAAAGAGCAACATCAGATAAATTAAGATTTTTAAAAAGAGAATCAAAAAAAGATGAAGGACGCAAGAGCAACATGAGATACATAAAGATTTTTAAGAAGAAAATGAAAAAGATGACTAAAATACAAGGAAGTGCAGACGCTCTAGGTAACTGACGAGAAAGTGTGAATATTTTGCCAGAGCTGGGTAGTGTGGCCGCGCGGTCTAAGGCGCTGGATTTAGGCTCCAGTCTCTAAGGAGGCGTGGGTTCAAATCCCACCACTGCCATCTTTATTGAGTTTGTTTGCGCAAGCTATCACATTTTCTGCTTTATTTCAGCGTTTTTACTTTCATGCAGGGCCATGCAAGGGAGAAAAGAAGCAATGTTGTGTGTCACGGATGGGGTTCCAACTCGATAGTGTAGTCCATCGCCTTAACCAACCAACCACCAAGTCCTGTGCCGCCGCGGTGGCAGTTGCACCTCCTACCGGTGGTTGTTCACGTCAAATCCTTGATTGGAAAAAAGGAAAGTTGTGATGGTCTTTGCGACGACCCAGCAGTCCATTTTAACAGTTGGTACTGTGGCCGAGTTGTCCAGAGACCTGGATTTAAGGACCCAGTCTTTCGGAGGTGTCGGTTCAAAGTCCACCGCTGCAACTTTTCTCAACAGTAAACTGTAATGTAATTTCAAACAAGGCCACCAAGGACACCGGAAAATAAAGGGAATCCAGCCTTTACCCTCATTCCCAGGTCTGTTATTGCAATTATCTGCCGTGTTTTTCTAATTCAATCTGCTTCAGACATAAAAGCAGAAACTAATTCTCAGTTTATACGATGGAAGAAAGAGCAACATCAGATAAATTAAGATTTTTAGAAAGAGAATCAAAAAAAGATGAAGGACGCAAGAGCAACATGAGATACATAAAGATTTTAAAGAAGAAAATGAAAAAGAAGACTAAAATACAGGGAAGTGCAGACGCTCTAGGTAACTGACGAGAAAGTGAGGAAGCTTGCCAGAGTTGGGTATTGTGGCCGAGCGGTCTAAGGTGCTGGATTAAGGCTCCAGTCTCTAAGGAGGCGTGGGTTCAAATCCCACCACTGCCATCTTTATTGAGTTTGTTTGCGTAAGCTATCACATGTTCTGCTTTATTTCAGCGTTTTTACTTTCATGCAGGGCCATGCAAGGGAGAAAAGAAGCAATGTTGTGTGTCACGGATGGGGTTCCAACTCAATAGTGTAGTCCATCGCCTTAACCAACCAGCCACCAAGTCCTGTGCCCCCGCGGTGGCAGTTGCACCTCCTACCGGTGGTTGTTCACGTCAAAGCCTAGATTGTAAACAAGGAAAGTTGGGCTGGGCTGTGCGACGACCTAGCAGTCCATTTTAACAGTGGGTACTGTGGCCAAGCTGTCCAGAGAACTGTATTTAAGGATCCAGTCTTTCAGAGGTGTGGGTTCAAAGTCCACCGCTTGAACTTTTTCTCAACAAAAAACTGTAATGTAATTTCAAAAAAGGCCACCAAGGACACCGGACAAATAAAGGGAATCCATCCTTTACCCTAATTCCCACCTCTGTTTTTGAAAAAATTCTGCTGTGTTTTTCAGATTCAATCTGCTTCAGACATAAAAGCAGAAACACATTTTCAGTGTACACAATGGAAGAAAGAGCAACATCAGATAAATTAAGATTTTTAAAAAGAGAATCAAAAAAAGATGAAGGACGCAAGAGCAACATGAGATACATAAAGATTTTTAAGAAGAAAATGAAAAAGAAGACTAAAATACAAGGGAGTGCAGATAAATCAAAGGCGTGGGTTCAAATCCTACCACTGCCGTCTAAAATACAAGGGGGTGCAGACGCTCTAGGTAACTGACGAGAAATTGTTGTTACCTTGCAGAGCTGGTTAGTGTGGCCGAGCGGTCTAAGGCGCTGGATTAAGGCTCCAGTCTCTAAGGAGGCGTGGGTTCAAATCCCACCACTGCCATCTTTACTGAGTTTGTTTGCGCAAGCTATCACATGTTCTGCTTTATTTCAGTGTTTTTACTTTCATGTAGGGTCATGCAAGGGAGAAAAAAATCAATGTTGTGTGTCACGTATGGGGTTCCAACTCAATAGTGTAGTCCATCGCCTTAACCAACCAGCCACCAAGTCCTGTGCCCCCGCGGTGGCAGTTGCACCTCCTACCGGTGGTTGTTCACGTCAAATCCTTGATTGGAAAAAAGGAAAGTTGTGATGGTCTGTGCGACGACCCAGCAGTCCATTTTAACAGTTGGTACTGTGGCCAAGCTGTCCAGAGAACTGGATTTAAGGACCCAGTTTTTCGGAGGTGTCGGTTCAAAGTCCACCGCTGCAACTTTTTCTCAACAGAAAACTGTAATGTATTTTCAAACAAGGCCACCAAGGAAACCGGACAAATAAAGGGAATCCAGCCTTTACCCTAATTCCCATGTCTGTTATTGCAATTATCTGCCGTGTTTTTCTAATTCAATCTGCTTCAGACATAAAAGCAGAAACTAATTCTAAGTTTATACGATGGAAGAAAGAGCAACATCAGATAAATTAAGATTTTTAAAAAGAGAATCAAAAAAAGATGAAGGACGCAAGAGCAACATGAGATACATAAAGATTTTAAAGAAGAAAATGAAAAAGAAGACTAAAATACAAGGAAGTGCAGACGCTCTAGGTAACTGACGAGAAAGTGTGAATAGTTTGCCAGAGCTGGGTAGTGTGGCCGAGCGGTCTAAGGCGCTGGATTAAGGCTCCAGTCTCTAAGGAGGCGTGGGTTCAAATCCCACCACTGCCGTCTTTATTGAGTTTGTTTGCGCAAGCTATCACATGTTCTGCTTTATTTCAGCGTTTTTACTTTCATGTAGGGCCATGCAAGGGAGAAAAGAAGCAATGGTGTAGTCCATCGCCTTAACCAACCAAGTCATGTGCCCCCGCTGTGGCAATTGCACCTCCTACTGGTGGTTGTTCATGTCAATTCCTTGATTGGAAAAAAGGAAAGTTGTGATGGTCTGTGCGACGACCAAGCATTCTATTTTAACAGTGGGAACTGTGGCCGAGCTGTCCAGAGAACTGGATTTAAGGACCCAGTCTTTCGGAGGTGTCGGTTCAAATCAAATCAAATTTTATTTGTCACATACACATGGTTAGCAGATGTTAATGCGAGTGTAGCGAAATGCTTGTGCTTCTAGTTCCGACAATGCAGTAATAACAAGTAATCTAACTAACAATTCCAAAACTACTGTCTTGTACACAGTGTAAGGGGATAAAGAATATGTACATAAGGATATATGAATGAGTGATGGTACAGAGCAGCATAGGCAAGATACAGTAGATGGTATCGAGTACAGTATGTACAAATGAGATGAGTATGTAAACAAAGTGGCATAGTATAAAGTGGCTAGTGATACATGTATTACATAAGGATACCGTCGATGATATAGAGTACAGTATATACGTATGCATATGAGATGAATAATGTAGGGTAAGTAACATTTATATAAGGTAGCATTGTTTAAAGTGGCTAGTGATATATTTACATCATTTCCCATCAATTCCCATTATTAAAGTGGCTGGAGTTGAGTCAGTGTCAGTGTGTTGGCAGCAGCCACTCAGTGTTAGTGGTGGCTGTTTAACAGTCTGATGGCCTTGAGATAGAAGCTGTTTTTCAGTCTCTCGGTCCTAGCTTTGATGCACCTGTACTGACCTCGCCTTCTGGATGATAGCGGGGTGAACAGGCAGTGGCTCGGGTGGTTGATGTCCTTGATGATCTTTATGGCCTTCCTGTGACATCGGGTGGTGTAGGTGTCCTGGAGGGCAGGTAGTTTGCCCCCGGTGATGCGTTGTGCAGACCTCACTACCCTCTGGAGAGCCTTACGGTTGAGGGCGGTGCAGTTGCCATACCAGGCGGTGATACAGCCCGCCAGGATGCTCTCGATTGTGCATCAGTAGAAGTTTGTGAGTGCTTTTGGTGACAAGCCGAATTTCTTCAGCCTCCTGAGGTTGAAGAGGCGCTGCTGCGCCTTCTTCACGATGCTGTCTGTGTGAGTGGACCAATTCAGTTTGTCTGTGATGTGTATGCCGAGGAACTTAAAACTTGCTACCCTCTCCACTACTGTTCCATCAATGTGGATAGGGGGGTGTTCCCTCTGCTGTTTCCTGAAGTCCACAATCATCTCCTTAGTTTTGTTGACGTTGAGTGTGAGGTTATTTTCCTGACACCACACTCCGAGGGCCCTCACCTCCTCCCTGTAGGCCGTCTCGTCGTTGTTGGTAATCAAGCCTACCACTGTTGTGTCGTCCGCAAACTTGATGATTGAGTTGGAGGCGTGCGTGGCCACGCAGTCGTGGGTGAACAGGGAGTACAGGAGAGGGCTCAGAACGCACCCTTGTGGGGCCCCAGTGTTGAGGATCAGCGGGGAGGAGATGTTGTTGCCTACCCTCACCACCTGGGGGCGGCCCGTCAGGAAGTCCAGTACCCAGTTGCACAGGGCGGGGTCGAGACCCAGGGTCTCGAGCTTGATGACGAGCTTGGAGGGTACTATGGTGTTGAATGCCGAGCTGTAGTCAATGAACAGAATTCTCACATAGGTATTCCTCTTGTCCAGATGGGTTAGGGCAGTGTGCAGTGTGGTTGAGATTGCATCGTCTGTGGACCTATTTGGGCGGTAAGCAAATTGGAGTGGGTCTAGGGTGTCAGGTAGGGTGGAGGTGATATGGTCCTTGACTAGTCTCTCAAAGCACTTCATGATGACGGATGTGAGTGCTACGGGGCGGTAGTCGTTTAGCTCAGTTACCTTAGCTTTCTTGGGAACAGGAACAATGGTGGCCCTCTTGAAGCATGTGGGAACAGCAGACTGGTATAGGGATTGATTGAATATGTCCGTAAACACACCGGCCAGCTGGTCTGCGCATGCTCTGAGGGCGCGGCTGGGGATGCCGTCTGGGCCTGCAGCCTTGCGAGGGTTAACACGTTTAAATGTCTTACTCACCTCGGCTGCAGTGAAGGAGAGACCGCATGTTTTCGTTGCAGGCCGTGTCAGTGGCACTGTATTGTCCCCAAAGCGGGCAAAAAAGTTATTTAGTCTGCCTGGGAGCAAGACATCCTGGTCCGTGACTGGGCTGGATTTCTTCCTGTAGTCCGTGATTGACTGTAGACCCTGCCACATGCCTCTTGTGTCTGAGCCGTTGAATTGAGATTCTACTTTGTCTCTGTACTGGCGCTTAGCTTGTTTGATAGCCTTGCGGAGGGAATAGCTGCACTGTTTGTATTCGGTCATGTTACCAGACACCTTGCCCTGATTAACAGCAGTGGTTCGCGCTTTCAGTTTCACACGAATGCTGCCATCAATCCACGGTTTCTGGTTAGGGAATGTTTTAATCGTTGCTATGGGAACGACATCTTCAACGCACGTTCTAATGAACTCGCACACCGAATCAGCGTATTCGTCAATGTTGTTATCTGACGCAATACGAAACATCTCCCAGTCCACGTGATGGAAGCAGTCTTGGAGTGTGGAGTCAGCTTGGTTGGACCAGCGTTGGACAGACCTCAGCGTGGGAGCCTCTTGTTTTAGTTTCTGTTGGGTAGTGTGGCCGAGCGGTCTAAGGCGCTGGACTAAGGCTCCAGTCTCTAAGGAGGCGTGGGTTCAAATCCCACCACTGCCATCTTTTTTGAGTTTGTTTGCGCAAGCTATCACATGTTCTGCTTTATTTCAGCGTTTTTACTTTCATGTAGGGCCATGCAAGGGAGAAAAAAATCAATGTTGTGTGTCACGGATGGGGTTCCAACTCAATAGTGTAGTCCATCTCCTTAACCAACCAGCCACCAAGTCCTGTGCTCTCGCTGTGGCAGTTGCACCTCCTACCGGTGGTTTATCACGTCAAAGGCTTGATTGGGAAAAAGGAAACTTCGGCTGGGCTGTGCGACGACCCAGCAGTCCATTTTAACAGTGGGTACTGTGGCCGAGCTGTCCAGAGAACTGGATTTAAGGACCCAGTCTTTCGGGGGTGTCGGTTCAAAGTACACCGCTGCAACTTTTTCTCAACAGAAAACTGTAATGTAATTTCAAACAAGGCCACCAAGGACACCGGACAAATAAAGGGAATCCAGCCTTTACCCTCATTCCCACGTCTGTTATTGCAATTATCTGCCGTGTTTTTCTAATTCAATCTGCTTCAGACATAAAAGCAGAAACTAATTCTAAGTTTATACGATGACAGAAAGAGCAACATCAGATAAATTAACATTTTTAGAAAGAGAATCAAAAAAAGATGAAGGACGCAAGAGCAACATGAGATACATAAAGATTTTAAAGATGAAAATGAAAAAGAAGACTAAAATACAAGGGAGTGCAGACGGTCTAGGTAACTGACGAGAAAGTGTGAATATTTTTCCAGAGTTAGGTAGTGTGGCCGAGCGGTCTAAGGCGCTGGATTAAGGCTCCAGTCTCTAAGGAGGCGTGGGTTCAAATCCCACCACTGCCATCTTTACTGAGTTTGTTAGCGCAAGCTATCACATGTTCTGCTTTATTTCATTGTTTTTACTTTCATGTAGGGCCATGCAAGGGAGAAAAAAATCAATGTTGTGTGTCACGTATGGGGTTCCAACTCAATAGTGTAGTCCATCGCCTTAACCAACCAGCCACCAAGTCCTGTGCTCTCACGGTGGCAGTTTCACCTCCTACCGGTGGTTGTTCATGTCAAATCCTTGATTGGAATTATGGAAAGTTGTGATGGTCTGTGGGACGACCCAGCAGTCCATTTTAACAGTTGGTACTGTGGCCGAGCTGTCCAGAGAACTGGATTTAAGGACCCAGTCTTTCGGAGGTGTCGGTTCAAAGTCCACCGCTGCAACTTTTTCTCAACAGAAAACTGTAATGTAATTTCAAACAAGGCCACCAAGGACACCGGACAAATAAAGGGAATCCAGCCTTTACCCTCATTCCCACGTCTGTTATTGCAATTATCTGCCGTGTTTTTCTAATTCAATCTGCTTCAGACATAAAAGCAGAAACTAATTCTAAGTTTATACCATGAAAGAAAGAGCAACATCAGATAAATTAACATTTTTAGAAAGAGAATCAAAAAAAGATGAAGGACGCAAGAGCAACATGAGATACATAAAGATTTTAAAGAAGAAAATTAAAAAGAAGACTAAAATACAAGGGAGTGCAGACGCTCTAGGTAACTGACGAGAAAGTGTGGACACTTGCCAGAGTTGGGTAGTGTGGCCGAGCGGTCTAAGGCGCTGGATTAAGGCTCCAGTCTCTAAGGAGGCGTGGGTTCAAATCCCACCACTGCCATCTTTATTGAGTTTGTTTGCGTAAGCTATCACATGTTCTGCTTTATTTCAGCGTTTTTACTTTCATGCAGGGCCATGCAAGGGAGAAAATAAGCAATGTTGTGTGTCACGGATGGGGTTCCAACTCAATAGTGTAGTCCATCGCCTTAACCAACCAGCCACCAAGTCCTGTGCCCCCGCGGTGGCAGTTGTACCTCCTACCGGTGGTTGTTCACGTCAAAGCCTAGATTGTAAACAAGGAAAGTTGGGCTGGGCTGTGCGACGACCTAGCAGTCCATTTTAACAGTGGGTACTGTGGCCAAGCTGTCCAGAGAACTGTATTTAAGGATCCAGTCTTTCAGAGGTGTGGGTTCAAAGTCCACCGCTTTAACTTTTTCTCAACAAAAAACTGTAATGTAATTTCAAACAAGGCCACCAAGGACACCGGACAAATAAAGGGAATCCATCCTTTACCCTAATTCCCACCTCTGTTTTTGAAAAAATTCTGCTGTGTTTTTCAGATTCAATCTGCTTCAGACATAAAAGCAGAAACGAATTTTCAGTGTACACAATGGAAGAAAGAGCAACATCAGATAAATTAAGATTTTTAAAAAGAGAATCAAAAAAAGATGAAGGACGCAAGAGCAACATGAGATACATAAAGATTTTTAAGAAGAAAATGAAAAAGAAGACTAAAATACAAGGGAGTGCAGACGCTCTAGGTAACTGACGAGAAAGTGTGGAAGCTTGCCAGAGTTGGGTATTGTGGCCGAGCGGTCTAAGGCGCTGGATTAAGGCTCCAGTCTCTAAGGAGGCGTGGGTTCAAATCCCAGCACTGCCATCTTTATTGAGTTTGTTTGCGCAAGCTATCACATTTTCTGCTTTATTTCAGCGTTTTTACTTTCATGCAGGGCCATGCAAGGGAGAAAAGAAGCAATGTTGTGTGTCACGGATGGGGTTCCAACTCAATAGTGTAGTCCATCGCCTTAACCAACCAGCCACCAAGTCCTGTGCCCCCGCGGTGGCAGTTGCACTTCCTACCGGTGGTTGTTCACGTCAAAGCCTAGATTGTAAACAAGGAAAGTTGGGCTGGGCTGTGCGACGACCTAGCAGTCCATTTTAACAGTGGGTACTGTGGCCAAGCTGTCCAGAGAACTGGATTTAAGGATCCAGTCTTTCAGAGGTGTGGGTTCAAAGTCCACCGCTTTAACTTTTTCTCAACAAAAAACTGTAATGTAATTTCAAACAAGGCCACCAAGGACACCGGACAAATAAAGGGAATCCATCCTTTACCCTAATTCCCACCTCTGTTTTTGAAAAAATTCTGCTGTGTTTTTCAGATTCAATCGGCTTCAGACATAAAATTAGAAACGAATTTTCAGTGTACACAATGGAAGAAAGAGCAACATCAGATAAATTAAGATTTAAAAAAAAATATATAAAAAAAAGATGAAGGACGCAAGAGCAACATGAGATACATAAAGATTTTAAAGAAGAAAATGAAAAAGAAGACTAAAATACAAGGAAGTGCAGACGCTCTAGGTAACTGACGAGAAAGTGTGAATATTTTGCCAGAGCTGGGTAGTGTGGCCGAGCGGTCTAAGGCGCTGGATTAAGGCTCCAGTCTCTAAGGAGGCGTGGGTTCAAATCCCACCACTGCCATCTATATTGAGTTTGTTTGCGCAAGCTATCACATGTTCTGCTTTATTTCAGCGTTTTTACTTTCATCTCCCATGCAAGGGAGAAAAAAAGCAATGTTGTGTGTCACGGATGGGGTTCCAACTCAATAGTGTAGTCCATCGCCTTAACCAACCAGCCACCAAGTCCTGTGCCCTCACGGTGGCAGTTGCACCTCCTACCGGTGGTTGTTCATGTCAAATCCTTGATTGGAAAAAAGGAAAGTTGTGATGGTATGTGGGACGACCCAGCAGTCCATTTCAACAGTTGGTGCTGTGGCCGAGCTGTCCAGAGAACTGGATTTAAGTACCCAGTCTTTCGGAGGTGTCGGTTCAAAGTCCAACGCTGCAACTTTTTCTCAACAGAAAACTGTAATGTAATTTCAAACAAGGCCACCAAGGACACCGGAAAATAAAGGGAATCCAGCCTTTACCCTAATTCCCATGTCTGTTATTGCAATTATCTGCCGTGTTTTTCTAATTCAATCTGCTTCAGACATGAAAGCAGAAACTAATTCTAAGTTTATACGATGGCAGAAAGAGCAACATCAGATAAATTAAGATTTTTAGAAAGAGAATCAAAAAAAGATGAAGGACGCAAGAGCAACATGAGATACATAAAGATTTTAAAGAAGAAAATGAAAAAGAAGACTAAAATACAAGGGAGTGCAGACGCTCTAGGTAACTGACGAGAAAGTGTAGAAGCTTGCCAGAGTTGGGTAGTGTGGCCGAGCGGTGTAAGGCGCTGGATTAAGGCTCCAATCTCTAAGGAGGCGTGGGTTCAAATCCCACCACTGCCATCTTTATTGAGTTTGTTTGCGTAAGCTATCACATGTTCTGCTTTATTTCAGCGTTTTTACTTTCATGCAGGGCCATGCAAGGGAGAAAATAAGCAATGTTGTGTGTCACGGATGGGGTTCCAACTCAATAGTGTAGTCCATCGCCTTAACCAACCAGCCACCAAGTCCTGTGCCCCCGCGGTGGCAGTTGTACCTCCTACCGGTGGTTGTTCACGTCAAAGCCTAGATTGTAAACAAGGAAAGTTGGGCTGGGCTGTGCGACGACCTAGCAGTCCATTTTAACAGTGGGTACTGTGGCCAAGCTGTCCAGAGAACTGTATTTAAGGATCCAGTCTTTCAGAGGTGTGGGTTCAAAGTCCACCGCTTTAACTTTTTCTCAACAAAAAACTGTAATGTAATTTCAAACAAGGCCACCAAGGACACCGGACAAATAAAGGGAATCCATCCTTTACCCTAATTCCCACCTCTGTTTTTGAAAAAATTCTGCTGTGTTTTTCAGATTCAATCTGCTTCAGACATAAAAGCAGAAACTAATTCTAAGTTTATACGATGGAAGAAAGAGCAACATCAGATAAATTAAGATTTTTAAAAAGAGAATCAAAAAAAGATGAAGGACGCAAGAGCAACATGAGATACATAAAGATTTTTAAGAAGAAAATGAAAAAGAAGACTAAAATACAAGGGAGTGCAGACGCTCTAGGTAACTGACGAGAAAGTGTGGAAGCTTGCCAGAGTTGGGTATTGTGGCCGAGCGGTCTAAGGCGCTGGATTAAGGCTCCAGTCTCTAAGGAGGCGTGGGTTCAAATCCCAGCACTGCCATCTTTATTGAGTTTGTTTGCGTAAGCTATCACATGTTCTGCTTTATTTCAGCGTTTTTACTTTCATGCAGGGCCATGCAAGGGAGAAAAAAATCAATGTTGTGTGTCACGGATGGGGTTCCAACTCAATAGTGTAGTCCATCGCCTTAACCAACCAGCCACCAAGTCCTGTGCCCCCGCGGTGGCAGTTGCACCTCCTACCGGTGGTTGTTCACGTCAAAGCCTAGATTGTAAACAAGGAAAGTTGGCCTGGGCTGTGCGACGACCTAGCAGTCCATTTTAACAATGGGTACTGTGGCCAAGCTGTCCAGAGAACTGTATTTAAGGATCCAGTCTTTCAGAGGTGTGGGTTCAAAGTCCACCGCTTTAACTTTTTCTCAACAGAAAACTGTAATGTAATTTCAAGCAAGGCCACCAAGGACACCGGACAAATAAATGGAATCCAGCCTTTACCCTAATTCCCACCTCTGTTTTTAAAATTATCTGCTGTGTTTTTCAGATTCAATCTGCTTCAGACATAAAAGCAGAAACTAATTTTCAGTGTACACAATGGAAGAAAGAGCAACATGAGATAAATCAAGATTTTTAAAAAGAGAATAAAAAAAAGATGACGGAAGCAAGAGCAACATGAGATACATAAAGATTTTAAAGAAGAAAATGAAAAAGAAGACTAAAATACAAGGGAGTGCAGACGCTCTAGGTAACTGACGAGAAAGTGTGAATATTTTGCTAGAGTTGGGTAGTGTGGCTGAGCGGTCTAAGGCGCTGGATTAAGGCTCCAGTCTCTAAGGAGGCGTGGGTTCAAATCCCACCACTGCCATCTTTATTGAGTTTGTTTGCGTAAGCTATCTCATGTTCTGCTTTATTTCAGCGTTTTTACTTTCATCTCCCATGCAAGGGAGAAAAAAAGCAATGTTGTGTGTCACGGATGGGGTTCCAACTCAATAGTGTAGTCCATCGCCTTAACCAACCAGCCACCAAGTCCTGTGCCCTCACGGTGGCAGTTGCACCTCCTACCGGTGGTTGTTCACGTCAAATCCTTGATTGGAAAAAAGGAAAGTTGTGATGGTCTGTGGGACGACCCAGCAGTCCATTTTAACAGTTGGTACTGTGGCCGAGCTGTCCAGAGAACTGGATTTAAGGATCCAGTCTTTCAGAAGTGTGGGATCAAAGTCCACCGCTTTAACTTTTTCTCAACATAAAACTGTAATGTAATTTCAAACAAGGCCACCAAGGACACCGGACAAATAAAGGGAATCCAGCCTTTACCCTAATTCCCACGTCTGTTATTGCAATTATCTGCCGTGTTTTTCTAATTCAATCTGCTTCAGACATAAAAGCCGAAACGAATTCTAAGTTTATACGATGAAAGAAAGAGCAACATCAGATAAATTAAGATTTTTAGAAAGAGAATCAAAAAAAGATGAAGGACGCAAGAGCAACATGAGATACATAAAGATTTTAAAGAAGAAAATGAAAAAGAAGACTAAAATACAAGGGACTGCAGACGCTCTAGGTAACTGACGAGAAAGTCTGGCAATCTTGCCAGAGCTGGGTAGTGTGGCCGAGCGGTCTAAGGCGCTGGATTTAGGCTCCAGTCTCCATGGAGGCGTGGGTTCAAATCCCACCGCTGCCATCTTTATTGAGTTTGTTTGCGCAAGCTATTACATGTTCTGCTTTATTTCAGCGTTTTTACTTTCATGCAGGGCCATGCAAGGGAGAAAAGAAGCAATGTTGTGTGTCACGGATGGGGTTCCAACTCAATAGTGTAGTCCATCGCCTTAACCAACCAGCCACCAAGTCCTGTGCTCCCGCGGTGGCAGTTGCACCTCCTACTGGTGGTTGTTCATGTCAATTCCTTGATTGGAAAAAAGGAAAGTTGTGATGGTCTGTGCGACGACCAAGCAGTCCATTTTAACAGTGGGAACTGTGGCCAAGCTGTCCAGAGAACTGGATTTAAGGACCCAGTCTTTCGGAGGTGTCGGTTCAAAGTCCACCGCTGCAAGTTTTTCTCAACAGAAAACTGTAATGTAATTTCAAACAAGGCCACCAAGGACACCGGACAAATAAAGGGAATCCAGCCTTTACCCTAATTCCCACGTCTGTTATTGCAATTATCTGCCGTGTTTTTCTAATTCAATCTGCTTCAGACATAAAAGCAGAAACTAATTCTAAGTTTATACGATGAAAGAAAGAGCAACATCAGATAAATTAAGATTTTTAAAAAGAGAATAAAAAAAAAATGAAGGACGCAAGAGCAACATGAGATACATAAAGATTTTAAAGAAGAAAATGAAAAAGAAGACTAAAATACAAGGAAGTGCAGACGCTCTAGGTAACTGAAGAGAAAGTGTGAATGTTTTTCCAGAGCTGGATAGTGTGGCCGAGCGGTCTAAGGCGCTGGATTAAGGCTCCAGTCTCTAAGGAGGCGTGGGTTCAAATCCCACCACTGCCATCTTTATTGAGTTTGTTTGTTTGTCACGGATGGGGTTCCAACTCAATAGTGTAGTCCATCGCCTTAACCAACCAGCCACCAAGTCCTGTGCCCCCACGGTGGCAGTTGCACCTCCTACCGGTGGTTGTTCAAGTCAAATCCTTGATTGGAAAAAAGGAAAGTTGTGATGGTCTGTGCGACGATCAAGCAGTCCATTTTAACAGTGGGAACTGTGGCCGAGCTGTCCAGAGAACTGGATTTAAGGACCCAGTCTTTCGGAGGTGTCGGTTCAAAGTCCACCACTGCAACTTTTTCTCAACAGAAAACTGTAATGTCATTTCAAACTAGGCCACCAAGGACACCGGAAAATAAAGGGAATCCAGCCTTTACCCTAATTCCCACCTCTGTTTTTGAAATTATCTGCCATGTTTTTCAGATTCAATCTGCTTCAGACATAAAAGCAGAAACTAATTGTCAGTGTACACAATGGAAGAAAGAGCAACATGAGATAAATAAAAAAATTTAAAAAGAGAATCAAAAAAAGATGAAGGACGCAAGAGCAACATGAGATACATAAAGATTTTTAAGAAGAAAATGAAAAAGAAGACTAAAATACAAGGAAGTGCAGACGCTCTAGGTAACTGACGAGAAAGTGTGAATATTTAGCCAGAGCTGGGTAGTGTGGCATAGTGGTCTGAGGTGCTGGATTAAGGCTCCAGTCTCTAAGGAGGCGTGAGGTCAAATCCCACCACTGCCATCTTTATTGAGTTTGTTTGCGCAAGCAACTCTGCTTTATTTCAGCGTTTATACTTTCATGCAGGGCCATGCAAGGGAGAAAAGTTGTGTGTCAAGGATGGGATTCCAACTCAATAGTGTAGTCCATCACCTTAACCAACCAGCCACCAAGTCCTGTGCTCTCACGGTGGCAGTTGCACCTCCTACCTGTGGTTGTTCACGTCACATCCTTGATTGGAAAAAAGGAAAGTTGTGATGGTCTCAGGGACGACCCAGCAGTCCATTTTAACAGTTGGTACTGTGGGCGAGCTGTCCAGAGAACTGGATTTAAGGATCCAGTCTTTCGGAGGTGTCGGTTCAAAGTCCACCACCGCAACTTTTTCTCAACAGAAAACTGTAATTTAATTTCAAACAAGGCCACCAAGGACACCGGACAAATAAAGGGAATCCAGGCTTTACCCTAATTCCCACGTCTGTTATTGCAATTATCTGCCATTTTTTTCTAATTCAATCTGCTTCAGACATAAAAGCAGAAACTAATTCTAAGTTTATACGATGGAAGAAAGAGCAACATCAGATAAATTAAGATTTTTAAAAAGATCATAAAAAAAAGATGAACGACGCAAGAGCAACATGAGATACATAAAGATTTTAAAGAAGAAAATGAAAAAGAAGACTAAAATACAAGGGAGTGCAGACGCTCTGGTAACTGACGAGAAAGTGTGAATATTTTGCAAGAGGTGGGTAGTGTGGCCGAGTGGTCTAAGGCGCTGGGTTTAGTCTTTATGGAGGCGTGGGTTCAAATCGCACCACTGCCATCTTTATTGAGTTTGTTTGCGCAAGCTATCACATGTTCTGCTTTGTTTATTTTTATTTACGACAGAGCCTGCGCGCGAACCCAGGACTCTGATGGCACAGCTGGCGCTGCAGTACAGCGCCCTTAACCACTGCGCCACCCGGGAGGCCCTGTTCTGCTTTTTTCAGCGTGTTTACTTTCATGTAGGGCCATGCAAGGGAGAAAAGAAGCAATGTTGTGTGTCACGGATGGGGTTCCAAATCAATAGTCCATCGCCTTAACCAACCAGCCACCAAGTCCTGTGCCCCCGCGGTGGCAGTTGCACCTCCTACTGGTGGTTGTTCACGTCAAATTGGAAAAAAGGAAAGTTGTGATGGTCTGTGCGACGACCTAGCAGTCCATTTTAACAGTTGGTACTGTGGCCGAGCTGTCCAGAGAACTGGATTTAAGGACCCAGTCTTTCGGAGGTGTCGGTTCAAAGTCCACCGCTGCAACTTTTTCTCAACAGAAAACTGTAATGTAATTTCAAACAAGGCCACCAAGGACACCGGACAAATAAAGGGAATCCAGCCTTTACCCTAATTCCCACGTCTGTTATTGCAATTATCTGCCGTGTTTTTCCAATTCAATCTGCTTCAGACATAAAAGCAGAAACTAATTCTAAGTTTATACGATGGAAGAAAGAGCAACATCAGATAAATTAAGATTTTTAAAAAGAGAATCAAAAAAAGATGAAGGACGCAAGAGCAACATGAGATACATTAAGATTTTAAAGAAGAAAATGAAAAAGAAGACTAAAATACAGGGGGGTGCAGACGCTCTAGGTAACTGACGAGAAAGTGTGAATATTTTGCCAGAGCTGGGTAGTGTGGCCGAGCGGTCTAAGGCGCTGGATTAAGGCTCCAGTCTCTACGGAGGCGTGGGTTCAAATCCCACCACTGCCATCTTTATTGAGTTTGTTTGCGCAAGCTATCACATGTTCTGCTTTATTTCAGCGTTTTTACTTTCATGCAGGGCCATGCAAGGGAGAAAAGAAGCAATGTTGTGTGTCACGGATGGGGTTCCAACTCAATAGTGTAGTCCATCGCCTTAACCAACCAGCCACCAAGTCCTGTGCCCCCACGGTGGCAGTTGCACCTCCTTCGGTAGTTGTTCACGTCAAATCCTTGATTGGAAAAAAGGAAAGTTGTGATGGTCTGTGCGACGACCAAGCAGTCCATTTTAACAGTGGGTACTGTGTCCGAGCTGTCCAGAGAACTGGATTTAAGGACCCAGTCTTTCGGAGGTGTCGGTTCAAAGTCCACCGCTGCAACTTTTTCTCAACAGAAAACTGTAATGTAATTTCAAACAAGGCCACCAAGGACACCGGACAAATAAAGGGAATCCAGCCTTTACCCTAATTCCCACGTCTGTTATTGCAATTATCTGCCGTGTTTTTCTAATTCAGTCTGCTTCAGACATAAAAGCAGAAGCGAATTCTAAGTTTATACGATGGAAGAAAGAGCAACATCAGATAAATTAAGATTTTTAAAAAGAGAATCAAAAAAAGATGAAGGACGCAAGAGCAACATGAGATACATAAAGATTTTAAAGAAGAAAATGAAAAAGAAGACTAAAATACAAGGGAGTGCAGACGCTCTAGGTAACTGACGAGAAAGTGTGGAAATCTTGCCAGAGCTGGGTAGTGTGGCCGAGCGGTCTAAGGCGCTGGATTTAGGCTCCAGTCTCTAAGGAGGCGTGGGTTCAAATCCCACCACTGCCATCTTTATTGAGTTTGTTTGCGCAAGCTATCACATGTTCTGCTTTATTTCAGCGTTTTTACTTTCATGTAGGGCCATGCAAGGGAGAAAAGAAGCAATGTTGTGTGTCACGGATGGGGTTCCAACTCAATAGTGTAGTCCGTCGCCTTAACCAACCAGCCACCAAGTCCTGTGCTCTCACGGTGGCAGTTGCACCTCCTACCGGTGGTTGTTCATGTCAAATCCCTGATTGGAAAAAAGGAAAGTTGTGATGGTCTGTGGGACGACCCAGCAATCCATTTTAACAGTTGGTACTGTGGGCGAGCTGTCCAGAGAACTGGATTTAAGGACCCAGTCTTTCAGAGGTGTCGGTTCAAAGTCCACCACTGCAACTTTTTCTCAACAGAAAACTGTAATGTAATTTCAAACAAGGCCACCAAGGACACCGGAAAATAAAGGGAATCCAGCCTTTACCCAAATTCCCACATCTGTTATTGCAATTATCTGCCGTGTTTTTCTAATTCAGTCTGCTTCAGACATAAAAGCAGAAGCGAATTCTAAGTTTATACGATGGAAGAAAGAGCAACATCAGATAAATTAAGATTTTTAAAAAGAGAATCAAAAAAAGATTAAGGACGCAAGAGCAACATGAGATACATAAAGATTTTAAAGAAGAAAATGAAAAAGAAGACTAAAATACAAAGGGAGTGCAGACGCTCTAGGTAACTGACGAGAAAGTGTGGAAATCTTGCCAGAGCTGGGTAGTGTGGCCGAGCGGTCTAAGGCGCTGGATTTAGGCTCCAGTCTCTAAGGAGGCGTGGGTTCAAATCCCACCACTGCCATCTTTATTGAGTTTGTTTGCGCAAGCTATCACATGTTCTGCCTTATTGCAGCGTTTTTACTTTCATGTAGGGCCATGCAAGGGAGAAAAGAAGCAATGTTGTGTGTCACGGATGGGGTTCCAACTCAATAGTGTAGTCCGTCGCCTTAACCAACCAGCCACCAAGTCCTGTGCTCTCACGGTGGCAGTTGCACCTCCTACCGGTGGTTGTTCATGTCAAATCCCTGATTGGAAAAAAGGAAAGTTGTGATGGTCTGTGGGACGACCCAGCAATCCATTTTAACAGTTGGTACTGTGGGCGAGCTGTCCAGAGAACTGGATTTAAGGACCCAGTCTTTCAGAGGTGTCGGTTCAAAGTCCACCACTGCAACTTTTTCTCAACAGAAAACTGTCATGTAATTTCAAACAAGGCCACCAAGGACACCGGACAAATAAAGGGAATCCAGCCTTTACCCTAATTCCCACGTCTGTTATTGCAATTATCTGCCGTGTTTTTCTAATTCAGTCTGCCTCAGACATAAAAGCAGAAGCGAATTCTAAGTTTATACGATGGAAGAAAGAGCAACATCAGATAAATTAAGATTTTTAAAAAGAGAATCAAAAAAAGATTAAGGACGCAAGAGCAACATGAGATACATAAAGATTTTAAAGAAGAAAATGAAAAAGAAGACTAAAATACAAAGGGAGTGCAGACGCTCTAGGTAACTGACGAGAAAGTGTGGAAATCTTGCCAGAGCTGGGTAGTGTGGCCGAGCGGTCTAAGGCGCTGGATTTAGGCTCCAGTCTCTAAGGAGGCGTGGGTTCAAATCCCACCACTGCCATCTTTATTGAGTTTGTATGCGCAAGCTATCACATGTTCTGCTTTATTTCATGGTTTTTACTTTCATGCAGGGCCGTGCAAGGGAGAAAAGAAGCAATGTTGTGTGTCACGGATGGGGTTCCAACTCAATAGTGTAGTCCATCGCCTTAACCAACCAGCCACCAAGTCCTGTGCTCTCACGGTGGCAGTTGCTCCTCCTACCGGTGGTTGTTCACGTCAAATCCTTGATTGGAAAAAAGGAAAGTTGTGATGGTCTGTGGGACGACCCAGCAGTCCATTTTAACAGTTGGTACTGTGGGCGAGCTGTCCAGAGAACTGGATTTAAGGACCCAGTCTTTCAGAGGTGTCGGTTCAAAGTCCACCACAACAACTTTTTCTCAACAGAAAACTGTAATGTAATTTCAAACAAGGCCACCAAGGACACCGGACAAATAAAGGGAATCCAGCCTTTACGCTAATTCCCACGTCTGTTATTGCAATTATCTGCCGTGTTTTTCTAATTCAATCTGCTTCAGACATAAAAGCAGAAACGAATTCTAAGTTTATACGATGGAAGAAAGAGCAACATCAGATAAATTAAGATTTTTAGAAAGAGAATCAAAAAAAGATGAAGGACGCAAGAGCAACATGAGATACATAAAGATTTTAAAGAAGAAAATGAAAAAGAAGACTAAAATACAAGGGAGTGCAGACGCTCTAGGTAACTGACGAGAAAGTGTGGAAATCTTGCCAGAGCTGGGTAGTGTGGCCGAGCGGTCTAAGGCCCTGGATTTAGGCTCCAGTCTCTAAGGAGGCGTGGGTTCAAATCCCACCACTGCCATCTTTATTGAGTTTGTTTGCGCAAGCTATCACATGTTCTGCTTTATTTCAGCGTTTTTACTTTCATGTAGGGCCATGCAAGGGAGAAAAGAAGCAATGTTGTGTGTCACGGATGGGGTTCCAACTCAATAGTGTAGTCCGTCGCCTTAACCAACCAGCCACCAAGTCCTGTGCTCTCACGGTGGCAGTTGCACCTCCTACCGGTGGTTGTTCATGTCAAATCCCTGATTGGAAAAAAGGAAAGTTGTGATGGTCTGTGGGACGACCCAGCAATCCATTTTAACAGTTGGTACTGTGGGCGAGCTGTCCAGAGAACTGGATTTAAGGACCCAGTCTTTCAGAGGTGTCGGTTCAAAGTCCACCACTGCAACTTTTTCTCAACAGAAAACTGTAATGTAATTTCAAACAAGGCCACCAAGGACACCGGAAAATAAAGGGAATCCAGCCTTTACGCTAATTCCCACGTCTGTTATTGCAATTATCTGCCGTGTTTTTCTAATTCAATCTGCTTCAGACATAAAAGCAGAAACTAATTCTAAGTTTATACGATGGAAGAAAGAGCAACATCAGATAAATTAAGATTTTTAAAAAGAGAATCAAAAAAAGATGAAGGACTCAAGAGCAACATGAGATACATAAAGATTTTAAAGAAGAAAATTAAAAAGAGGACAAAAATTGAAGGAAGTGCAGACGCTCTAGGTAACTGACGAGAAAGTGTGAATAATTTGCCAGAGCTGGGTAGTGTGGCCGAGCGGTCTAAGGCGCTGGATTAAGGCTCCAGTCTCTAAGGAGGCGTGGGTTCAAATCCCACCACTGTCATATTTGTTGAGTTTTTTTGCGCAAGCTATCACTTGTTCTGCTTTATTTCGGCGTTTTTACTTTCATGCAGGGCCATGCAAGGGAGAAAATAAGCAATGTTCTGTGTCACGGATGGGGTTCCAACTCAATAGTGTAGTCCATCGCCTTAACCAACCAGCCACCAAGTCCTGTGCTCTCACGGTGGCAGTTGCACCTCCTACCGGTGGTTGTTCACGTCAAATCCTTGATTGGAAAAAAGGAAAGTTGTGATGGTCTGTGGGACGACCCAGCAGTCCATTTTAACAGTTGGTAATGTGGGCGAGCTGTCCAGAGAACTGGATTTAAGGACCCAGTCTTTCAGAGGTGTCGGTTCAAAGTCCACCACTGCAACTTTTTCTCAACAGAAAACTGTAATGTAATTTCAAACAAGGCCACCAAGGACACCGGAAAATAAAGGGAATCCAGCCTTTACCCTCATTCCCACGTCTATTATTGCTATTATCTGACGTGTTTTTCTAATTCAATCTGCTTCAGACATAAAAGCAGAAACTAATTCTAAGTTTATACGATGAAAGAAAGAGCAACATCAGATAAATTAAGATTTTTAGAAAGAGAATCAAAAAAAGATGAAGGACGCAAGAGCAACATGAGATACATAAAGATTTTAAAGAAGAAAATGAAAAAGAAGACTAAAATACAAGGAAGTGCAGACGCTCTAGGTAACTTACGAGAAAGTGTGGAAGCTTGTCAGAGTTGGGTAGTGTGGCCGAGTGGTCTAAGGCGCTGGATTAAGGCTCCAGTCTCTAAGGAGGCGTGGGTTCAAATCCCATCACTGCCATCTTTATTGAGTTTGTTTGCGTAAGCTATCACATGTTCTGCTTTATTTCAGCGTTTTTACTTTCATGCAGGGCCATGCAAGGGAGAAAAGAAGCAATGTTGTGTGTCACGGATGGGGTTCCAACTCAATAGTGTAGTCCATCGCCTTAACCAACCAGCCACCAAGTCCTGTGCCCCCGCGGTGGCAGTTGCACCTCCTACCGGTGGCTGTTCACGTCAAAGCCTAGATTGTAAACAAGGAAAGTTGGGCTGGGCTGTGCGACGACCTAGCAGTCCATTTTAACAGTGGGTACTGTGGCCAAGCTGTCCAGAGAACTGTATTTAAGGATCCAGTCTTTCAGAGGTGTGGGTTCAAAGTCCACCGCTTTAACTTTTTCTCAACAAAAAACTGTAATGTAATTTCAAACAAGGCCACCAAGGACACCGGACAAATAAAGAGAATCCAGCCTTTACCCTAATTCCCACCTCTGTTTTTGAAAAAATTCTGCTGTGTTTTTCAGATTCAATCTGCTTCAGACATAAAAGCAGAAACGAATTTTCAGTGTACACAATGGAAGAAAGAGCAACATCAGATAAATTAAGATTTTTAAAAAGAGAATCAAAAAAAGATGAAGGACGCAAGAGCAACATGAGATACATAAAGATTTTTAAGAAGAAAATGAAAAAGAAGACTAAAATACAAGGGAGTGCAGACGCTCTAGGTAACTGACGAGAAAGTGTGGAAATCTTGCCAGAGCTGGGTAGTGTGGCCAAGCGGTCTAAGGCGCTGGATTTAGGCTCCAGTCTCTAAGGAGGCGTGGGTTCAAATCCCACCACTGCCATCTTTATTGAGTTTGTTTGCGCAAGCTATCACATGTTCTGCTTTATTTCAGCGTTTTTACTTTCATGTAGGGCCATGCAAGGGAGAAAAAAATCAATTATGTGTGTCACGGATGGGGTTCCAACTCAATAGTGTAGTCCATCGCCTTAACCAACCAGCCACCAAGTCCTGTGCCCCCGCGGTGGCAGTTGCACCTCCTACCGGTGGCTGTTCACGTCAAAGCCTAGATTGTAAACAAGGAAAGTTGGGCTGGGCTGTGCGACGACCTAGCAGTCCATTTTAACAGTTGGTAGTGTGGCCGAGCTGTCCAGAGAACTGGATTTAAGTACCCAGTCTTTCGGAGGTGTCGGTTCAAAGTCCAACGCTGCAACTTTTTCTCAACAGAAAACTGTAATGTAATTTCAAACAAGGCCACCAAGGACACCGGAAAATAAAGGGAATCCAGCCTTTACCCTAATTCACACGTCTGTTATTGCAATTATCTGCCGTGTTTTTCTAATTCAATCTGCTTCAGACATGAAAGCAGAAACTAATTCTAAGTTTATACGATGGAAGAAAGAGCAACATCAGATAAATTAAGATTTTTAAAAAGAGAATCAAAAAAAGATGAAGGACGCAAGAGCAACATGAGATACATAAAGATTTTAAAGAAGAAAATGAAAAAGAAGACTAAAATTCAAGGGAGTGCAGACGCTCTAGGTAACTGACGAGAAAGTGTGAATATCCTGCCAGAGCTGGGTAGTGTGGCCGAGCGGTCTAAGGCGCTGGATTAAGGCTCCAGTCTCTAAGGAGGCGTGGGTTCAAATCCCACCACTGCCATCTTTATTGAGTTTGTTTGCTTTATTTATTTTTATTTATTTTTTTATTTTGAATTTTACCCCTTTTTCTCCCCAATTTCGTAGTATCCAATTGTTGTAGTAGCTACTATCTTGTCTCATTGCTACAACTCCCGTACGGGTTCGATGACGGAAGCAAGAGCAACATGAGATACATAAAGATTTTAAAGAAGAAAATGAAAAAGAAGACTGAAATACAAGGGAGTGCAGACGCTCTAGGTAACTGACGAGAAAGTGTGAATATCTTGCCAGAGCTGGGTAGTGTGGCCGAGTGGTCTAAGGCGCTGGAGTTAGGCTCCAGTCTCTAAGGGGGTTGGTTTCAAATCCCACAATTGCCATCTTTACTGAGTTCGTTTTGCAAGCTATCACATGTTCTGCTTTATTTCAGTGTTTTTACTTTCATGTAGGGCCATGCAAGGGAGAAAAAAATAAATGTTATGTGTCACGGATGGGGTTCCACCTCAATAGTCCATCGCCTTAACCAACCAGACACCAAGTCCTGTGCTCTCACGGTGGCAGTTGTACCTCCTACCGGTGGTTGTTCATGTCAAATCCTTGATTGGAAAAAAGGAAAGTTGTGATGGTCTGTGCGACGACCAAGCAGTCAATTTTAACAGTGGGAACTGTGGCCGAACTGTCCAGAGAACTGGATTTAAGGACCCAGTCTTTCGGAGGTGTCGGTTCAAAGTCCTCCGCTGCAACTTTTTCTCAACAGAAAACTGTAATGTAATTTCAAACAAGGCCACCAAGGACACCGGACAAATAAAGGGAATCCAGCCTTTACCCTAATTCCCACCTCTGTTATTGCTATTATCTGCCGTGTTTTTCTAATTCAATCTGCTTCAGACATAAAAGCAGAAACTAATTCTAAGTTTATACCATGAAAGAAAGAGCAACATCAGATAAATCAAGATTTTTAAAAAGAGAATCAAAAAAAGATGAAGGACGCAAGAGCAACATGAGATACATAAAGATTTTAAAGAAGAAAATGAAAAAGAAGACTGAAATACAAGGGAGTGCAGACGCTCTAGGTAACTGACGAGAAAGTGTGAATATTTTGCCACAGCTGGGTAGTGTGGCCGAGCGGTCTAAGGCGCTGGATTAAGGCTCCAGTCTCTAAGGAGGCGTGGGTTCAAATCCCACCACTGCCATCTTTATTGAGTTTGTTTGCGCAAGCTATCACATGTTCTGCTTTATTTCAGCGGTTTTACTTTCATGCAGGGCCATGCAAGGGAGAAAAGAAGCAATGTTGTGTGTCACGGATGGGGTTCCAACTCGATAGTGTAGTCCATCGCCTTAACCAACCAGCCACCAAGTCCTGTGCCCCCGCGGTGGCAGTTGCACCTCCTACCGGTGGTTGTTCACGTCAAATCCTTGATTGGAAAAAAGGAAAGTTGTGATGGTCTGTGGGACGACCCAGCAGTCCATTTTAACAGTTGGTACTGTGGCCGAGCTGTCCAGAGAACTGGATTTAAGGACCCAGTCTTTCGGAGGTGTCGGTTCAAAGTCCACCGCTGCAACTTTTTCTCAACAGAAAACTGTAATGTAATTTCAAACAAGGCCACCAAGGACACCGGACAAATAAAGGGAATCCAGCCTTTACCCTCATTCCCACGTCTGTTATTGCAATTATCTGCCGTGTTTTTCTAATTCAATCTGCTTCAGACATAAAAGCAGAAACTAATTCTCAGTTTATACGATGAAAGAAAGAGCAACATCAGATAAATTAACATTTTTAGAAAGAGAATCAAAAAAAGATGAAGGACGCAAGAGCAACATGAGATACATAAAGATTTTAAAGAAGAAAATGAAAAAGAAGACTGAAATACAAGGGAGTGCAGACGCTCTAGGTAACTGACGAGAAAGTGTGAATATTTTGCCACAGCTGGTTAGTGTGGCCGAGCGGTCTAAGGCGCTGGATTAAGGCTCCAGTCTCTAAGGAGGCGTGGGTTCAAATCCCACCACTGCCATCTTTATTGAGTTTGTTTGCGCAAGCTATCACATGCTCTGCTTTATTTCAGCGGTTTTACTTTCATGCAGGGCCATGCAAGGGAGAAAATAAGCAATGTTGTGTGTCACGGATGGGGATCCGACTCAGTAGTGTAGTCCATCGCCTTAACCAATTAGCCACCAAATCCTGTGCCCCCGCAGTGGCAGTTGCACCTCCTACCGGTGGTTGTTCACGTCAAATCCTTGATTGGAAAAAAGGAAAGTTGTGATGGTCTGTGCGACGACCAAGCAGTCCATTTTAACAGTGGGAACTGTGGCCGAGCTGTCCAGAGAACTGGATTTAAGGACCCAGTCTTTCGGAGGTGTCGGTTCAAAGTCCACCGCTGCAACTTTTTCTCAACAGAAAACTGTAATGTCATTTCAAACAAGGCCACCAAGGACACCGGACAAATAAAGGGAATCCAGCCTTTACCCTAATTCCCACGTCTGTTATTGCAATTATCTGCCATGTTTTTCTAATTCAATCTGCTTCAGATATAAAAGCAGAAACTAATTCTCAGTTTATACGATGAAAGAAAGAGCAACATCAGATAAATTAACATTTTTAGAAAGAGAATCAAAAAAAGATGAAGGACGCAAGAGCAACATGAGATACATAAAGATTTTAAAGAAGAAAATGAAAAAGAAGACTAAAATACAAGGGAGTGCAGACGCTCTAGGTAACTGACGAGAAAGTGTGAATATTTTGCCAGAGCTGGGTAGTGTGGCCGAGTGGTCTAAGGCGCTGTATTAAGGCTCCAGTCTCTAAGGAGGCGTGGGTTCAAATCCCACCACTGCCATCTTTATTGAGTTTGTTTGCACAAGCTATCACATGTTCTGCTTTATTTCATGTTTTTTACTTTCATGTCGGGCCATGCTAGGGAGAAAAGAAGCAATGATGTGTGTCACGGATGGGGTTCCAATTTAATAGTGTAGTCCATCGCCTTAACCAACCAGCCACCAAGTCCTGTGCCCCCGCGGTGGCAGTTGCACCTCCTACCGGTGGTTGTTCACGTCAAATCCTTGATTGGAAAAAAGGAAAGTTGTGATGGTCTGTGGGACGACCCAGCAGTCCATTTTAACAGTTGGTACTGTGGCCGAGCTGTCCAGAGAACTGGATTTAAGGACCCAGTCTTTCGGAGGTGTCGGTTCAAAGTCCACCGCTGCAACTTTTTCTCAACAGAAAACTGTAATGTAATTTCAAACAAGGCCACCAAGGACACCGGACAAATAAAGGGAATCCAGCCTTTACCCTCATTCCCACGTCTGTTATTGCAATTATCTGCCGTGTTTTTCTAATTCAATCTGCTTCAGACATAAAAGCAGAAACTAATTCTAAGTTTATACCATGAAAGAAAGAGCAACATCAGATAAATTAACATTTTTAGAAAGAGAATCAAAAAAAGATGAAGGACGCAAGAGCAACATGAGATACATAAAGATTTTAAAGAAGAAAATGAAAAAGAAGACTGAAATACAAGGGAGTGCAGACGCTCTAGGTAACTGACGAGAAAGTGTGAATATTTTGCCACAGCTGGGTAGTGTGGCCGAGCGGTCTAAGGCGCTGGATTAAGGCTCCAGTCTCTAAGGAGGCGTGGGTTCAAATCCCACCACTGCCATCTTTATTGAGTTTGTTTGCGCAAGCTATCACATTTTCTGCTTTATTTCAGCGGTTTTACTTTCATGCAGGGCCATGCAAGGGAGAAAATAAGCAATGTTGTGTGTCACGGATGGGGATCCGACTCAATAGTGTAGTCCATCGCCTTAACCAATTAGCCACCAAATCCTGTGCCCCCGCAGTGGCAGTTGCACCTCCTACCGGTGGTTGTTCACGTCAAATCCTTGATTGGAAAAAAGGAAAGTTGTGATGGTCTGTGCGACGACCAAGCAGTCCATTTTAACAGTGGGAACTGTGGCCGAGCTGTCCAGAGAACTGGATTTAAGGACCCAGTCTTTCGGAGGTGTCGGTTCAAAGTCCACCACTGCAACTTTTTCTCAACAGAAAACTGTAATGTCATTTCAAACAAGGCCACCAAGGACACCGGACAAATAAAGGGAATCCAGCCTTTACCCTAATTCCCACGTCTGTTATTGCAATTATCTGCCATGTTTTTCTAATTCAATCTGCTTCAGATATAAAAGCAGAAACTAATTCTCAGTTTATACGATGAAAGAAAGAGCAACATCAGATAAATTAACATTTTTAGAAAGAGAATCAAAAAAAGATGAAGGACGCAAGAGCAACATGAGATACATAAAGATTTTAAAGAAGAAAATGAAAAAGAAGACTGAAATACAAGGGAGTGCAGACGCTCTAGGTAACTGACGAGAAAGTGTGAATACTTTGCCACAGCTGGGTAGTGTGGCCGAGCGGTCTAAGGCGCTGGATTAAGGCTCCAGTCTCTAAGGAGGCGTGGGTTCAAATCCCACCACTGCCATCTTTATTGAGTTTGTTTGCGCAAGCTATCACATGTTCTGCTTTATTTCAGAGTTTTTACTTTCATGCAGGGCCATGCAAGGGAGAAAATAAGCAATGTTGTGTGTCACGGATGGGGTTCCGACTCAATAGTGTAGTCCATCGCCTTAACCAACCAGCCACCAAGTCCTGTGCCCCCGCGGTGGCAGTTGCACCTCCTACCGGTGGTTGTTCACGTCAAATCCTTGATTGGAAAAAAGGAAAGTTGTGATGGTCTGTGGGACGACCCAGCAGTCCATTTTAACAGTTGGTACTGTGGCCGAGCTGTCCAGAGAACTGGATTTAAGGACCCAGTCTTTCGGAGGTGTCGGTTCAAAGTCCACCGCTGCAACTTTTTCTCAACAGAAAACTGTAATGTAATTTCAAACAAGGCCACCAAGGACACCGGACAAATAAAGGGAATCCAGCCTTTACCCTCATTCCCACGTCTGTTATTGCAATTATCTGCCGTGTTTTTCTAATTCAATCTGCTTCAGACATAAAAGCAGAAACTAATTCTAAGTTTATACCATGAAAGAAAGAGCAACATCAGATAAATTAACATTTTTAGAAAGAGAATCAAAAAAAGATGAAGGACGCAAGAGCAACATGAGATACATAAAGATTTTAAAGAAGAAAATGAAAAAGAAGACTGAAATACAAGGGAGTGCAGACGCTCTAGGTAACTGACGAGAAAGTGTGAATATTTTGCCACAGCTGGGTAGTGTGGCTGAGCGGTCTAAGGCGCTGGATTAAGGCTCCAGTCTCTAAGGAGGCGTGGGTTCAAATCCCACCACTGCCATCTTTATTGAGTTTGTTTGCGCAAGCTATCACATGTTCTGCTTTATTTCAGAGTTTTTACTTTCATGCAGGGCCATGCAAGGGAGAAAATAAGCAATGTTGTGTGTCACGGATGGGGATCCGACTCAATAGTGTAGTCCATCGCCTTAACCAATTAGCCACCAAATCCTGTGCCCCCGCAGTGGCAGTTGCACCTCCTACCGGTGGTTGTTCACGTCAAATCCTTGATTGGAAAAAAGGAAAGTTGTGATGGTCTGTGCGACGACCAAGCAGTCCATTTTAACAGTGGGAACTGTTGCCGAGCTGTCCAGAGAACTGGATTTAAGGACCCAGTCTTTCGGAGGTGTCGGTTCAAAGTCCACCGCCGCAACTTTTTCTCAACAGAAAACTGTAATGTCATTTCAAACAAGGCCACCAAGGACACCGGACAAATAAAGGGAATCCAGCCTTTACCCTAATTCCCACGTCTGTTATTGCAATTATCTGCCGTGTTTTTCTAATTCAATCTGCTTCAGACATAAAAGCAGAAACGAATTCTAAGTTTATACGATGGAAGAAAGAGCAACATCAGATAAATTAAGATTTTTAAAAAGAGAATCAAAAAAAGATGAAGGACGCAAGAGCAACATGAGATACATAAAGATTTTAAAGAAGAAAATGAAAAAGAAGACTAAAATACAAGGGAGTGCAGACGCTCTAGGTAACTGACGAGAAAGTGTGAATATTTTGCCACAGCTGGGTAGTGTGGCCGAGCGGTCTAAGGCGCTGGATTAAGGCTCTAGTCTCTAAGGAGGCGTGGGTTCAAATCCCACCACTGCCATCTACATTGAGTTTGTTTGTGCAAACTATCACATGTTCTGCTTTATTTCAGCATTTTTACTTTCATGTCGCCCATGCAAGGGAGAAATTAGCAAATGCTGTGTGGCACAGATTGGGTTCTGTTAGTGTTTAAATACTGGAGAGTTGAGACCCAATCACGGACGCTGGACAGAGTGGATTTCAGTTGTAACAAAAGACAGTTTTAATGAGTCAGAGATATCTTGTTCTGCAGTTTTACGTGCACTGTCTAAGGCGCTGGATTAAGGCTCCAGTCTCTAAGGAGGCGTGGGTTCAAATCCCACATCTTTATTGAGTTTGTTTGTGCAAGATATCACATGTTCTGCTTTATTTAATGGTTTTTACTTTCATGTCGGACCATGCAAGGGAGAAAAGAAGCAATGTTGTGTGTCACGGATGGGGTTCCAACTCAATAGTGTAGTCCATTGCCTTAACCAACCAGCCACCAAGTCCTGTGCCCCCGCGGTGGCAGTTGCACCTCCTACCGGTGGTTGTTCACGTCAAAGACTTGATTGTAAACAAGGAAAGTTGGCCTGGTCTATGCGAAGACCTAGCAGTCCATTTAAACAGTGGGTACTGTGGCCAAGCTGTCCAGAGAACTGTATTTAAGGATCCAGTCTTTCAGAGGTGTGGGTTCAAAGTCCACCGCTTTAACTTTTTCTCAACAGAAAACTGTAATGTAATTTCAAGCAAGTCCACCAAGGACACCGGACAAATAAAGGGAATCCATCCTTTACCCTAATTCCCTCGTCTGTTTTTGAAATTATCTGCTGTGTTTTTCAGATTCAATCTGCTTCAGACATAAAAGCAGAAACTAATTTTCAGTGTACACAATGGAAGAAAGAGCATCATGAGACAAATCAAGATTTTTAAAAAGAGAATCAAAAAAAGATGAAGGACGCAAGAGCAACATGAGATACATAAAGATTTTAAAGAAGAAAATGAAAAAGAGGACTAACATACAAGGAAGTGCAGACGCTCTAGGTAACTGACGAGAAAGTGTGAATAGTTCGCCATAGCTGGGTAGTGTGGCCGAGCGGTCTAAGGCGCTGGATTAAGGCTCCAGTCTCTAAGGAGGCGTGGGTTCAAGTCCCACCACTGCCAATTACAGTGAGTTTGTTTGCGCAAACTATCACATGTTCTGCTTTATTTCAGCGTTTTTACTTTCATGCAGGGCCATGCAAGGGAGAAAAGAAGCAATGTTGTGTGTCACGGATGGGGTTCCAACTCAATAGTGTAGTCCATCGCCTTAACCAACCAGCCACCAAGTCCTGTGCCTCCACGGTGGCAGTTGCACCTCCTACCGGTGGTTGTTCATGTCAAATCCTTGATTGGAAAAAAGGAAAGTTGTGATGGTCTGTGCGACGACCAAGCAGTCCATTTTAAGAGTGGGTACTGTGGCCGAGCTGTCCAGAGAACTGGATTTAAGGACCCAGTCTTTCGGTTCAAAGTCCACCACTGCAACTTTTTCTCAACAGAAAACTGTAATGTAATTTCAAACAAGGCCAATAAAGGACACCGGACAAATAAAGGGAATCCAGCCTTTACCCTAATTCCCAAGTCTGTTATTGCAATTATCTGCCGTGTTTTTCTAATTCAATCTGCTTCAGACATAAAAGCAGAAACTAATTCTAAGTTTATACGATGAAAGAAAGAGCAACATCAGATAAATTAAGATTTTTAGATAGAGAATCAAAAAAAGATGAAGGACGCAAGAGCAACATGAGATACATAAAGATTTTAAAGAAGAAAATGAAAAAGAAGACTAAAATACAAGGGAGTGCAGACGCTCTAGGTAACTGACGAGAAAGTGTGAATATTTTTCCAGACTTGGGTAGTGTGGCCGAGCGGTCTAAGGCGCTGGATTAAGGTTCCAGTCCAGGTTCCAGGAGGCGTGGGTTCAAATCCCACCACTGCCATCTTTATTGAGTTTGTTTGCGCAAGCTATCACATGTTCTGCTTTATTTCAGCGTTTTTACTTTCATGCAGGGCCATGCAAGGGAGAAAAGAAGCAATGTTGTGTGTCACGGATGGGGTTCCAACTCAATAGTGTAGTCCGTCGCCTTAACCAACCAGCCACCAAGTCCTGTGCCCCCACGGTGGCAGTTGCACCTCCTACCGGTGGTTGTTCATGTCAAAGCCTAGATTGTAAACAAGGAAACTTGGGCTGGGCTGTGCGATGACCCAGCAGTCCATTTTAACAGTGGGAACTGTGGCCGAGCTGTCCAGAGAACTGGATTTAAGGACCCAGTCTTTCGGAGGTGTCGGTTCAAAGTCCACCGCTGCAACTTTTTCTCAACAGAAAACTGTAATGTAATTTCAAACAAGGCCACCAAGGACACCGGACAAATAAAGGGAATCCAGCCTTTACCCTAATTACCATGTCTGTTATTGCAATTATCTGCCGTGTTTTTCTAATTCAATCTGCTTCAGACAAAAAAGCAGAAACTAATTCTAAGTTTATACGATGGAAGAAAGAGCAACATCAGATAAATTAAGATTTTTAAAAAGAGAATCAAAAAAAGATGAAGGACGCAAGAGCAACATGAGATACATAAAGATTTTAAATAAGAAAATGAAAAAGAAGACTAAAATACAAGGAAGTACAGACGCTCTAGGTAACTGACGAGAAAGTGTAAATATTTTGCCAGAGCTGGGTAGTGTGGCCGAGCGGTCTAAGGCGCTGGGTTAAGGCTCCAGTCTCTAAGGAGGCGTGGGTTCAAATCCCACCACTGCCATCTTTATTGAGTTTGTTTGCGCAAGCTTATCACATGTTCTGCTTTATTTCAGCGTTTTTACTTTCATGCAGGGCCATGCAAGGGAGAAAAGAAGCAATGTTGTGTGTCACGGGTGGGGTTCCAACTCAATAGTGTAGTCCATCGCCTTAACCAACCAGCCACCAAGTCCTGTGCCCCCGCGGTGGCAGTTGCACCTCCTACCGGTGGTTCTTCACGTCAAATCCTTGATTGGAAAAAAGGAAAGTTGTGATGGTCTGTGCGACGACCAAGCAGTCCATTTTAACAGTGGGAACTGTGGCCGAGCTGTCCAGAGAACTGGATTTAAGGACCCAGTTTTTCGGAGGTGTAGGTTCAAAGTCCACCTCTGCAACTTTTTCTCAACAGAAAACTGTAATGTAATTTCAAACAAGGCCACCAAGGACACCGGACAAATAAAGGGAATCCAGCCTTTACCCTAATTCCCACATCTGTTATTGCAATTATCTGCCGTGCTTTTCTAATTCAATCTGCTTCAGACATAAAAGCAGAAGCGAATTCTAAGTTTATACGATGAAAGAAAGAGCAACATCAGATAAATTAAGATTTTTAGAAAGAGAATCAAAAAAAGATGAAGGACTCGAGAGCAACATGAGATACATAAAGATTTTAAAGAAGAAAATGAAAAAGAGGACAAAAATTGAAAGAAGTGCAGACGCTCTAGGTAACTGACGAGAAAGTGTGAATAATTTGCCAGAGCTGGGTATTGTGGCCGAGCGGTCTAAGGCGTTGGATTTAGGCTCCAGTCTTTAAGGAGGCGTGGGTTCAAATCCCACCACTGCCATCTTTATTGAGTTTGTTTGTGCAAGCTATCACATGTTCTGCGTTATGTCAGGGTTTTTACTTTCATGTCGCCCATGCAAGTGAGAAAAGAAGCAATGATGTGTGTCACAGATGGGGTTCCAACTCAATAGTGTAGTCCATCGCCTTAACCTACCAGCCACCAAGTCCTGTACTCTCACGGTGGCAATTGCACCTCCTACCGGTGGTTGTTCACGTCAAATCCTTGATCGGAAAAAAGGAAAGTTGTGATGGTCTGTGGGACGACCCAGCAGTCCATTTTAACAGTTGGTACTGTGGCCGAGCTGTCCAGAGAACTGGATTTAAGGACCCAGTCTTTCGGAGGTGTCGGTTCAAAGTCCACCGCTGCAAGTTTTTCTCAACAGAAAACTGTAATGTAATTTCAAACAAGGCTACCAAGGACACCGGAAAATAAAGGGAATCCAGCCTTTACCCTAATTCCCACGTCTGTTATTGCAATTATCTGCAGTGTTTATCCAATTCAATCTGCTTCAGACATAAAAGCAGAAACTAATTCTAATTTTATACGATGAAAGAAAGAGCAACATCAGATAAATTACGATTTTTAAAAAGAGAATCAAAAAAAGATGACGGACGCAAGAGCAACATGAGATACATAAAGATTTTAAAGAAGAAAATGAAAAAGAAGACTAAAATACAAGGAAGTGCAGACGCTCTAGGTAACTGACGAGAAAGTGTGAATATTTTGCCAGAGCTGGGTAGTGTGGCCGAGTGGTCTAAGGCGCTGGATTTAGGCTCCAGTCTCTAAGGAGGCGTGGGTTCAAATCCCACCACTGCCATCTTTATTGAGTTTGTTTGCGCAAGCTATCACATGTTCTTCTTTATTTCAGCGTTTTTACTTTCATGCAGGGCCATGCAAGGGAGAAAAGAAGCAATGTTGTGTGTCACGGATGGGGTTCCAACTCAATAGTGTAGTACATCGCCTTAACCAACCAGCAACCAAGTCCTGTGCCCCCGTGGTGGCAGTTGCACCTCCTACCGGTGGTTCTTCACGTCAAATCCTTGATTGGAAAAAAGGAAAGTTGTGATGGTCTGTGCGACGACCAAGCAGTCCATTTTAACAGTGGGAACTGTGGCCAAGCTGTCCAGAGAACTGGATTTAAGGACCCAGTCTTTCGGAGGTGTGGGTTCAAAGTCCACCGCTGTAACTTTTTCTCAACAGAAAACTGTAATGTAATTTCAAACAAGGCCACCAAGGACACCAGAAAATAAAGGGAATCCAGCCTTTACCCTAATTCCCACGTCTGTTATTGCAATTATCTGCCGTGTTTTTCTAATTCAATCTGCTTCAGACATGAAAGCAGAAACTAATTCTAAGTGTATACGATGGAAGAAAGAGCAACATCAGATAAATTAAGATTTTTAAAAAGAGAATCAAAAAAAGATGAAGGACGCAAGAGCAACATGAGATACATAAAGATTTTAAAGAAGAAAATGAAAAAGAGGACAAAAATTGAAAGAAGTGCAGACGCTCTAGGTAACTGACGAGAAAGTGTGAATAATTTGCCAGAGCTGGGTAGTGTGGCCGAGCGGTCTAAGGCGCTGGATTAAGGCTCCAGTCTCTAAGGAGGCGTGGTTTCAAATCCCACCACTGCCATCTTTATTGAGTTTGTTTGCGCAAGCTATCACATGTTCTGCTTTATTTCAGCGTTTTTACTTTCATGCAGGGCCATGCAAGGGAGAAAAGAGGCAATGTTGTGTTTCACGGATAGGGTTCCAACTCAATAGTGTAGTCCATCGCCTTAACCAACCAGCCACCAAGTCCTGTGCCCCCGCGGTGGCAGTTGCACCTCCTACCGGTGGTTTATCACGTCAAATCCTTGATTGGAAACAAGGAAACTTGGGCTGGGCTGTGCGATGACCCAGCAGTCCATTTTAACAGTGGGTACTGTGGCCAAGCTGTCCAGAGAACTGGATTTAAGGACCCAGTCTTTCGGAGGTGTGGGTTCAAAGTCCACCACTGCAACTTTTTCTCAACAGAAAACTGTAATGTAATTTCAAACAAGGCCACCAAGGACACCGGACAAATAAAGGGAATCCAGCCTTTACCCTAATTCCCACATCTGTTATTGCAATTATCTGCCGTGTTTTTCTAATTCAGTCTGCTTCAGACATGAAAGCAGAAACGAATTCTAAGTTTAGACGATGGAAGAAAGTGCAACATCAGATAAATTAAGATTTTTAAAAAGAGAATAAAAAAAAGATGAAGGACGCAAGAGCAACATGAGATACATAAAGATTTTAAAGAAGAAAATGAAAAAGAAGACTAAAATACAAGGAAGTGCAGACACTCTAGGTAACTGACGAGAAAGTGTGAATATTTTGCCAGAGCTGGGTAGTGTGGCCGAGCGGTCTAAGGCGCTGGATTAAGGCTCCAGTCTCTAAGGAGGCGTGGGTTCAAATCCCACCACTGTCATCTTTATTGAGTTTGTTTGCGCAAGCTATCACATGTTCTGCTTTATTTCAGCGTTTTTACTTTCATGCAGGGCCATGCAAGGGAGAAAAGAAGCAATGTTGTGTGTCACGGATGGGGTTCCAACTCAATAGTGTAGTACATCGCCTTAACCAACCAGCCACCAAGTCCTGTGCCCCCGCGGTGGCAGTTGCACCTCCTACCGGTGGTTCTTCACGTCAAATCCTTGATTGGAAAAAAGGAAAGTTGTGATGGTCTGTGCGACGACCAAGCAGTCCATTTTAACAGTGGGAACTGTGGCCGAGCTGTCCAGAGAACTGGATTTAAGGACCCAGTCTTTCGGAGGTGTAGGTTCAAAGTCCACCTCTGCAACTTTTTCTCAACAGAAAACTGTAATGTAATTTCAAACAAGGCCACCAAGGACACCGGACAAATAAAGGGAATCCAGCCTTTACCCTAATTCCCACGTCTGTTATTGCAATTATCTGCCGTGTTTTTCTAATTCAATCTGCTTCAGACATAAAAGCATAAACTAATTCTAAGTTCATACGATAGAAGAAAGAGCAACATCAGATAAATTAAGATTTTTAAAAAGAGAATCAAAAAAAGATGAAGGACTCAAGAGCCACATGAGATACATAAAGATTTTAAAGAATAAAATGAAAAAGAATACTAAAATACAAGGGAGTGCAGACGCTCTAGGTAACTGACGAGAAAGTGTGAATATTTTTCCAGAGTTGTGTAGTGTGGCCGAGCGGTCTAAGGCGCTGGATTAAGGCTCCAGTCTCTAAGGAGGCGTGGGTTCAAATCCCCCCACTGCCATCTTTATTGAGTTTGTTTGCGCAAGCTATCACATGTTCTGCTTTATTTCAGCGTTTTTACTTTCATGTAGGGCCATGCAAGAGAGAAAAATATCAATGTTGTGTGTCACGGATGGGGTTCCACCTCAATAGTGTAGTCCATCGCCTTAACCAACCAGCCACCAAGTCCTGTGCTCTCACGGTGGCAGTTGCACCTCCTACCGGTGGTTGTTCACGTCAAAGCCTAGATTGTAAACAAGGAAAGTTGGCCTGGGCTGTCAGAAGACCTAGCAGTCCATTTTAACAGTGGGTACTGTGGCCAAGCTGTCCAGAGAACAGGATTTAAGGATCCAGTCTTTCAGAGGTGTGGGTTCAAAGTCCACCGCTTTAACTTTTTCTCAACAGAAAACTGTAATGCAATTTCAAACAAGGCCACCAAGGACACCAGAAAATAAAGGGAATCCAGCCTTTACCCTAATTCCCACGTCTGTTATTGCTATTATCTGCCGTGTTTTTCTAATTCAATCTGCTTCAGACATAAAAGCAGAAACACATTTTCAGTGTACACAATGGAAGAAAGAGCAACATGAGATAAATCAAGATTTTTAAAAAGAGAATCAAAAAAAGATGAAGGACGCAAGAGCAACATGAGATACATAAAGATTTTAAAGAAGAAAATGAAAAAGAATACTAAAATACAAGGGAGTGCAGACGCTCTAGGTAACTGACAAGAAAGTGTGGAACTCTTACCAGAGCTGGGTAGTGTGGCCGAGCGGTCTAAGGCGCTGGATTAAGGCTCCAGTCTCTAAGGAGGCGTGGGTTCAAATCCCACCACTGCCATCTTTATTGAGTTTGTTTGTGCAAGCTATCACATGTTCTGCTTTATTTCAGTTTTTTACTTTCATGTAGGGCCATGCAAGGGAGAAAAGAAGCAATGTTGTGTGTCACGGATGGGGTTCCAACTCAATAGTGTAGTCCGTCGCCTTAACCAACCAGCCACCAAGTCCTGTGCTCTCACGGTGGCAGTTGCACCTCCTACCGGTGGTTGTTCATGTCAAAACCTTGATTGGAAAAAGGGAAAGTTGTGATGGTCTGTGGGACGACCCAGCAGTCCATTTTAACAGTGGGAACTGTGGTCGAGCTGTCCAGAGAACTGGATTTAAGGACCCAGTCTTTCAGAGGTGTCGGTTCAAAGTCCACCATCGCAACTTTTTCTCAACAGAAAACTGTAATGTAATTTCAAACAAGGCCACCAAGGACACCGGAAAATAAAGGGAATCCAGCCTTTACCCTAATTCCCACGTCTGTTATTGCAATTATCTGCCGTGGTTTTCTAATTCAATCTGCTTCAGACATGAAAGCAGAAACTAATTCTAAGTTGATACGATGAAAGAAAGAGCAACATCAGATAAATTAACATTTTTAAAAAGAGAATCAAAAAAAGATGAAGGACGCTAGAGCAACATGAGATACATAAAGATTTTAAAGAAGAAAATGAAAAAGAAGACTAAAATACAAGGAAGTGCAGAAGCTCTAGGTAACTGACGAGAAAGTGTAAATATTTTGCCAGAGCTGGGTATTGTGGCCGAGCGGTCTAAGGCGTTGGATTTAGGCTCCAGTCTTTAAGGAGGCGTGGGTTCAAATCCCACCACTGCCATCTTTATTGAGTTTGTTTGTGCAAGCTATCACATGTTCTGCGTTATGTCAGGGTTTTTACTTTCATGTCGCCCATGCAAGTGAGAAAAGAAGCAATGATGTGTGTCACAGATGGGGTTCCAACTCAATAGTGTAGTCCATCGCCTTAACCTACCAGCCACCAAGTCCTGTACTCTCACGGTGGCAATTGCACCTCCTACCGGTGGTTGTTCACGTCAAATCCTTGATCGGAAAAAAGGAAAGTTGTGATGGTCTGTGGGACGACCCAGCAGTCCATTTTAACAGTTGGTACTGTGGCCGAGCTGTCCAGAGAACTGGATTTAAGGACCCAGTCTTTCGGAGGTGTTGGTTCAAAGTCCACCGCTGCAACTTTTTCTCAACAGAAAACTGTAATGTATTTTCAAACAAGGCCACCAAGGACACCGGACAAATAAAGGGAATCCAGCCTTTACCCTAATTCCCACGTCTGTTATTGCAATTATCTGCCGTGGTTTTCTAATTCAATCTGCTTCAGACATGAAAGCAGAAACTAATTCTAAGTTGATACGATGAAAGAAAGAGCAACATCAGATAAATTAACATTTTTAAAAAGAGAATCAAAAAAAGATGAAGGACGCTAGAGCAACATGAGATACATAAAGATTTTAAAGAAGAAAATGAAAAAGAAGACTAAAATACAAGGGAGTGCAGACGCTCTAGGTAACTGACGAGAAAGTGGGGAAATCTTGACAGAGCTGGGTAGTGTGGCCGAGCGGTCTAAGGCGCTGGATTTAGGCTCCAGTCTCTAAGGAGGCGTGGGTTCAAATCCCACCACTGCCATCTTTTTTGAGTTTGTTTGCGCAAGCTATCACATGTTCTGCTTTATTTCAGCGTTTTTACTTTCATGCAGGGCCATGCAAGGGAGAAAAGAAGCAATGTTGTGTGTCACGGATGGGGTTCCAACTCAATAGTGTAGTCCATCGCCTTAACCAACCAGCCACCAAGTCCTGTGCCCCCGCGGTGGCAGTTGCACCTCCTACCGGTGGTTCTTCACGTCAAATCCTTGATTGGAAAAAAGGAAAGTTGTGATGGTCTGTGCAACGACCCAGCAGTCCATTTTAACAGTTGGTACTGTGACCGAGATGTCCAGAGAACTGGATTTAAGGACCCAGTCTTTCGGAGGTGTAGGTTCAAAGTCCACCTCTGCAACTTTTTCTCAACAGAAAACTGCAATGTAATTTCAAACAAGGCCACCAAGGACACCGGAAAAATAAAGGGAATCCAGCCTTTACCCTAATTCCCACGTCTGTTATTGCAATTATCTGCCGTGTTTTTCTAATTCAATCTGCTTCAGACATAAAAGCAGAAACGAATTCTAAGTTTATACGATGGAAGAAAGAGCAACATCAGATAAATTACGATTTTTAAAAAGAGAATCAAAAAAAGATGAAGGACGCAAGAGCAACATGAGATACATAAAGATTTTAAAGAAGAAAATGAAAAAGAAGACTAAAATACAAGGGAGTGCAGACGCTCTAGGTAACTGACAAGAAAGTGTGGAAATCTTGCCAGAGCTGGGTAGTGTGGCCGAGCGGTCAAGGCGCTGGATTTAGTCTCCAGTCTCTAAGGAGGCGTGGGTTCAAATCCCACCACTGCCATCTTTATTGAGTTTGTTTGCGCAAGCTATCACATGTTCTGCTTTATTTCAGAGTTTTTACTTTCATGCAGGGCCATGCAAGGGAGAAAATAAGCAATGTTGTGTGTCACGGATGGGGATCCGACTCAATAGTGTAGTCCATCGCCTTAACCAATTAGCCACCAAATCCTGTGCCCCCGCAGTGGCAGTTGCACCTCCTACCGGTGGTTGTTCACGTCAAATCCTTGATTGGAAAAAAGGAAAGTTGTGATGGTCTGTGCGACGACCAAGCAGTCCATTTTAACAGTGGGAACTGTGGCCGAGCTGTCCAGAGAACTGGATTTAAGGACCCAGTCTTTCGGAGGTGTCGGTTCAAAGTCCACCGCTGCAACTTTTTCTCAACAGAAAACTGTAATGTCATTTCAAACAAGGCCACCAAGGACACCGGACAAATAAAGGGAATCCAGCCTTTACCCTAATTCCCACGTCTGTTATTGCAATTATCTGCCGTGTTTTTCTAATTCAATCTGCTTCAGATATAAAAGCAGAAACTAATTCTCAGTTTATACGATGAAAGAAAGAGCAACATCAGATAAATTAACATTTTTAGAAAGAGAATCAAAAAAAGATGAAGGACGCAAGAACAACATGAGATACATAAAGATTTTAAAGAAGAAAATGAAAAAGAAGACTGAAATACAAGGGAGTGCAGACGCTCTAGGTAACTGACGAGAAAGTGTGAATATTTTTCTACAGCTGGGTAGTGTGGCCGAGCGGTCTAAGGCGCTGGATTAAGGCTCCAGTCTCTAAGGAGGCGTGGGTTCAAATCCCACCACTGCCATCTTTATTGAGTTTGTTTGCGCAAGCTATCACATGTTCTGCTTTATTTCAGAGTTTTTACTTTCATGCAGGGCCATGCAAGGGAGAAAATAAGCAATGTTGTGTGTCACGGATGGGGATCCGACTCAATAGTGTAGTCCATCGCCTTAACCAACCAGCCACCAAGTCCTGTGCCCCCGCAGTGGCAGTTGCACCTCCTACCGGTGGTTGTTCACGTCAAATCCTTGATTGGAAAAAAGGAAAGTTGTGATGGTCTGTGCGACCAACAAGCAGTCCATTTTAACAGTGGGTACTGTGGCCGAGCTGTCCAGAGAACTGGATTTAAGGACCCAGTCTTTCGGAGGTGTCGGTTCAAAGTCCACCGCTGCAAGTTTTTCTCAACAGAAAACTGTAATTTAATTTCAAACAAGGCCAGCAAGGACACCGGAAAATAAAGGGAATCCAGCCTTTACCCTAATTCCCACGTCTGTTATTGCAATTATCTGCCGTGTTTTTCTAATTCAATCTGCTTCAGACAAAAAAGCAGAAACTAATTCTAAGTTTATACGATGTAAGAAAGAGCAACATCAGATAAATTAAGATTTTTAAAAAGAGAATCAAAAAAAGATGAAGGACGCAAGAGCAACATGAGATACATAAAGATTTTAAAGAAGAAAATGAAAAAGAAGACTAAAATACAAGGGAGTGCAGACGCTCTAGGTAACTGAAGAGAAAGTGTGAATGTTTTTCCAGAGCTGGGTAGTGTGGCCGAGCGGTCTAAGGCGCTGGATTAAGGCTCCAGTCTCTAAGGAGGCGTGGGTTCAAATCCCACCACTGCCATCTTTTTTGAGTTTGTTTGCGCAAGCTATCACATGTACTGCTTTATTTCAGCGTTCTTACTTTCATGCAGGGCCATGCAAGGGAAAAAAGAAGCAATGTTGTGTGTCACGGATGGGGTTCCAACTCAATAGTGTAGTCCATCGCCTTAACCAACCAGCTACCAAGTCCTGTGCCCCCACAGTGGCAGTTGCACCTCCTTCGGTAGTTGTTCACGTCAAATCCTTGTTTGGAAAAAAGGAAAGTTGTGATGGTCTGTGGAACGACCCAGCAGTCCATTTTAACAGTGGGAACTGTGGCCAAGCTGTCCAGAGAACTGGATTTAAGGACCCAGTCTTTCGGAGGTGTAGGTTCAAAGTCCACCGCTGCAAGTTTTTCTCAACAGAAAACTGTAATGTAATTTCAAACAAGGCCACCAAGGACACCGGACAAATAAAGGGAATCCAGCCTTTACCCTAATTCCCACGTCTGTTATTTCAATTATCTGCCGTGTTTTTCTAATTCAATCTGCTTCAGACATAAAAGCAGAAACTAATTCTAAGTTTATACGATGGAAGAAAGAGCAACATCAGATAAATTAAGATTTTTAAAAAGAGAATCAAAAAAAGATGAAGGACGCAAGAGCAACATGAGATACATAAAGATTTTAAAGAAGAAAATGAAAAAGAAGACTAAAATACAAGGAAGTGCAGACGCTCTAGGTAACTGAAGAGAAAGTGTGAAAGTTTTTCCAGAGCTGGGTAGTGTGGCCGAGCGGTCTAAGGCGCTGGATTAAGGCTCCAGTCTCTAAGGAGGCGTGGGTTCAAATCCCACCACTGCCATCTTCATTGAGTTTGTTTGCGCAAGCTATCACATGTTCTGCTTTATTTCAGCATTTTTACTTTCATGCAGGGCCATGCAAGGGAGAAAAGAAGCAATGTTGTGTGTCACGGATGGGGTTCCAACTCAATAGTGTAGTCCATCGCCTTAACCAACCAGCCACCAAGTCCTGTGCCCCCACGGTGGCAGTTGCACCTGCTACCGGTGGTTGTTCACGTCAAATCCTTGATTGGAAAAAAGGAAAGTTGGGATGGTCTGTGCGACGATCAAGCAGTCCATTTTAACAGTGGGAACTGTGGCCGAGCTGTCCAGAGAACTGGATTTAAGGACCCAGTCTTTCGGAGGTGTCGGTTCAAAGTCCACCACTGCAACTTTTTCTCAACAGAAAACTGTAATGTCATTTCAAACAAGGCCACCAAGGACACCGGACAAATAAAGGGAATCCAGCCTTTACCCTAATTCCCACGTCTGTTATTGCAATTATCTGCCGTGTTTTTCTAATTCAATCTGCTTCAGATATAAAAGCAGAAACTAATTCTCAGTTTATACGATGAAAGAAAGAGCAACATCAGATAAATTAACATTTTTAGAAAGAGAATCAAAAAAAGATGAAGGACGCAAGAACAACATGAGATACATAAAGATTTTAAAGAAGAAAATGAAAAAGAAGACTGAAATACAAGGGAGTGCAGACGCTCTAGGTAACTGACGAGAAAGTGTGAATATTTTTCTACAGCTGGGTAGTGTGGCCGAGCGGTCTAAGGCGCTGGATTAAGGCTCCAGTCTCTAAGGAGGCGTGGGTTCAAATCCCACCACTGCCATCTTTATTGAGTTTGTTTGCGCAAGCTATCACATGTTCTGCTTTATTTCAGAGTTTTTACTTTCATGCAGGGCCATGCAAGGGAGAAAATAAGCAATGTTGTGTGTCACGGATGGGGATCCGACTCAATAGTGTAGTCCATCGCCTTAACCAACCAGCCACCAAGTCCTGTGCCCCCGCAGTGGCAGTTGCACCTCCTACCGGTGGTTGTTCACGTCAAATCCTTGATTGGAAAAAAGGAAAGTTGTGATGGTCTGTGCGACCAACAAGCAGTCCATTTTAACAGTGGGTACTGTGGCCGAGCTGTCCAGAGAACTGGATTTAAGGACCCAGTCTTTCGGAGGTGTCGGTTCAAAGTCCACCGCTGCAAGTTTTTCTCAACAGAAAACTGTAATTTAATTTCAAACAAGGCCAGCAAGGACACCGGAAAATAAAGGGAATCCAGCCTTTACCCTAATTCCCACGTCTGTTATTGCAATTATCTGTCGTGTTTTTCTAATTCAATCTGCTTCAGACATAAAAGCAGAAACTAATTCTAAGTTTATACGATGAAAGAAAGAGCAACATCAGATAAATTAACATTTTTAGAAAGAGAATCAAAAAAAGATGAAGGACGCAAGAGCAACATGAGATACAAAGATTTTAAAGAAGAAAATGAAAAAGAAGACTGAAATACAAGGGAGTGCAGACGCTCTAGGTAACTGACGAGAAAGTGTGAATATTTTGCCACAGCTGGGTAGTGTGGCCGAGCGGTCTAAGGCGCTGGATTAAGGCTCCAGTCTCTAAGGAGGCGTGGGTTCAAATCCCACCACTGCCATCTTTATTGAGTTTGTTTGCGCAAGCTATCACATGTTCTGCTTTATTTCAGAGTTTTTACTTTCATGCATGGCCATGCAAGGGAGAAAATAAGCAATGTTGTGTGTCACGGATGGGGATCCGACTCAATAGTGTAGTCCATCGCCTTAACCAATTAGCCACCAAATCCTGTGCCCCCGCAGTGGCAGTTGCACCTCCTACCGGTGGTTGTTCACGTCAAATCCTTGATTGGAAAAAAGGAAAGTTGTGATGGTCTGTGCGACGACCAAGCAGTCCATTTTAACAATGGGAACTGTGGTCGAGCTGTCCAGAGAACTGGATTTAAGGACCCAGTCTTTCGGAGGTGTCGGTTCAAAGTCCACCGCTGAAACTTTTTCTCAACAGAAAACTGTAATGTAATTTCAAAAAAGGCCACCAAGGACACCGGACAAATAAAGGGAATCCAGCCTTTACCCTAATTCCCACGTCTGTTATTGCAATTATCTGCCGTGTTTTTCTAATTCAATCTGCTTCAGATATAAAAGCAGAAACTAATTCTAAGTTTATACGATGAAAGAAAGAGCAACATCAGATAAATTAACATTTTTAGAAAGAGAATCAAAAAAAGATGAAGGACGCAAGAGCAACATGAGATACATAAAGATTTTAAAGAAGAAAATGAAAAAGAAGACTGAAATACAAGGGAGTGCAGACGCTCTAGGTAACTGACGAGAAAGTGTGAATATTTTGCCACAGCTGGGTAGTGTGGCCGAGCGGTCTAAGGCGCTGGATTAAGGCTCCAGTCTCTAAGGAGGCGTGGGTTCAAATCCCACCACTGCCATCTTTATTGAGTTTGTTTGCGCAAGCTATCACATTTTCTGCTTTATTTCAGCGGTTTTACTTTCATGCAGGGCCATGCAAGGGAGAAAAGAAGCAATGTTGTGTGTCACGGATGGGGTTCCAACTCGATAGTGTAGTCCATCGCCTTAACCAACCAGCCACCAAGTCCTGTGCCCCCGCGGTGGCAGTTGCACCTCCTACCGGTGGTTGTTCACGTCAAATCCTTGATTGGAAAAAAGGAAAGTTGTGATGGTCTGTGGGACGACCCAGCAGTCCATTTTAACAGTTGGTACTGTGGCCGAGCTGTCCAGAGAACTGGATTTAAGGACCCAGTCTTTCGGAGGTGTCGGTTCAAAGTCCACCGCTGCAACTTTTTCTCAACAGAAAACTGTAATGTAATTTCAAACAAGGCCACCAAGGACACCGGACAAATAAAGGGAATCCAGCCTTTACCCTCATTCCCACGTCTGTTATTGCAATTATCTGCCGTGTTTTTCTAATTCAATCTGCTTCAGACATAAAAGCAGAAACTAATTCTAAGTTTATTTGATGGAAGAAATAGCAACATCAGATAAATTAAGATTTTTACAAAGAGAATCAAAAAAAGATGAAGGACGCAAGAGCAACATGAGATACATAAAGATTTTAAAGAAGAAAATGAAAAAGAAGACTGAAATACAAGGGAGTGCAGACGCTCTAGGTAACTGACGAGAAAGTGTGAATATTTTGCCACAGCTGGGTAGTGTGGCCGAGCGGTCTAAGGCGCTGGATTAAGGCTCCAGTCTCTAAGGAGGCGTGGGTTCAAATCCCACCACTGCCATCTGAGTTTGTTTGCGCAAGCTATCACATGTTCGGTGTTATTTCAGGGTTTTTACTTTCATGTCGCCCATGCAAGGGAGAAAAGAAGAAATGATGTGTGTCACGGATGGGGTTCCAACTCAATAGTGTAGTCCATTGCCTTAACCAAGTCCTGTGCTCCTGCGGTGGCAGTTGCACCTCCTACCTCCCACCTCCTCCCACCTCCTTGTTCACGTCAAAGCCTTGATTGTCAACAAGGAAAGTTGGCCTGGGCTGTGGGACAACCTAGCAGTCCATTTTAACAGTGGGTACTGTGGCCAAGCTGTCCAGAGAACTTTATTTAAGGATCCAGTCTTTCAGAGGTGTGGGTTCAAAGTCCACCGCTTTAACTTTTTCTCAACAAAAAACTGTAATGTAATTTCAAACAAGGCCACCAAGGACACCGGACAAAAAAGGGAATCCAGCCATTACCATAATTCCCACATCTGTTTTTGAAAATATCTGCTGTGTTTTTCAGATTCAATCTGCTTCAGACATAAAAGCAGAAACTAATTTTCAGTGTACACAATGGAAGAGAGAGCAACATGAGATAAATCAAGATTTTTAAAAAGAGAATAAAAAAAAGATGACGGAAGCAAGAGCAACATGAGATACATAAAGATTTTAAAGAAGAAAATGAAAAAGAAGACTAAAATACAAGGAAGTACAGACGCTCTAGGTAACTGACGAGAAAGTGTGAATATTTAGCCAGAGCTGGGTAGTGTGGCCGAGTGGTCTAAGGCGCTGGATTAAGGCTCCAGTCTCTAAGGAGGCGTGGGTTCAAATCCCTCCATTGCCAACTTTATTGAGTTTTTTTGCACAAGCTATCACATGTTCTGCTTTATTTCATGTTTTTTACTTTCATGTCGGGCCATGCTAGGGAGAAAAGAAGCAATGATGTGTGTCACGGATGGGGTTCCAATTTAATAGTGTAGTCCATCGCCTTAACCAACCAGCCACCAAGTCCTGTGCTCCCGCGGTGGCAGTTGCACCTCCTACCGGTGGTTGTTCACGTCAAAGCCTAGATTGTAAACAATGAAAGTTGGGCTGGGCTGTGTGACGACCTAGCAGTCCATGTTAACAGTGGGTACTGTGGCCAAGCTGTCCAGAGAACTGTATTTAAGGATCCAGTCTTTCAGAGGTGTGGGTTCAAAGTCCACCGCTGCAACTTTTTCTCAACAGAAAACTGTAATGTAATTTCAAACAAGGCCACCAAGGACACCGGACAAATAAAGGGAATCCAGCCTTTACCCTCATTCCCACATCTGTTATTGCAATTATCTGCCGTGTTTTTCTAATTCAATCTGCTTCAGACATAAAAGCAGAAGCGAATTCTAAGTTTATACGATGGAAGAAAGAGCAACATCAGATAAATTAAGATTTTTAGAAAGAGAATCAAAAAAAGATGAAGGACTCAAGAGCAACATGAGATACATAAAGATTTTAAAGAAGAAAATGAAAAAGAAGACAAAAATACAAGGGAGTGCAGACGCTCTAGGTAACTGACGAGAAAGTGTGAATAATTTTCCAGAGTTGGGTAGTGTGGCCGAGCGGTCTAAGGCGCTGGATTAAGGCTCCAGTCTCTAAGGAGGCTTGGGTTCAAATCCCACCACTGCCATCTTTGTTTGCGCAAACATGTTATGCTTTATTTCAGCATTTTTACTTTCATGTAGGGCCATGCAATGGAGAAAAGAAGCAATGTTGTGTGTCACGGATGGGGTTCCAACTCAATAGTGTAGTCCGTCGCCTTAACCAACCAGCCACCAAGTCCTGTGCTCTCACGGTGGCAGTTGCACCTCCTACCGGTGGTTGTTCATGTCAAATCCTTGATTGGAATTAAGGAAATTTGTGATGGTCTGTGCGACGACCCAGCAGTCCATTTTAACAGTTGGTACTGTGGCCGAGCTGTCCAGAGAACTGGATTTAAGGACCCAGTCTTTCGGAGGTGTCGGTTCAAAGTCCACCGCTGCAACTTTTTCTCAACAGAAAACTGTAATGTATTTTCAAACAAGGCCACCAAGGACACCGGACAAATAAAGGGAATCCAGCCTTTACCCTAATTCCCACGTCTGTTATTGCAATTATCTGCCGTGGTTTTCTAATTCAATCTGCTTCAGACATGAAAGCAGAAACTAATTCTAAGTTGATACGATGAAAGAAAGAGCAACATCAGATAAATTAACATTTTTAAAAAGAGAATCAAAAAAAGATGAAGGACGCAAGAGCAACATGAGATACATAAAGATTTTAAAGAAGAAAATGAAAAAGAAGACTAAAATACAAGGAAGTGCAGAAGCTCTAGGTAACTGACGAGAAAGTGTAAATATTTTGCCAGAGCTGGGTATTGTGGCCGAGCGGTCTAAGGCGTTGGATTTAGGCTCCAGTGTTTAAGGAGGCGTGGGTTCAAATCCCACCACTGCCATCTTTATTGAGTTTGTTTGTGCAAGCTATCACATGTTCTGCGTTATGTCAGGGTTTTTACTTTCATGTCGCCCATGCAAGTGAGAAAAGAAGCAATGATGTGTGTCACAGATGGGGTTCCAACTCAATAGTGTAGTCCATCGCCTTAACCTACCAGCCACCAAGTCCTGTACTCTCACGGTGGCAATTGCACCTCCTACCGGTGGTTGTTCACGTCAAATCCTTGATCGGAAAAAAGGAAAGTTGTGATGGTCTGTGGGACGACCCAGCAGTCCATTTTAACAGTTGGTACTGTGGCCGAGCTGTCCAGAGAACTGGATTTAAGGACCCAGTCTTTCGGAGGTGTCGGTTCAAAGTCCACCGCTGCAAGTTTTTCTCAACAGAAAACTGTAATGTAATTTCAAACAAGGCTACCAAGGACACCGGAAAATAAAGGGAATCCAGCCTTTACACTCATTCCCACGTCTGTTATTGCAATCATCTGCAGTGTTTATCCAATTCAATCTGCTTCAGACATAAAAGCAGAAACTAATTCTAATTTTATACGATGGAAGAAAGAGCAACATCAGATAAATTAAGATTTTTAAAAAGAGAATCAAAAAAAGATGACGGACGCAAGAGCAACATGAGATACATAAAGATTTTAAAGAAGAAAATGAAAAAGAAGACTAAAATACAAGGAAGTGCAGACGCTCTAGGTAACTGACGAGAAAGTGTGAATATTTTGCCAGAGCTGGGTAGTGTGGCCGAGTGGTCTAAGGCGCTGGATTTAGGCTCCAGTCTCTAAGGAGGCGTGGGTTCAAATCCCACCACTGCCATCTTTATTGAGTTTGTTTGCGCAAGCTATCACATGTTCTTCTTTATTTCAGCGTTTTTACTTTCATGCAGGGCCATGCAAGGGAGAAAAGAAGCAATGTTGTGTGTCACGGATGGGGTTCCAACTCAATAGTGTAGTACATCGCCTTAACCAACCAGCCACCAAGTCCTGTGCCCCCGTGGTGGCAGTTGCACCTCCTACCGGTGGTTCTTCACGTCAAATCCTTGATTGGAAAAAAGGAAAGTTGTGATGGTCTGTGCGACGACCAAGCAGTCCATTTTAACAGTGGGAACTGTGGCCAAGCTGTCCAGAGAACTGGATTTAAGGACCCAGTCTTTCGGAGGTGTGGGTTCAAAGTCCACCGCTGTAACTTTTTCTCAACAGAAAACTGTAATGTAATTTCAAACAAGGCCACCAAGGACACCAGAAAATAAAGGGAATCCAGCCTTTACCCTAATTCCCACGTCTGTTATTGCAATTATCTGCCGTGTTTTTCTAATTCAGTCTTCTTCAGACATAAAAGCAGAAACTAATTCTAAGTTTATACGATGGAAGAAAGAGCAACATCAGATAAATTAAGATTTTTAAAAAGAGAATCAAAAAAAGATGAAGGACGCAAGAGCAACATGAGATACATAAAGATTTTAAAGAAGAAAATGAAAAAGAAGACTAAAATACAAGGAAGTGCAGACGCTCTAGGTAACTAACGAGAAAGTGTGAATAGTTCCAAAGAGCTGGGTAGTGTGGCCGAGCGGTCTAAGGCGCTGGATTAAGGCTCCAGTCTCTAAGGAGGCGTGGTTTCAAATCCCACCACTGCCATCTTTATTGAGTTTGTTTGCGCAAGCTATCACATGTTCTGCTTTATTTCAGCGTTTTTACTTTCATGCAGGGCCATGCAAGGGAGAAAAGAGGCAATGTTGTGTTTCACGGATAGGGTTCCAACTCAATAGTGTAGTCCATCTTCTTAACCAACCAGCCACCAAGTCCTGTGCCCCCGCGGTGGCAGTTGCACCTCCTACCGGTGGTTTATCACGTCAAATCCTTGATTGGAAACAAGGAAACTTGGGCTGGGCTGTGCGATGACCCAGCAGTCCATTTTAACAGTGGGTACTGTGGCCAAGCTGTCCAGAGAACTGGATTTAAGGACCCAGTCTTTCGGAGGTGTGGGTTCAAAGTCCACCACTGCAACTTTTTCTCAACAGAAAACTGTAATGTAATTTCAAACAAGGCCACCAAGGACACCGGACAAATAAAGGGAATCCAGCCTTTACCCTAATTCCCACATCTGTTATTGCAATTATCTGCCGTGTTTTTCTAATTCAGTCTGCTTCAGACATGAAAGCAGAAACGAATTCTAAGTTTAGACGATGGAAGAAAGTGCAACATCAGATAAATTAAGATTTTTAAAAAGAGAATAAAAAAAAGATGAAGGACGCAAGAGCAACATGAGATACATAAAGATTTTAAAGAAGAAAATGACTGACGAGAAAGTGTGAATATTTAGCCAGAGCTGGGTAGTGTGGCCGAGTGGTCTAAGGCGCTGGATTAAGGCTCCAGTCTCTAAGGAGGCGTGGGTTCAAATCCCTCCATTGCCAACTTTATTGAGTTTTTTTGCACAAGCTATCACATGTTCTGCTTTATTTCATGTTTTTTACTTTCATGTCGGGCCATGCTAGGGAGAAAAGAAGCAATGATGTGTGTCACGGATGGGGTTCCAATTTAATAGTGTAGTCCATCGCCTTAACCAACCAGCCACCAAGTCCTGTGCTCCCGCGGTGGCAGTTGCACCTCCTACCGGTGGTTGTTCACGTCAAAGCCTAGATTGTAAACAAGGAAAGTTGGCCTGGGCTGTCAGAAGACCTAGCAGTCCATTTTAACAGTTGGTACTGTGGCCAAGCTGTCCAGAGAACTGGATTTAAGGATCCAGTCTTTCAGAGGTTTGGGTTCAAAGTCCACCCCTGCAACTTTTTCTCAACAGAAAACAGAAAACTGTAATGTAATTTCAAACAAGGCCACCAAGGACACCGGAAAATAAAGGGAATCCAGCCTTTACAATAATTCCCACGTCTGTAATTGCAATTATCTGCCGTGTTTTTCTAATTCAATCTGCTTCAGACAAAAAAGCAGAAACTAATTCTAAGTTTATACGATGGAAGAAAGAGCAACATCAGATAAATTAAGATTTTTAAAAAGAGAATCAAAAAAAGATGAAGGACGCAAGAGCAACATGAGATACATAAAGATTTTAAAGAAGAAAATGAAAAAGAAGACTAAAATACAAGGGAGTGCAGACGCTCTAGGTAACTGACGAGAAAGTGGGGAAATCTTGACAGAGCTGGGTAGTGTGGCCGAGCGGTCTAAGGCGCTGGATTTAGGCTCCAGTCTCTAAGGAGGCGTGGGTTCAAATCCCACCACTGCCATCTTTTTTGAGTTTGTTTGCGCAAGCTATCACATGTTCTGCTTTATTTCAGCGTTTTTACTTTCATGCAGGGCCATGCAAGGGAGAAAAGAAGCAATGTTGTGTGTCACGGATGGGGTTCCAACTCAATAGTGTAGTCCATCGCCTTAACCAACCAGCCACCAAGTCCTGTGCCCCCGCGGTGGCAGTTGCACCTCCTACCGGTGGTTCTTCACGTCAAATCCTTGATTGGAAAAAAGGAAAGTTGTGATGGTCTGTGCAACGACCCAGCAGTCCATTTTAACAGTTGGTACTGTGACCGAGATGTCCAGAGAACTGGATTTAAGGACCCAGTCTTTCGGAGGTGTAGGTTCAAAGTCCACCTCTGCAACTTTTTCTCAACAGAAAACTGCAATGTAATTTCAAACAAGGCCACCAAGGACACCGGAAAAATAAAGGGAATCCAGCCTTTACCCTAATTCCCACGTCTGTTATTGCAATTATCTGCCGTGGTTTTCTAATTCAATCTGCTTCAGACATAAAAGCAGAAACTAATTCTAAGTTTATACGATGGAAGAAAGAGCAACATCAGATAAATTAAGATTTTTAAAAAGAGAATCAAAAAAAGATGAAGGACGCAAGAGCAACATGAGATACATAAAGATTTTAAAGAAGAAAATGAAAAAGAAGACTAAAATACAAGGAAGTGCAGACGCTCTAGGTAACTGACGAGAAAGTGTGAATATTTTGCCAGAGCTGGGTAGTGTGGCCGAGCGGTCTAAGGCGCTGGATTAAGGCTCCAGTCTCTAAGGAGGCGTGGGTTCAAATCCCACCACTGCCATCTTTATTGAGTTTGTTTGCGCAAGCTATCACATGTTCTGCTTTATTTCAGCGTTTTTACTTTCATGCAGGGCCATGCAAGGGAGAAAAGAAGCAATGGTGTGTGTCACGGATGGGCTTCCAACTCAATAGTGTAGTCCATCGCCTTAACCAACCAGCCACCAAGTCCTGTGCCATCGCTGTGGCAATTGCACCTCCTACTGGTGGTTGTTCATGTCAATTCCTTGATTGGAAAAAAGGAAAGTTGTGATGGTCTGTGCGACGACCAAGCAGTCCATTTTAACAGTTGGTACTGTGGCCGAGCTGTCCAGAGAACTGGATTTAAGGACCCAGTCTTTCGGAGGTGTCGGTTCAAAGTCCACCGCTGCAACTTTTTCTCAACAGAAAACTGTAATGTAATTTCAAACAAGGCCACCAAGGACACCGGACAAATAAAGGGAATCCAGCCTTTACCCTCATTCCCACGTCTGTTATTGCAATTATCTGCCGTGTTTTTCTAATTCAATCTGCTTCAGACATAAAAGCAGAAACTAATTCTAAGTTTATACCATGAAAGAAAGAGCAACATCAGATAAATTAACATTTTTAGAAAGAGAATCAAAAAAAGATGAAGGACGCAAGAGCAACATGAGATACATAAAGATTTTAAAGAAGAAAATGAAAAAGAAGACTGAAATACAAGGGAGTGCAGACGCTCTAGGTAACTGACGAGAAAGTGTGAATATTTTGCCACAGCTGGGTAGTGTGGCCGAGCGGTCTAAGGCGCTGGATTAAGGCTCCAGTCTCTAAGGAGGCGTGGGTTCAAATCCCACCACTGCCATCTTTATTGAGTTTGTTTGCGCAAGCTATCACATGTTCTGCTTTATTTCAGAGTTTTTACTTTCATGCAGGGCCATGCAAGGGAGAAAATAAGCAATCTTGTGTGTCACGGATGGGGATCCGACTCAATAGTGTAGTCCATCGCCTTAACCAATTAGCCACCAAATCCTGTGCCCCCGCAGTGGCAGTTGCACCTCCTACCGGTGGTTGTTCATGTCAAATCCTTGATTGGAAAAAAGGAAAGTTGTGATGGTCTGTGCGACGACCAAGCAGTCCATTTTAACAGTGGGACCTGTGGCCGAGCTGTCCAGAGAACTGGATTTAAGGACCCAGTCTTTCGGAGATGTCGGTTCAAAGTCCACCGCTGCAACTTTTTCTCAACAGAAAACTGTAATGTCATTTCAAACAAGGCCACCAAGGACACCGGACAAATAAAGGGAATCCAGCCTTTACCCTAATTCCCACGTCTGTTATTGCAATTATCTGCCGTGTTTTTCTAATTCAATCTGCTTCAGATATAAAAGCAGAAACTAATTCTCAGTTTATACGATGAAAGAAAGAGCAACATCAGATAAATTAACATTTTTAGAAAGAGAATCAAAAAAAGATGAAGGACGCAAGAGCAACATGAGATACATAAAGATTTTAAAGAAGAAAATGAAAAAGAAGACTAAAATACAAGGGAGTGCAGACGCTCTAGGTAACTGACGAGAAAGTGTGAATATTTTGCCACAGCTGGGTAGTGTGGCCGAGCGGTCTAAGGCGCTGGATTAAGGCTCCAGTCTCTAAGGAGGCGTGGGTTCAAATCCCACCACTGCCATCTTTATTGAGTTTGTTTGCGCAAGCTATCACATGTTCTGCTTTATTTCAGAGTTTTTACTTTCATGCAGGGCCATGCAAGGGAGAAAATAAGCAATGTTGTGTGTCACGGATGGGGATCCGACTCAATAGTGTAGTCCATCGCCTTAACCAACCAGCCACCAAGTCCTGTACCCCCACGGTGGCAGTTGCACCTCCTACCGGTGGTTGTTCACGTCAAATCCTTGATTGGAAAAAAGGAAAGTTGTGATGGTCTGTGCGACGACCAAGCAGTCCATTTTAACAGTTGGTACTGTGGCCGAGCTGTCCAGAGAACTGGATTTAAGGACCCAGTCTTTCGGAGGTGTCGGTTCAAAGTCCACCGCTGCAACTTTTTCTCAACAGAAAACTGTAATGTCATTTCAAACAAGGCCACCAAGGACACCGGACAAATAAAGGGAATCCAGCATTTACCCTAATTCCCACGTCTGTTATTGCAATTATCTGCCATGTTTTTCTAATTCAATCTGCTTCAGATATAATAGCAGAAACTAATTCTCAGTTTATACGATGAAAGAAAGAGCAACATCAGATAAATTAAGATTTTTAGAAAGAGAATCAAAAAAAGATGAAGGACGCAAGAGCAACATGAGATACATAAAGATTTTAAAGAAGAAAATGAAAAAGAAGACTAAAATACAAGGAAGTGCAGACGCTCTAGGTAACTGACGAGAAAGTTTGGAAATCTTGCCAGAGCTGGGTAGTGTGGCCGAGCGGTCTAAGGCGCTGGATTAAGGCTCCAGTCTCTAAGGAGGCGTGGGTTCAAATCCCACCACTGCCATCTTTATTGAGTTTGTTTGCGCAAGCTATCACATGTTCTGCTTTATTTCAGTGTTTTTACTTTCATGCAGGGCCATGCAAGGGAGAAAAGAAGCAATGTTGTGTGTCACGGATGGGGTTCAACTGACGAGAAAGTGTGAAAACCTGAAGTAGAGCTGGGTAGTGTGGCCGAGCGGTCTAAGGCGCTGGATTTAGGCTCCAGTCTCTAAGGAGGCGTGGGTTCAAATCCCACCACTGCCATCTTTATTGAGTTTGTTTGCGCAAGCTATCACATGTTCTGCTTTATTTCAGAGTTTTTACTTTCATGCAGGGCCATGCAAGGGAGAAAAGAAGCAATGTTGTGTGTCACGGATGGGGTTCAACTGACGAGAAAGTGTGAAAACCTGAAGTAGAGCTGGGTAGTGTGGCCGAGCGGTCTAAGGCGCTGGATTTAGGCTCCAGTCTCTAAGGAGGCGTGGGTTCAAATCCCACCACTGCCATCTTTATTGAGTTTGTTTGCGCAAGCTATCACATGTTCTGCTTTATTTCAGAGTTTTTACTTTCATGCAGGGCCATGCAAGGGAGAAAATAAGCAATGTTGTGTGTCACGGATGGGGATCCGACTCAATAGTGTAGTCCATCGCCTTAACCAACCAGCCACCAAGTCCTGTGCCCCCGCAGTGGCAGTTGCACCTCCTACCGGTGGTTGTTCACGTCAAATCCTTGATTGGAAAAAAGGAAAGTTGTGATGGTCTGTGCGACGAACAAGCAGTCCATTTTAACAGTGGGTACTGTGGCCGAGCTGTCCAGAGAACTGGATTTAAGGACCCAGTCTTTCGGAGGTGTCGGTTCAAAGTCCACCGCTGCAAGTTTTTCTCAACAGAAAACTGTAATGTAATTTCAAACAAGGCCAGCAAGGACACCGGAAAATGAAGGGAATCCAGCCTTTACCCTCATTCACACGTCTATTATTGCTATTATCTGCCGTGTTTTTCTAATTCAATCTGCTTCAGACATAAAAGCAGAAACTAATTCTAAGTTTATACGATGAAAGAAAGAGCAACATCAGATAAATTAAGATTTTTAGAAAGAGAATCAAAAAAAGATGAAGGACGCAAGAGCAACATGAGATACATAAAGATTTTAAAGAAGAAAATGAAAAAGAAGACTAAAATACAAGGAAGTGCAGACGCTCTAGGTAACTGACGAGAAAGTTTGGAAATCTTGCCAGAGCTGGGTAGTGTGGCCGAGCGGTCTAAGGCGCTGGATTAAGGCTCCAGTCTCTAAGGAGGCGTGGGTTCAAATCCCACCACTGCCATCTTTATTGAGTTTGTTTGCGCAAGCTATCACATGTTCTGCTTTATTTCAGTGTTTTTACTTTCATGCAGGGCCATGCAAGGGAGAAAAGAAGCAATGTTGTGTGTCACGGATGGGGTTCCAACTCAATAGTGTAGTCCATCGCCTTAACCAACCAGCCATCAAGTCCTGTGCCCCCACGGTGGCAGTTGCACCTCCTACCGGTAGTTGTTCACGTCAAATCCTTGATTGGAAAAAAGGAAAGTTGTGATGGTCTGTGCGATGACCAAGCAGTCTATTTTAACAGTGGGAACTGTGGCCAAGCTGTCCAGAGAACTGGATTTAAGGACCCAGTCTTTCAGAGGTGTCGGTTCAAAGTCCACCACTGCAACTTTTTCTCAACAGAAAACTGTAATGTAATTTCAAACAAGGCCACCAAGGACACCGGACAAATAAAGGGAATCCAGCCTTTACCCTAATTCCCACGTCTATTATTGCAATTATCTGCCATGTTTTTCTAATTCAATCTTCTTCAGACATAAAAGCAGAAACTAATTCTCAGTTTATACGATGAAAGAAAGAGCAACATCAGATAAATTAAGATTTTTAGAAAGAGAATCAAAAAAAGATGAAGGACGCAAGAGCAACATGAGATACATAAAGATTTTAAAGAAGAAAATGAAAAAGAAGACTAAAATACAAGGAAGTGCAGACGCTCTAGGTAACTGACGAGAAAGTTTGGAAATCTTGCCAGAGCTGGGTAGTGTGGGCGAGCGGTCTAAGGCGCTGGATTAAGGCTCCAGTCTCTAAGGAGGCGTGGGTTCAAATCCCACCACTGCCATCTTTATTGAGTTTGTTTGCGCAAGCTATCACATGTTCTGCTTTATTTCAGTGTTTTTACTTTCATGCAGGGCCATGCAAGGGAGAAAAGAAGCAATGTTGTGTGTCACGGATGGGGTTCAACTGACGAGAAAGTGTGAAAACCTGAAGTAGAGCTGGGTAGTGTGGCCGAGCGGTCTAAGGCGCTGGATTTAGGCTCCAGTCTCTAAGGAGGCGTGGGTTCAAATCCCACCACTGCCATCTTTATTGAGTTTGTTTGCGCAAGCTATCACATGTTCTGCTTTATTTCAGAGTTTTTACTTTCATGCAGGGCCATGCAAGGGAGAAAATAAGCAATGTTGTGTGTCACGGATGGGGATCCGACTCAATAGTGTAGTCCATCGCCTTAACCAACCAGCCACCAAGTCCTGTGCCCCCGCAGTGGCAGTTGCACCTCCTACCGGTGGTTGTTCACGTCAAATCCTTGATTGGAAAAAAGGAAAGTTGTGATGGTCTGTGCGACGACCAAGCAGTCCATTTTAACAGTTGGTACTGTGGCCGAGCTGTCCAGAGAACTGGATTTAAGGACCCAGTCTTTCGGAGGTGTCGGTTCAAAGTCCACCGCTTTAACTTTTTCTCAACAGAAAACTGTAATGTCATTTCAAACAAGGCCACCAAGGACACCGGACAAATAAAGGGAATCCAGCATTTACCCTAATTCCCACGTCTGTTATTGCAATTATCTGCCATGTTTTTCTAATTCAATCTGCTTCAGATATAAAAGCAGAAACTAATTCTCAGTTTATACGATGAAAGAAAGAGCAACATCAGATAAATTAAGATTTTTAGAAAGAGAATCAAAAAAAGATGAAGGACGCAAGAGCAACATGAGATACATAAAGATTTTAAAGAAGAAAATGAAAAAGAAGACTGAAATACAAGGGAGTGCAGACGCTCTAGGTAACTGACGAGAAAGTGTGAATATCTTGCCAGAGCTGGGTAGTGTGGCAGAGCGGTCTAAGGCGCTGGATTAAGGCGCTGGATTAAGGCACCAGTCGTGGGTTCAAATCCCACCACTGCCATCTTTATTGAGTTTGTTTGCGCAAGCTATCACATGTTCTGCTTTTCTACTTTCATGCATTTTAACAGTGGGTACTGTGGCCAAGCTGTCCAGAGAACTGTATTTAAGGATCCAGTCTTTCAGAGGTGTAGGTTCAAAGTCCACCGCTTTAACTTTTTCTCAACAGAAAACTGTAATGTAATTTCAAGCAAGGCCACCAAGGACACCGGACAAATAAAGGGAATCCAGCCTTTACCCTAATTCCCACGTCTGTTATTGAAATTATCTGCTGTGTTTTTCAGATTCAATCTGCTTCAGACATAAAAGCAGAAACTAATTCTAAGTTTATACGATGAAAGAAAGAGCAACATCAGATAAATTAAGATTTTTAGAAAGAGAATCAAAAAAAGATGAAGGACGCAAGAGCAACATGAGATACATAAAGATTTTAAAGAAGAAAATGAAAAAGAAGACTAAAATACAAGGGAGTGCAGACGCTCTAGGTAACTGACGAGAAAGTGTGGAAATCTTGCCAGAGCTGGGTAGTGTGGCCGAGCGGTCTAAGGCGCTGGATTTAGGCTCCAGTCTCTAAGGAGGCGTTGGTTCAAATCCCACCACTGCCATCTTCATTGAGTTTGTTTGCGCAAGCTATCACATTTTCTGCTTTATTTCAGCGTTTTTACTTTCATGCAGGGCCATGCAAGGGAGAAAAGAAGCAATGTTGTGTGTCACGGATGGGGTTCCAACTCGATAGTGTAGTCCATCGCCTTAACCAACCAACCACCATGTCCTGTGCCGCCGCGTTGGCAGTTGCACCTCCTACCGGTGGTTGTTCACGTCAAATCCTTGATTGGAAAAAAGGAAAGTTGTGATGTTCTGTGGGACGACCCAGCAGTCCATTTTAACAGTTGGTACTGTGGCCGAGCTGTCCAGAGAACTGGATTTAAGTACCCAGTCATTCGGAGGTGTGGGGTCAAAGTCCACCACTACAACTTTTTCTCAACAGAAAACTGTAATGTAATTTCAAACAAGGCCACCAAGGACACCGGACAAATAAAGGGAATCCAGCCTTTACCCTCATTCCCACGTCTGTTATTGCAATTATCTGCCGTGTTTTTCTAATTCAATCTGCTTCAGACATAAAAGCAGATACTAATTCTAAGTTTATACGATGAAAGAAAGAGCAACATCAGATAAATTAACATTTTTAGAAAGAGAATCAAAAAAAGATGAAGGACGCAAGAGCAACATGAGATACATAAAGATTTTAAAGAAGAAAATGAAAAAGAAGACTGAAATACAAGGGAGTGCAGACGCTCTAGGTAACTGACGAGAAAGTGTGAATATTTTGCCACAGCTGGGTAGTGTGGCCGAGCGGTCTAAGGCGCTGGATTAAGGCTCCAGTCTCTAAGGAGGCGTGGGTTCAAATCCCACCACTGCCATCTTTATTGAGTTTGTTTGCGCAAGCTATCACATTTTCTGCTTTATTTCAGCGGTTTTACTTTCATGCAGGGCCATGCAAGGGAGAAAATAAGCAATGTTGTGTGTCACGGATGGGGATCCGACTCAATAGTGTAGTCCATCGCCTTAACCAATTAGCCACCAAATCCTGTGCCCCCGCAGTGGCAGTTGCACCTCCTACCGGTGGTTGTTCACGTCAAATCCTTGATTGGAAAAAAGGAAAGTTGTGATGGTCTGTGCGACGACCAAGCAGTCCATTTTAACAGTGGGAACTGTGGCCGAGCTGTCCAGAGAACTGGATTTAAGGACCCAGTCTTTCGGAGGTGTCGGTTCAAAGTCCACCGCTGCAACTTCTTCTCAACAGAAAACTGTAATGTCATTTCAAACAAGGCCACCAAGGACACCGGACAAATAAAGGGAATCCAGCCTTTACCCTCATTCCCACGTCTGTTATTGCAATTATCTGCCGTGTTTTTCTAATTCAATCTGCTTCAGACATAAAAGCAGAAACTAATTCTAAGTTTATACCATGAAAGAAAGAGCAACATCAGATAAATTAACATTTTTAGAAAGAGAATCAAAAAAAGATGAAGGACGCAAGAGCAACATGAGATACATAAAGATTTTAAAGAAGAAAATGAAAAAGAAGACTGAAATACAAGGGAGTGCAGACGCTCTAGGTAACTGACGAGAAAGTGTGAATATTTTGCCACAGCTGGGTAGTGTGGCTGAGCGGTCTAAGGCGCTGGATTAAGGCTCCAGTCTCTAAGGAGGCGTGGGTTCAAATCCCACCACTGCCATCTTTATTGAGTTTGTTTGCGCAAGCTATCACATGTTCTGCTTTATTTCAGAGTTTTTACTTTCATGCAGGGCCATGCAAGGGAGAAAATAAGCAATGTTGTGTGTCACGGATGGGGATCCGACTCAATAGTGTAGTCCATCGCCTTAACCAATTAGCCACCAAATCCTGTGCCCCCGCAGTGGCAGTTGCACCTCCTACCGGTGGTTGTTCACGTCAAATCCTTGATTGGAAAAAAGGAAAGTTGTGATGGTCTGTGCGACGACCAAGCAGTCCATTTTAACAGTGGGAACTGTTGCCGAGCTGTCCAGAGAACTGGATTTAAGGACCCAGTCTTTCGGAGGTGTCGGTTCAAAGTCCACCGCTGCAACTTTTTCTCAACAGAAAACTGTAATGTCATTTCAAACAAGGCCACCAAGGACACCGGACAAATAAAGGGAATCCAGCCTTTACCCTAATTCCCACGTCTGTTATTGCAATTATCTGCCATGTTTTTCTAATTCAATCTGCTTCAGATATAAAAGCAGAAACTAATTCTCAGTTTATACGATGAAAGAAAGAGCAACATCAGATAAATTAACATTTTTAGAAAGAGAATCAAAAAAAGATGAAGGACGCAAGAGCAACATGAGATACATAAAGATTTTAAAGAAGCTGGGTAGTGTGGCCGAGCGGTCTAAGGCGCTGGATTTAGGCTCCAGTCTCTAAGGAGGCGTGGGTTCAAATCCCACCACTGCCATCTTTATTGAGTTTGTTTGCGCAAGCTATCACATGTTCTGCTTTATTTCAGTGTTTTTACTTTCATGCAGGGCCATGCAAGGGAGAAAAGAAGCAATGTTGTGTGTCACGGATGGGGTTCCAACTCAATAGTGTAGTCCATCGCCTTAACCAACCAGCCACCAAGTCCTGTGCCCCCACGGTGGCAGTTGCACCTCCTACCGGTAGTTGTTCACGTCAAATCCTTGATTGGAAAAAAGGAAAGTTGTGATGGTCTGTGCGATGACCAAGCAGTCTATTTTAACAGTGGGAACTGTGGCCAAGCTGTCCAGAGAACTGGATTTAAGGACCCAGTCTTTCAGAGGTGTCGGTTCAAAGTCCACCACTGCAACTTTTTCTCAACAGAAAACTGTAATGTAATTTCAAACAAGGCCACCAAGGACACCGGAAAATAAAGGGAATCCAGCCTTTACCCTCATTCCCACGTCTATTATTGCTATTATCTGCCGTGTTTTTCTAATTCAGTCTGCTTCAGACATAAAAGCAGAAACTAATTCTAAGTTTATACGATGAAAGAAAGAGCAACATCAGATAAATTAAGATTTTTAGAAAGAGAATCAAAAAAAGATGAAGGACGCAAGAGCAACATGAGATACATAAAGATTTTAAAGAAGAAAATGAAAAAGAAGACTAAAATACAAGGGAGTGCAGACGCTCTAGGTAACTGACGAGAAAGTGTGGAAATCTTGCCAGAGCTGGGTAGTGTGGCAGAGCGGTCTAAGGCGCTGGATTAAGGCTCCAGTCTCTAAGGAGGCGTGGGTTCAAATCCCACCACTGCCATCTTTATTGAGTTTGTTTGCGCAAGCTATCACATTTTCTGCTTTATTTCAGCGGTTTTACTTTCATGCAGGGCCATGCAAGGGAGAAAATAAGCAATGTTGTGTGTCACGGATGGGGATCCGACTCAATAGTGTAGTCCATCGCCTTAACCAATTAGCCACCAAATCCTGTGCCCCCGCAGTGGCAGTTGCACCTCCTACCGGTGGTTGTTCACGTCAAATCCTTGATTGGAAAAAAGGAAAGTTGTGATGGTCTGTGCGACGACCAAGCAGTCCATTTTAACAGTGGGAACTGTGGCCGAGCTGTCCAGAGAACTGGATTTAAGGACCCAGTCTTTCGGAGGTGTCGGTTCAAAGTCCACCGCTGCAACTTCTTCTCAACAGAAAACTGTAATGTCATTTCAAACAAGGCCACCAAGGACACCGGACAAATAAAGGGAATCCAGCCTTTACCCTCATTCCCACGTCTGTTATTGCAATTATCTGCCGTGTTTTTCTAATTCAATCTGCTTCAGACATAAAAGCAGAAACTAATTCTAAGTTTATACCATGAAAGAAAGAGCAACATCAGATAAATTAACATTTTTAGAAAGAGAATCAAAAAAAGATGAAGGACGCAAGAGCAACATGAGATACATAAAGATTTTAAAGAAGAAAATGAAAAAGAAGACTGAAATACAAGGGAGTGCAGACGCTCTAGGTAACTGACGAGAAAGTGTGAATATTTTGCCACAGCTGGGTAGTGTGGCTGAGCGGTCTAAGGCGCTGGATTAAGGCTCCAGTCTCTAAGGAGGCGTGGGTTCAAATCCCACCACTGCCATCTTTATTGAGTTTGTTTGCGCAAGCTATCACATGTTCTGCTTTATTTCAGAGTTTTTACTTTCATGCAGGGCCATGCAAGGGAGAAAATAAGCAATGTTGTGTGTCACGGATGGGGATCCGACTCAATAGTGTAGTCCATCGCCTTAACCAATTAGCCACCAAATCCTGTGCCCCCGCAGTGGCAGTTGCACCTCCTACCGGTGGTTGTTCACGTCAAATCCTTGATTGGAAAAAAGGAAAGTTGTGATGGTCTGTGCGACGACCAAGCAGTCCATTTTAACAGTGGGAACTGTTGCCGAGCTGTCCAGAGAACTGGATTTAAGGACCCAGTCTTTCGGAGGTGTCGGTTCAAAGTCCACCGCTGCAACTTTTTCTCAACAGAAAACTGTAATGTCATTTCAAACAAGGCCACCAAGGACACCGGACAAATAAAGGGAATCCAGCCTTTACCCTAATTCCCACGTCTGTTATTGCAATTATCTGCCATGTTTTTCTAATTCAATCTGCTTCAGATATAAAAGCAGAAACTAATTCTCAGTTTATACGATGAAAGAAAGAGCAACATCAGATAAATTAACATTTTTAGAAAGAGAATCAAAAAAAGATGAAGGACGCAAGAGCAACATGAGATACATAAAGATTTTAAAGAAGCTGGGTAGTGTGGCCGAGCGGTCTAAGGCGCTGGATTTAGGCTCCAGTCTCTAAGGAGGCGTGGGTTCAAATCCCACCACTGCCATCTTTATTGAGTTTGTTTGCGCAAGCTATCACATGTTCTGCTTTATTTCAGTGTTTTTACTTTCATGCAGGGCCATGCAAGGGAGAAAAGAAGCAATGTTGTGTGTCACGGATGGGGTTCCAACTCAATAGTGTAGTCCATCGCCTTAACCAACCAGCCACCAAGTCCTGTGCCCCCACGGTGGCAGTTGCACCTCCTACCGGTAGTTGTTCACGTCAAATCCTTGATTGGAAAAAAGGAAAGTTGTGATGGTCTGTGCGATGACCAAGCAGTCTATTTTAACAGTGGGAACTGTGGCCAAGCTGTCCAGAGAACTGGATTTAAGGACCCAGTCTTTCAGAGGTGTCGGTTCAAAGTCCACCACTGCAACTTTTTCTCAACAGAAAACTGTAATGTAATTTCAAACAAGGCCACCAAGGACACCGGAAAATAAAGGGAATCCAGCCTTTACCCTCATTCCCACGTCTATTATTGCTATTATCTGCCGTGTTTTTCTAATTCAGTCTGCTTCAGACATAAAAGCAGAAACTAATTCTAAGTTTATACGATGAAAGAAAGAGCAACATCAGATAAATTAAGATTTTTAGAAAGAGAATCAAAAAAAGATGAAGGACGCAAGAGCAACATGAGATACATAAAGATTTTAAAGAAGAAAATGAAAAAGAAGACTAAAATACAAGGGAGTGCAGACGCTCTAGGTAACTGACGAGAAAGTGTGGAAATCTTGCCAGAGCTGGGTAGTGTGGCAGAGCGGTCTAAGGCGCTGGATTAAGGCTCCAGTCTCTAAGGAGGCGTGGGTTCAAATCCCACCACTGCCATCTTTATTGAGTTTGTTTGCGCAAGCTATCACATGTTCTGCTTTATTTCAGTGTTTTTACTTTCATGCAGGGCCGTGCAAGGGAGAAAAGAAGCAATGTTGTGTGTCACGGATGGGGTTCCAACTCAATAGTGTAGTCCATCGCCTTAACCAACCAGCCACCAAGTCCTGTTCTCTCACGGTGGCAGTTGCACCTCCTACCGGTGGTTGTTCACGTCAAATCCTTGATTGGAAAAAAGGAAAGTTGTGATGGTCTGTGGGACGACCCAGCAGTCCCTTTTAACAGTTGGTACTGTGGGCGAGCTGTCCAGAGAACTGGATTTAAGGACCCAGTCTTTCAGAGGTGTCGGTTCAAAGTCCACCACTACAACTTTTTCTCAACAGAAAACTGTAATGTAATTTCAAACAAGGCCACCAAGGACACCGGACAAATAAAGGGAATCCAGCCTTTACCCTAATTCCCACGTCTATTATTGCTATTATCTGCCGTGTTTTTCTAATTCAATCTGCTTCAGACATAAAAACAGAAACCAATTCTAAGTTTATACGATGAAAGAAAGAGCAACATCAGATAAATTAAGATTTTTAGAAAGAGAATCAAAAAAAGATGAAGGACGCAAGAGCAACATGAGATACATAAAGATTTTAAAGAAGAAAATGAAAAAGAAGACTAAAACACAAGGGAGTGCAGACGCTCTAGGTAACTGACGAGAAAGTGTGGAAATCTTGCCAGAGCTGGGTAGTGTGGCCGAGCGGTCTAAGGCGCTCCAGCCTCTAAGGAGGCGTCGGTTCAAATCCCACCACTGCCATCTTTATTGAGTTTGTTTGCGCAAGCTATCACATGTTCTACATTATTTCAGCGTTTTTACTTTCATGCAGGGCCGTGCAAGGGAGAAAAGAAGCAATATTGTGTGTCACGGATGGGGTTCCAACTCAATAGTGTAGTCCATCGCCTTAACCAACCAGCCACCAAGTCCTGTTCTCTCACGGTGGCAGTTGCACCTCCTACCGGTGGTTGTTCACGTCAAATCCTTGTTTGGAAAAAAGGAAAGTTGTGATGGTCTGTGGGACGACCCAGCAGTCCATTTTAACAGTTGGTACTGTGGGCGAGCTGTCCAGAGAACTGGATTTAAGGACCCAGTCTTTCAGAGGTGTCGGTTCAAAGTCCACCACTACAACTTTTTCTCAACAGAAAACTGTAATGTAATTTCAAACAAGGCCACCAAGGACACCGGACAAATAAAGGGAATCCAGCCTTTACCCTCATTCCCACGTCTATTATTGCTATTATCTGCCGTGTTTTTCTAATTCAATCTGCTTCAGACATAAAAACAGAAACCAATTCTAAGTTTATACGATGAAAGAAAGAGCAACATCAGATAAATTAAGATTTTTAGAAAGAGAATCAAAAAAAGATGAAGGACGCAAGAGCAACATGAGATACATAAAGATTTTAAAGAAGAAAATGAAAAAGAAGACTAAAATACAAGGAAGTGCAGACGCTCTAGGTAACTGACGAGAAAGTTTGGAAATCTTGCCAGAGCTGGGTAGTGTGGCCGAGCGGTCTAAGGCGCTGGATTAAGGCTCCAGTCTCTAAGGAGGCGTGGGTTCAAATCCCACCACTGCCATCTTTATTGAGTTTGTTTGCGCAAGCTATCACATGTTCTGCTTTATTTCAGTGTTTTTACTTTCATGCAGGGCCATGCAAGGGAGAAAAGAAGCAATGTTGTGTGTCACGGATGGGGTTCCAACTCAATAGTGTAGTCCATCACCTTAACCAACCAGCCACCAAGTCCTGTGCCCCCACGGTGGCAGTTGCACCTCCTACCGGTAGTTGTTCACGTCAAATCCTTGATTGGAAAAAAGGAAAGTTGTGATGGTCTGTGCGATGACCAAGCAGTCTATTTTAACAGTGGGAACTGTGGCCAAGCTGTCCAGAGAACTGGATTTAAGGACCCAGTCTTTCAGAGGTGTCGGTTCAAAGTCCACCACTGCAACTTTTTCTCAACAGAAAACTGTAATGTAATTTCAAACAAGGCCACCAAGGACACCGGAAAATAAAGGGAATCCAGCCTTTACCCTCATTCCCACGTCTATTATTGCTATTATCTGCCGTGTTTTTCTAATTCAATCTGCTTCAGACATAAAAACAGAAACCAATTCTAAGTTTATACGATGAAAGAAAGAGCAACATCAGATAAATTAAGATTTTTAGAAAGAGAATCAAAAAAAGATGAAGGACGCAAGAGCAACATGAGATACATAAAGATTTTAAAGAAGAAAATGAAAAAGAAGACTAAAATACAAGGAAGTGCAGACGCTCTAGGTAACTGACGAGAAAGTTTGGAAATCTTGCCAGAGCTGGGTAGTGTGGCCGAGCGGTCTAAGGCGCTGGATTAAGGCTCCACTCTCTAAGGAGGCGTGGGTTCAAATCCCACCACTGCCATCTTTATTGAGTTTGTTTGCGCAAGCTATCACATGTTCTGCTTTATTTCAGTGTTTTTACTTTCATGCAGGGCCATGCAAGGGAGAAAAGAAGCAATGTTGTGTGTCACGGATGGGGTTCCAACTCAATAGTGTAGTCCATCACCTTAACCAACCAGCCACCAAGTCCTGTGCCCCCACGGTGGCAGTTGCACCTCCTACCGGTAGTTGTTCACGTCAAATCCTTGATTGGAAAAAAGGAAAGTTGTGATGGTCTGTGCGATGACCAAGCAGTCTATTTTAACAGTGGGAACTGTGGCCAAGCTGTCCAGAGAACTGGATTTAAGGACCCAGTCTTTCAGAGGTGTCGGTTCAAAGTCCACCACTGCAACTTTTTCTCAACAGAAAACTTTAATGTAATTTCAAACAAGGCCACCAAGGACACCGGAAAATAAAGGGAATCCAGCCTTTACCCTCATTCCCACGTCTATTATTGCTATTATCTGCCGTGTTTTTCTAATTCAGTCTGCTTCAGACATAAAAGCAGAAACTAATTCTAAGTTTATAAGATGAAAGAAAGAGCAACATCAGATAAATTAAGATTTTTAGAAAGAGAATCAAAAAAAGATGAAGGACGCAAGAGCAACATGAGATACATAAAGATTTTAAAGAAGAAAATGAAAAAGAAGACTAAAATACAAGGGAGTGCAGACGCTCTAGGTAACTGACGAGAAAGTGTGGAAATCTTGCCAGAGCTGGGTAGTGTGGCAGAGCGGTCTAAGGCGCTGGATTTAGGCTCCAGTCTCTAAGGAGGCGTGGGTTCAAATCCCACCACTGCCATCTTTATTGAGTTTGTTTGCGCAAGCTATCACATGTTCTGCTTTATTTCAGTGTTTTTACTTTCATGCAGGGCAATGCAAGGGAGAAAAGAAGCAATGTTGTGTGTCACGGATGGGGTTCCAACTCAATAGTGTAGTCCATCGCCTTAACCAACCAGCCACCAAGTTCTGTGCCCCCACGGTGGCAGTTGCACCTCCTACCGGTAGTTGTTCACGTCAAATCCTTGATTGGAAAAAAGGAAAGTTGTGATGGTCTGTGCGATGACCAAGCAGTCTATTTTAACAGTGGGAACTGTGGCCAAGCTGTCCAGAGAACTGGATTTAAGGACCCAGTCTTTCAGAGGTGTCGGTTCAAAGTCCACCACTACAACTTTTTCTCAACAGAAAACTGTAATGTAATTTCAAACAAGGCCACCAAGGACACCGGAAAATAAAGGGAATCCAGCCTTTACCCTAATTCCCACGTCTGTTATTGCAATTATCTGCCGTGTTTTTCTAATTCAATCTTCTTCAGACATAAAAGCAGAAACTAATTCTAAGTTTATACGATGGAAGAAAGAGCAACATCAGATAAATTAAGATTTTTAAAAAGAGAATCAAAAAAAGATGAAGGACGCAAGAGCAACATGAGATACATAAAGATTTTAAAGAAGAAAATGAAAAAGAAGACTAAAATACAAGGGAGTGCAGACGCTCTAGGTAACTGATTAGAAAGTGTGAATATTTTGCCAGAGCTGGGTAGTGTGGCCGAGCGGTCTAAGGCGCTGGATTTAGGCTCCAGTCTCTAAGGAGGCGTGGGTTCAAATCCCACCACTGCCATCTTTATTGAGTTTGTTTGCGCAAGCTATCACATGTTCTGCTTTATTTCAGTGTTTTTACTTTCATGCAGGGCCATGCAAGGGAGAAAAGAAGCAATGTTGTGTGTCACGGATGGGGTTCCAACTCAATAGTGTAGTCCATCGCCTTAACCAACCAGCCACCAAGTTCTGTGCCCGCGCGCTGGCAATTGCACCTCCTACTGGTGGTTGTTCATGTCAATTCCTTGATTGAAAAAAAGGAAAGTTGTGATGGTCTGTGCGACGACCAAGCAGTCCATTTTAACAGTGGGAACTGTGGCCGAGCTGTCCAGAGAACTGGATTTAAGGACCCAGTCTTTCGGAGGTGTCGGTTCAAAGTCCACCGCTGCAAGTTTTTCTCAACAGAAAACTGTAATGTAATTTCAAACAAGGCCACCAAGGACACCGGACAAATAAAGGGAATCCAGCCTTTACCCTCATTCCCACGTCTGTTATTGCAATTATCTGCCGTGTTTTTCTAATTCAATCTGCTTCAGACATGAAAGCAGAAACTAATTCTAGGTTTATACGATGGAAGAAAGAGCAACATCAGATAAATTAAGATTTTTAAAAAGAGAATCAAAAAAAGATGAAGGACGCAAGAGCAATATGAGATACATAAAGATTTTAAACAAGAAAATGAAAAAGAAGACTAAAATACAAGGGAGTGCAGACGCTCTAGGTAACTGACGAGAAAGTGTGAATATTTTGCCAGAGCTGGGTAGTGTGGCCGAGCGGTCTAAGGCGCTGGATTTAGGCTCCAGTCTCTAAGGAGGCGTGGGTTCAAATCCCACCACTGCCATCTTTATTGAGTTTGTTTGCGCAAGCTATCACATGTTCTGCTTTATTTCAGCGTTTTTACTTTCATGCAGGGCCATGCAAGGGAGAAAAGAAGCAATGTTGTGTGTCACGGATGGGGTTCCAACTCAATAGTGTAGTCCATCGCCTTAACCAACCAGCCACCAAGTCCTGTGCTCTCACGGTGGCAGTTGCACCTCCTACCGGTGGTTCTTCACGTCAAATCCTTGATTGGAAAAAAGGAAAGTTGTGATGGTCTGTGCGACAACCAAGCAGTCCATTTTAACAGTGGGAACTGTGGCCGAGCTGTCCAGAGAACTGGATTTAAGGACCCAGTCTTTCGGAGGTGTAGGTTCAAAGTCCACCTCTGAAACTTTTTCTCAACAGAAAACTGTAATGTAATTTCAAACAAGGCCACCAAGGACACCGGACAAATAAAGGGAATCCAGCCTTTACCCTAATTCAAACGTCTGTTATTGCAATTATCTGCCGTGTTTTTCTAATTCAATCTGCTTCAGACATAAAAGCAGAAACGAATTCTAAGTTTATACGATGGAAGAAAGAGCAACATCAGATAAATTAAGATTTTTAAAAAGAGAATCAAAAAAAGATGAAGGACGCAAGAGCAACATGAGATACATAAAGATTTTAAAGAAGAAAATGAAAAAGAAGACTAAAATACAAGGAAGTACAGACGCTCTAGGTAACTGACGAGAAAGTGTAAATATTTTGCCAGAGCTGGGTAGTGTGGCCGAGCGGTCTAAGGCGCTGGATTAAGGCTCCAGTCTCTAAGGAGGCGTGGGTTCAAATCCCACCACTGCCATCTTTATTGAGTTTTTTTGCGCAAGCTATCACATTTTCTGCTTTGTTTCAGGGTTTTTACTTTCATGTCGCCCATGCAAGGGAGAAAAGAAGCAATGTTGTGTGTCACGGATGGGGTTCCAACTCAATAGTGTAGTCCATCACCTTAACCAATCAGCCACCAAGTCCTGTGCTCTCGCTGTGGCAGTTGCACCTCCTACCGGTGGTTGTTCACGTCAAAGCCTAGATTGTAAACAAGGAAAGTTGGGCTGGGCTGTGCGACGACCTAGCAGTCCATTTTAACAGTGGGTACTGTGGCCAAGCTGTCCAGAGAACTGTATTTAAGGATCCAGTCTTTCAGAGGTGTGGGTTCAAAGTCCACCGCTTTAACTTTTTCTCAACAAAAAACTGTAATGTAATTTCAAACAAGGCCACCAAGGACACCGGACAAATAAAGGGAATCCATCCTTTACCCTAATTCCCACCTCTGTTTTTGAAAAAATTCTGCTGTGTTTTTCAGATTCAATCTGCTTCAGACATAAAAGCAGAAACTTATTTTCAGTGTACACAATGGAAGAAAGAGCAACATCAGATAAATTAAGATTTTTAAAAAGAGAATCAAAAAAAGATGAAGGACGCAAGAGCAACATGAGATACATAAAGATTTTAAAGAAGAAAATGAAAAAGAAGACTAAAATACAAGGGAGTGCAGACGCTCTAGGTAACTGACGAGAAAGTTTGGAAATCTTGCCAGAGCTGGGTAGTGTGGCCGAGCGGTCTAAGGCGCTGGATTAAGGCTCCAGTCTCTAAGGAGGCGTGGGTTCAAATCCCACCACTGCCATCTTTATTGAGTTTGTTTGCGCAAGCTATCACATGTTCTGCTTTATTTCAGTGTTTTTACTTTCATGCAGGGCCATGCAAGGGAGAAAAGAAGCAATGTTGTGTGTCACGGATGGGGTTCCAACTCAATAGTGTAGTCCATCACCTTAACCAACCAGCCACCAAGTCCTGTGCCCCCACGGTGGCAGTTGCACCTCCTACCGGTAGTTGTTCACGTCAAATCCTTGATTGGAAAAAAGGAAAGTTGTGATGGTCTGTGCGATGACCAAGCAGTCTATTTTAACAGTGGGAACTGTGGCCAAGCTGTCCAGAGAACTGGATTTAAGGACCCAGTCTTTCAGAGGTGTCGGTTCAAAGTCCACCACTGCAACTTTTTCTCAACAGAAAACTGTAATGTAATTTCAAACAAGGCCACCAAGGACACCGGAAAATAAAGGGAATCCAGCCTTTACCCTCATTCCCACGTCTATTATTGCTATTATCTGCCGTGTTTTTCTAATTCAGTCTGCTTCAGACATAAAAGCAGAAACTAATTCTAAGTTTATACGATGAAAGAAAGAGCAACATCAGATAAATTAAGATTTTTAGAAAGAGAATCAAAAAAAGATGAAGGACGCAAGAGCAACATGAGATACATAAAGATTTTAAAGAAGAAAATGAAAAAGAAGACTAAAATACAAGGAAGTGCAGACGCTCTAGGTAACTGACGAGAAAGTTTGGAAATCTTGCCAGAGCTGGGTAGTGTGGCCGAGCGGTCTAAGGCGCTGGATTAAGGCTCCAGTCTCTAAGGAGGCGTGGGTTCAAATCCCACCACTGCCATCTTTATTGAGTTTGTTTGCGCAAGCTATCACATGTTCTGCTTTATTTCAGTGTTTTTACTTTCATGCAGGGCCATGCAAGGGAGAAAAGAAGCAATGTTGTGTGTCACGGATGGGGTTCCAACTCAATAGTGTAGTCCATCACCTTAACCAACCAGCCACCAAGTCCTGTGCCCCCACGGTGGCAGTTGCACCTCCTACCGGTAGTTGTTCACGTCAAATCCTTGATTGGAAAAAAGGAAAGTTGTGATGGTCTGTGCGATGACCAAGCAGTCTATTTTAACAGTGGGAACTGTGGCCAAGCTGTCCAGAGAACTGGATTTAAGGACCCAGTCTTTCAGAGGTGTCGGTTCAAAGTCCACCACTGCAACTTTTTCTCAACAGAAAACTGTAATGTAATTTCAAACAAGGCCACCAAGGACACCGGAAAATAAAGGGAATCCAGCCTTTACCCTCATTCCCACGTCTATTATTGCTATTATCTGCCGTGTTTTTCTAATTCAGTCTGCTTCAGACATAAAAGCAGAAACTAATTCTAAGTTTATACGATGAAAGAAAGAGCAACATCAGATAAATTAAGATTTTTAGAAAGAGAATCAAAAAAAGATGAAGGACGCAAGAGCAACATGAGATACATAAAGATTTTAAAGAAGAAAATGAAAAAGAAGACTAAAATACAAGGGAGTGCAGACGCTCTAGGTAACTGACGAGAAAGTGTGGAAATCTTGCCAGAGCTGGGTAGTGTGGCAGAGCGGTCTAAGGCGCTGGATTAAGGCTCCAGTCTCTAAGGACGCGTGGGTTCAAATCCCACCACTGCCATCTTTATTGAGTTTGTTTGCGCAAGCTATCACATGTTCTGCTTTATTTCAGTGTTTTTACTTTCATGCAGGGCAATGCAAGGGAGAAAAGAAGCAATGTTGTGTGTCACGGATGGGGTTCCAACTCAATAGTGTAGTCCATCGCCTTAACCAACCAGCCACCAAGTTCTGTGCCCCCACGGTGGCAGTTGCACCTCCTACCGGTAGTTGTTCACGTCAAATCCTTGATTGGAAAAAAGGAAAGTTGTGATGGTCTGTGCGATGACCAAGCAGTCTAGTTTAACAGTGGGAACTGTGGCCAAGCTGTCCAGAGAACTGGATTTAAGGACCCAGTCTTTCAGAGGTGTCGGTTCAAAGTCCACCACTACAACTTTTTCTCAACAGAAAACTGTAATGTAATTTCAAACAAGGCCACCAAGGACACCGGAAAATAAAGGGAATCCAGCCTTTACCCTAATTCCCACGTCTGTTATTGCAATTATCTGCCGTGTTTTTCTAATTCAATCTTCTTCAGACATAAAAGCAGAAACTAATTCTAAGTTTATACGATGGAAGAAAGAGCAACATCAGATAAATTAAGATTTTTAAAAAGAGAATCAAAAAAAGATGAAGGACGCAAGAGCAACATGAGATACATAAAGATTTTAAAGAAGAAAATGAAAAAGAAGACTAAAATACAAGGGAGTGCAGACGCTCTAGGTAACTGATTAGAAAGTGTGAATATTTTGCCAGAGCTGGGTAGTGTGGCCGAGCGGTCTAAGGCGCTGGATTTAGGCTCCAGTCTCTAAGGAGGCGTGGGTTCAAATCCCACCACTGCCATCTTTATTGAGTTTGTTTGCGCAAGCTATCACATGTTCTGCTTTATTTCAGCGTTTTTACTTTCATGCAGGGCCATGCAAGGGAGAAAAGAAGCAATGTTGTGTGTCACGGATGGGGTTCCAACTCAATAGTGTAGTCCATCGCCTTAACCAACCAGCCACCAAGTTCTGTGCCCGCGCGCTGGCAATTGCACCTCCTACTGGTGGTTGTTCATGTCAATTCCTTGATTGAAAAAAAGGAAAGTTGTGATGGTCTGTGCGACGACCAAGCAGTCCATTTTAACAGTGGGAACTGTGGCCGAGCTGTCCAGAGAACTGGATTTAAGGACCCAGTCTTTCGGAGGTGTCGGTTCAAAGTCCACCGCTGCAAGTTTTTCTCAACAGAAAACTGTAATGTAATTTCAAACAAGGCCACCAAGGACACCAGACAAATAAAGGGAATCCAGCCTTTACCCTCATTCCCACGTCTGTTATTGCAATTATCTGCCGTGTTTTTCTAATTCAATCTGCTTCAGACATGAAAGCAGAAACTAATTCTAGGTTTATACGATGGAAGAAAGAGCAACATCAGATAAATTAAGATTTTTAAAAAGAGAATCAAAAAAAGATGAAGGACGCAAGAGCAATATGAGATACATAAAGATTTTAAACAAGAAAATGAAAAAGAAGACTAAAATACAAGGGAGTGCAGACGCTCTAGGTAACTGACGAGAAAGTGTGAATATTTTGCCACAGCTGGGTAGTGTGGCCGAGCGGTCTAAGGCGCTGGATTTAGGCTCCAGTCTCTAAGGAGGCGTGGGTTCAAATCCCACCACTGCCATCTTTATTGAGTTTGTTTGCGCAAGCTATCACATGTTCTGCTTTATTTCAGCGTTTTTACTTTCATGCAGGGCCATGCAAGGGAGAAAAGAAGCAATGTTGTGTGTCACGGATGGGGTTCCAACTCAATAGTGTAGTCCATCGCCTTAACCAACCAGCCACCAAGTCCTGTGCTCTCACGGTGGCAGTTGCACCTCCTACCGGTGGTTCTTCACGTCAAATCCTTGATTGGAAAAAAGGAAAGTTGTGATGGTCTGTGCGACGACCAAGCAGTCCATTTTAACAGTGGGAACTGTGGCCGAGCTGTCCAGAGAACTGGATTTAAGGACCCAGTCTTTCGGAGGTGTAGGTTCAAAGTCCACCTCTGAAACTTTTTCTCAACAGAAAACTGTAATGTAATTTCAAACAAGGCCACCAAGGACACCGGACAAATAAAGGGAATCCAGCCTTTACCCTAATTCAAACGTCTGTTATTGCAATTATCTGCCGTGTTTTTCTAATTCAATCTGCTTCAGACATAAAAGCAGAAACGAATTCTAAGTTTATACGATGGAAGAAAGAGCAACATCAGATAAATTAAGATTTTTAAAAAGAGAATCAAAAAAAGATGAAGGACGCAAGAGCAACATGAGATACATAAAGATTTTAAAGAAGAAAATGAAAAAGAAGACTAAAATACAAGGAAGTACAGACGCTCTAGGTAACTGACGAGAAAGTGTAAATATTTTGCCAGAGCTGGGTAGTGTGGCCGAGCGGTCTAAGGCGCTGGATTAAGGCTCCAGTCTCTAAGGAGGCGTGGGTTCAAATCCCACCACTGCCATCTTTATTGAGTTTTTTTGCGCAAGCTATCACATTTTCTGCTTTGTTTCAGGGTTTTTACTTTCATGTCGCCCATGCAAGGGAGAAAAGAAGCAATGTTGTGTGTCACGGATGGGGTTCCAACTCAATAGTGTAGTCCATCACCTTAACCAATCAGCCACCAAGTCCTGTGCTCTCGCTGTGGCAGTTGCACCTCCTACCGGTGGTTGTTCACGTCAAAGCCTAGATTGTAAACAAGGAAAGTTGGGCTGGGCTGTGCGACGACCTAGCAGTCCATTTTAACAGTGGGTACTGTGGCCAAGCTGTCCAGAGAACTGTATTTAAGGATCCAGTCTTTCAGAGGTGTGGGTTCAAAGTCCACCGCTTTAACTTTTTCTCAACAAAAAACTGTAATGTAATTTCAAACAAGGCCACCAAGGACACCGGACAAATAAAGGGAATCCATCCTTTACCCTAATTCCCACCTCTGTTTTTGAAAAAATTCTGCTGTGTTTTTCAGATTCAATCTGCTTCAGACATAAAAGCAGAAACGAATTTTCAGTGTACACAATGGAAGAAAGAGCAACATCAGATAAATTAAGATTTTTAAAAAGAGAATCAAAAAAAGATGAAGGACGCAAGAGCAACATGAGATACACAAAGATTTTTAAGAAGAAAATGAAAAAGAAGACTAAAATACAAGGGAGTGCAGACGCTCTAGGTAACTGACGAGAAAGTGTGGAAGCTTGCCAGAGTTGGGTAGTGTGGCCGAGCGGTCTAAGGCGCTGGATTAAGGCTCCAGTCTCTAAGGAGGCGTGGGTTCAAATCCCACCACTGCCATCTTTATTGAGTTTGTTTGCGTAAGCTATCTCATGTTCTGCTTTATTTCAGCGTTTTTACTTTCATGCAGGGCCATGCAAGGGAGAAAAGAAGCAATGTTGTTGGTCACGGATGGGGTTCCATCTCAATAGTGTAGTCCATCGCCTTAACCAACCAGCCACCAAGTCTTGTGCCCCCGCGGTGGCAGTTGCACCTCCTACCGGTGGTTGTTCACGTCAAATCCTTGATTGGAAAAAAGGAAAGTTGTGATGGTCTGTGGGACGACCCAGCAGTCCATTTTAACAGTTGGTACTGTGGTCGAGCTGTCCAGAGAACTGGATTTAAGGACCCAGTCTTTCGGAGGTGTCGGTTCAAAGTCCACCGCTGCAACTTTTTCTCAACAGAAAACTGTAATGTAATTTCAAACAAGGCCACCAAGGACACCGGAAAATAAAGGGAATCCAGCCTTTACCCTAATTCCCACGTCTGTTATTGCAATTATCTGCCGTGTTTTTCTAATTCAATCTGCTTCAGACTTGAAAGCACAAACTAATTCTAAGTTTATACGATGGAAGAAAGAGCAACATCAGATAAATTAAGATTTTTAAAAAGATAATCAAAAAAAGATGAAGGACGCAAGAGCAACATGAGATACATAAAGATTTTAAAGAAGAAAATGAAAAAGAAGACTAAAATACAAGGGAGAGCAGACGCTCTAGGTAACTGACGAGAAAGTGTGAATGTTTTGTCAGAGTTGGGTAGTGTGGCCGAGCGGTCCAAGGTGCTGGATTAAGGCTCCAGTCTCTAAGGAGGCGTGGGTTCAAATCCCACCACTGCCATCTTTATTGAGCATGTTTGCACAAGCTATCAGATGTTCTGCTTTATTTCAGCGTTTTTACTTTCATGCAAGGGAGAAAAGAAGCAATGTTGTGTGTCACGGATGGGGTTCCAACTCAATAGTGTAGTCCATCGCCTTAACCAACCAGCCACCAAGTCTTGTGACCCCGCGGTGGCAGTTGCACCTCCTACCGGTGGTTGTTCACGTCAAATCCTTGATTGGAAAAAAGGAAAGTTGTGATGGTCTGTGGGACGACCCAGCAGTCCATTTTAACAGTTGGTACTGTGGTCGAGCTGTCCAGAGAACTGGATTTAAGGACCCAGTCTGCTTTATTTCAGCGTTTTTACTTTCATGTAGGGCCATGCAAGGGAGAAAAGAAGCAATGTTGTGTGTCACGGATGGGGTTCCAACTCAATAGTGTAGTCCATCACCTTAACCAACCAGCCACCAAGTCCTGTGCTCTCACGGTGGCAGTTGCACCTCCTACTGGTGGTTGTTCACGTCAAATCCTTGATTGGAAAAAAGGAAAGTTGTGATGGTCTGTGCAACGACCCAGCAGTCCATTTTAACAGTGGGTACTGTGGCCGAGCTGTCCAGAGAACTGGATTTAAGGACCCAGTCTTTAGGAGGTGTCGGTTCAAAGTCCACCGCTGCAACTTTTTCTCAACAGAAAACTGTAATGTAATTTCAAACAAGGCCACCAAGGACACCGAACAAATAAAGGGAATCCAGCCTTTACCCTAATTCCCAAGTCTGTTATTACAATTATCTGCCGTGTTTTTCTAATTCAATCTGCTTCAGACATAAAAGCAGAAACTAATTCTAAGTTTATACGATGAAAGAAAGAGCAACATCAGATAAAATACGATTTTTAAAAAGAGAATCAAAAAAAGATGAAGGACGCAAGAGCAACATGAGATACATAAAGATTTTAAAGAATAAAATGAAAAAGTAGACTAAAATACAAGGGAGTGCAGACGCTCTAGTTAACTGACGAGAAAGTGTTAAAATCTTGCCAGTGTTTGGTAGTGTGGCCGAGTGGTCTAAGGCGCTGGATTTAGGCTCCAGTCTCTAAGGAGGCGTGGGTTCAAATCCCACCACTGCCATCTTTATTGAGCATGTTTGCACAAGCTATCACATTTTCTGCTTTGTTTCAGGGTTTTTACTTTCATGTCGCCCATGCAAGGGAGAAAAGAAGCAATGTTGTGTGTCACGGATGGGGTTCCAACTCAATAGTGTAGTCCATCACCTTAACCAATCAGCCACCAAGTCCTGTGCTCTCGCTGTGGCAGTTGCACCTCCTACCGGTGGTTGTTCACGTCAAAGCCTAGATTGTAAACAAGGAAAGTTGGGCTGGGCTGTGCGACGACCTAGCAGTCCATTTTAACAGTGGGTACTGTGGCCAAGCTGTCCAGAGAACTGTATTTAAGGATCCAGTCTTTCAGAGGTGTGGGTTCAAAGTCCACCGCTTTAACTTTTTCTCAACAAAAAACTGTAATGTAATTTCAAACAAGGCCACCAAGGACACCGGACAAATAAAGGGAATCCATCCTTTACCCTAATTCCCACCTCTGTTTTTGAAAAAATTCTGCTGTGTTTTTCAGATTCAATCTGCTTCAGACATAAAAGCAGAAACGAATTTTCAGTGTACACAATGGAAGAAAGAGCAACATCAGATAAATTAAGATTTTTAAAAAGAGAATCAAAAAAAGATGAAGGACGCAAGAGCAACATGAGATACATAAAGATTTTTAAGAAGAAAATGAAAAAGAAGACTAAAATACAAGGGAGTGCAGACGCTCTAGGTAACTGACGAGAAAGTGTGGAAGCTTGCCAGAGTTGGGTTGTGTGGCCGAGCGGTCTAAGGCGCTGGATTAAGGCTCCAGTCTCTAAGGAGGCGTGGGTTCAAATCCCACCACTGCCATCTTTATTGAGTTTGTTTGCGTAAGCTATCTCATGTTCTGCTTTATTTCAGCGGTTTTACTTTCATGCAGGGCCATGCAAGGGAGAAAATAAGCAATGTTGTGTGTCACGGATGGGGATCCGACTCAATAGTGTAGTCCATCGCCTTAACCAATTAGCCACCAAATCCTGTGCCCCCGCAGTGGCAGTTGCACCTCCTACCGGTGGTTGTTCACGTCAAATCCTTGATTGGAAAAAAGGAAAGTTGTGATGGTCTGTGCGACGACCAAGCAGTCCATTTTAACAGTGGGAACTGTGGCCGAGCTGTCCAGAGAACTGGATTTAAGGACCCAGTCTTTCGGAGGTGTCGGTTCAAAGTCCACCGCTGCAACTTTTTCTCAACAGAAAACTGTAATGTCATTTCAAACAAGGCCACCAAGGACACCGGACAAATAAAGGGAATCCAGCCTTTACCCTAATTCCCACGTCTGTTATTGCAATTATCTGCCATGTTTTTCTAATTCAATCTGCTTCAGATATAAAAGCAGAAACTAATTCTAAGTTTATACGATGAAAGAAAGAGCAACATCAGATAAATTAAGATTTTTAGAAAGAGAATCAAAAAAAGATGAAGGACGCAAGAGCAACATGAGATACATAAAGATTTTAAAGAAGAAAATGAAAAAGAAGACTGAAATACAAGGGAGTGCAGACGCTCTAGGTAACTGACGAGAAAGTGTGAATATTTTGCCAGAGCTGGGTAGTGTGGCCGAGCGGTCTAAGGCGCTGGATTAAGGCTCCAGTCTCTAAGGAGGCGTGGGTTCAAATCCCACCACTGCCATCTTTATTGAGTTTGTTTGCGCAAGCTATCACATGTTCTGCTTTATTTCAGAGTTTTTACTTTCATGCAGGGCCATGCAAGGGAGAAAATAAGCAATGTTGTGTGTCACGGATGGGGATCCGACTCAATAGTGTAGTCCATCGCCTTAACCAATTAGCCACCAAATCCTGTGCCCCCGCAGTGGCAGTTGCACCTCCTACCGGTGGTTGTTCACGTCAAATCCTTGATTGGAAAAAAGGAAAGTTGTGATGGTCTGTGCGACGACCAAGCAGTCCATTTTAACAGTGGGAACTGTGGCCGAGCTGTCCAGAGAACTGGATTTAAGGACCCAGTCTTTTGGAGGTGTCGGTTCAAAGTCCACCGCTGCAACTTTTTCTCAACAGAAAACTGTAATGTAATTTCAAACAAGGCCACCAAGGACACCGGACAAATAAAGGGAATCCAGCCTTTACCCTAATTCCCACGTCTGTTATTGCAATTATCTGCCGTGTTTTTCTAATTCAATCTGCTTCAGACATAAAAGCAGAAACTAATTCTAAGTTTATACCATGAAAGAAAGAGCAACATCAGATAAATTAACATTTTTAGAAAGAGAATCAAAAAAAGATGAAGGACGCAAGAGCAACATGAGATACATAAAGATTTTAAAGAAGAAAATGAAAAAGAAGACTGAAATACAAGGGAGTGCAGACGCTCTAGGTAACTGACGAGAAAGTGTGAACATTTTGCCACAGCTGGGTAGTGTGGCCGAGCGGTCTAAGGCGCTGGATTAAGGCTCCAGTCTCTAAGGAGGCGTGGGTTCAAATCCCACCACTGCCATCTTTATTGAGTTTGTTTGCGCAAGCTATCACATGTTCTGCTTTATTTCAGAGTTTTTACTTTCATGCAGGGCCATGCAAGGGAGAAAATAAGCAATGTTGTGTGTCACGGATGGGGATCCGACTCAATAGTGTAGTCCATCGCCTTAACCAATTAGCCACCAAATCCTGTGCCCCCGCAGTGGCAGTTGCACCTCCTACCGGTGGTTGTTCACGTCAAATCCTTGATTGGAAAAAAGGAAAGTTGTGATGGTCTGTGCGACGACCAAGCAGTCCATTTTAACAGTGGGAACTGTGGCCGAGCTGTCCAGAGAACTGGATTTAAGGACCCAGTCTTTCGGAGGTGTCGGTTCAAAGTCCACCGCTGCAACTTTTTCTCAACAGAAAACTGTAATGTCATTTCAAACAAGGCCACCGGACAAATAAAGGGAATCCAGCCTTTACCCTCATTCCCACGTCTGTTATTGCTATTATCTGCCGTGTTTTTCTAATTCAATCTGCTTCAGACATAAAAGCAGAAACTAATTCTAAGTTTATACGATGGAAGAAAGAGCAACATCTGATAAATTAACATTTTTAGAAAGAGAATCAAAAAAAGATGAAGGACGCAAGAGCAACATGAGATACATAAAGATTTTAAAGAAGAAAATGAAAAAGAAGACTGAAATACAAGGGAGTGCAGACGCTCTAGGTAACTGACGAGAAAGTGTGAATACTTTGCCACAGCTGGGTAGTGTGGCCGAGCGGTCTAAGGCGCTGGATTAAGGCTCCAGTCTCTAAGGAGGCGTGGGTTCAAATCCCACCACTGCCATCTTTATTGAGTTTGTTTGCGCAAGCTATCACATGTTCTGCTTTATTTCAGAGTTTTTACTTTCATGCAGGGCCATGCAAGGGAGAAAATAAGCAATGTTGTGTGTCAAGGATGGGGATCCGACTCAATAGTGTAGTCCATCGCCTTAACCAACCAGCCACCAAGTCCTGTACCCCCACGGTGGCAGTTGCACCTCCTACCGGTGGTTGTTCACGTCAAATCCTTGATTGGAAAAAAGGAAAGTTGTGATGGTCTGTGCGACGACCAAGCAGTCCATTTTAACAGTTGGTACTGTGGCCGAGCTGTCCAGAGAACTGGATTTAAGGACCCAGTCTTTCGGAGGTGTCGGTTCAAAGTCCACCGCTTTAACTTTTTCTCAACAGAAAACTGTAATGTCATTTCAAACAAGGCCACCAAGGACACCGGACAAATAAAGGGAATCCAGCATTTACCCTAATTCCCACGTCTGTTATTGCAATTATCTGCCGTGTTTTTCTAATTCAATCTGCTTCAGATATAAAAGCAGAAACTAATTCTCAGTTTATACGATGAAAGAAAGAGCAACATCAGATAAATTAAGATTTTTAGAAAGAGAATCAAAAAAAGATGAAGGACGCATGAACAACATGAGATACATAAAGATTTTAAAGAAGAAAATGAAAAAGAAGACTGAAATACAAGGGAGTGCAGACGCTCTAGGTAACTGACGAGAAAGTGTGAATATTTTGCCACAGCTGGGTAGTGTGGCCGAGCGGTCTAAGGCGCTGGATTAAGGCTCCAGTCTCTAAGGAGGCGTGGGTTCAAATCCCACCACTGCCATCTTTATTGAGTTTGTTTGCGCAAGCTATCACATGTTCTGCTTTATTTCAGAGTTTTTACTTTCATGCAGGGCCATGCAAGGGAGAAAATAAGCAATGTTGTGTGTCACGGATGGGGATCCGACTCAATAGTGTAGTCCATCGCCTTAACCAACCAGCCACCAAGTCCTGTGTTCTCACGGTGGCAGTTGCACCTCCTACCGGTGGTTGTTCACGTCAAATCCTTGATTGGAAAAAAGGAAAGTTGTGATGGTCTGTGGGACGACCCAGCAGTCCATTTTAACAGTGGGTACTGTGGCCGAGCTGTCCAGAGAACTGGATTTAAGGACCCAGTCTTTCGGAGGTGTCGGTTCAAAGTCCACCACTGCAACTTTTTCTCAACAGAAAACTGTAAAGTAATTTCAAACAAGGCCAGCAAGGACACCGGAAAATAAAGGGAATCCAGCCTTTACCCTAATTCCCACGTCTGTTATTGCAATTATCTGCCATGTTTTTCTAATTCAATCTGCTTCAGATATAAAAGCAGAAACTAATTCTCAGTTTATACGATGAAAGAAAGAGCAACATCAGATAAATTAAGATTTTTAGAAAGAGAATCAAAAAAAGATGAAGGACGCAAGAGCAACATGAGATACATAAAGATTTTAAAGAAGAAAATGAAAAAGAAGACTGAAATACAAGGGAGTGCAGACTTTCTAGGTAACTGACGAGAAAGTGTGAATATTTTGCCAGAGCTGGGTAGTGTGGCCGAGCGTTCTAAGGCGCTGGATTAAGGCTCCAGTCTCTAAGGGGGCGTGGGTTCAAATCCCACCACTGCCATCTTTATTGAGTTTGTTTGCGCAAGCTATCACATTTTCTGCTTTATTTCAGCGGTTTTACTTTCATGCAGGGCCATGCAAGGGAGAAAAGAAGCAATGTTGTGTGTCACGGATGGGGTTCCAACTCGATAGTGTAGTCCATCGCCTTAACCAACCAGCCACCAAGTCCTGTGCCCCCGCGGTGGCAGTTGCACCTCCTACCGGTGGTTGTTCACGTCAAATCCTTGATTGGAAAAAAGGAAAGTTGTGATGGTCTGTGGGACGACCCAGCAGTCCATTTTAACAGTTGGTACTGTGGCCGAGCTGTCCAGAGAACTGGATTTAAGGACCCAGTCTTTCGGAGGTGTCGGTTCAAAGTCCACCGCTGCAACTTTTTCTCAACAGAAAACTGTAATGTAATTTCAAACAAGGCCACCAAGGACACCGGACAAATAAAGGGAATCCAGCCTTTACCCTCATTCCCACGTCTGTTATTGCAATTATCTGCCGTGTTTTTCTAATTCAATCTGCTTCAGACATAAAAGCAGAAACTAATTCTAAGTTTATACCATGAAAGAAAGAGCAACATCAGATAAATTAACATTTTTAGAAAGAGAATCAAAAAAAGATGAAGGACGCAAGAGCAACATGAGATACATAAAGATTTTAAAGAAGAAAATGAAAAAGAAGACTGAAATACAAGGGAGTGCAGACGCTCTAGGTAACTGACGAGAAAGTGTGAATATTTTGCCACAGCTGGGTAGTGTGGCCGAGCGGTCTAAGGCGCTGGATTAAGGCTCCAGTCTCTAAGGAGGCGTGGGTTCAAATCGCACCACTGCCATCTTTATTGAGTTTGTTTGCGCAAGCTATCACATGTTCTGCTTTATTTCAGAGTTTTTACTTTCATGCAGGGCCATGCAAGGGAGAAAAGAAGCAATGTTGTGTGTCACGGATGGGGTTCCAACTCAATAGTGTAGTCCATCGCCTTAACCAACCAGCCACCAAGTCCTGTGCCCCCACGGTGGCAGTTGCACCTCCTACCGGTAGTTGTTCACGTCAAATCCTTGATTGGAAAAAAGGAAAGTTGTGATGGTCTGTGCGACGACCAAGCAGTCCATTTTAACAGTTGGTACTGTGGCCGAGCTGTCCAGAGAACTGGATTTAAGGACCCAGTCTTTCGGAGGTGTCGGTTCAAAGTCCACCGCTTTAACTTTTTCTCAACAGAAAACTGTAATGTCATTTCAAACAAGGCCACCAAGGACACCGGACAAATAAAGGGAATCCAGCCTTTACCCTAATTCCCACGTCTGTTATTGCAATTATCTGCCATGTTTTTCTAATTCAATCTGCTTCAGATATAAAAGCAGAAACTAATTCTCAGTTTATACGATGAAAGAAAGAGCAACATCAGATAAATTAACATTTTTAGAAAGAGAATCAAAAAAAGATGAAGGACGCAAGAACAACATGAGATACATAAAGATTTTAAAGAAGAAAATGAAAAAGAAGACTGAAATACAAGGGAGTGCAGACGCTCTAGGTAACTGACGAGAAAGTGTGAATATTTTGCCACAGCTGGGTAGTGTGGCCGAGCGGTCTAAGGCGCTGGATTAAGGCTCCAGTCTCTAAGGAGGCGTGGGTTCAAATCCCACCACTGCCATCTTTATTGAGTTTGTTTGCGCAAGCTATCACATGTTCTGCTTTATTTCAGAGTTTTTACTTTCATGCAGGGCCATGCAAGGGAGAAAATAAGCAATGTTGTGTGTCACGGATGGGGATCCGACTCAATAGTGTAGTCCATCGCCTTAACCAACCAGCCACCAAGTCCTGTGTTCTCACGGTGGCAGTTGCACCTCCTACCGGTGGTTGTTCACGTCAAATCCTTGATTGGAAAAAAGGAAAGTTGTGATGGTCTGTGGGACGACCCAGCAGTCCATTTTAACAGTTGGTACTGTGGCCGAGCTGTCCAGAGAACTGGATTTAAGGACCCAGTCTTTCGGAGGTGTCGGTTCAAAGTCCACCGCTGCAACTTTTTCTCAACAGAAAACTGTAATGTAATTTCAAACAAGGCCACCAAGGACACCGGACAAATAAAGGGAATCCAGCCTTTACCCTCATTCCCACGTCTGTTATTGCAATTATCTGCCGTGTTTTTCTAATTCAATCTGCTTCAGACATAAAAGCAGAAACTAATTCTAAGTTTATACGATGAAAGAAAGAGCAACATCAGATAAATTAAGATTTTTAGAAAGAGAATCAAAAAAAGATGAAGGACGCAAGAGCAACATGAGATACATAAAGATTTTAAAGAAGAAAATGAAAAAGAAGACTAAAATACAAGGAAGTGCAGACGCTCTAGGTAACTGACGAGAAAGTTTGGAGATCTTGCCAGAGCTGGGTAGTGTGGCTGAGTGGTCTAAGGCGCTGGATTTAGGCTCCAGTCTCTAAGGAGGCGTGGGTTCAAATCCCACCACTGCCATCTTTATTGAGTTTGTTTGCGCAAGCTATCACATGTTCTGCTTTATTTCAGCATTTTTACTTTCATGTAGGGCCATGCAAGGGAGAAAAAAATCAATGTTGTGTGTCACGTATGGGGTTCCAACTCAATAGTGTAGTCCATCGCCTTAACCAACCAGCCACCAAGTCCTGTGCTCTCACGGTGGCAGTTGCACCTCCTACCGGTGGTTGTTCATGTCAAATCCTTGATTGGAATTAAGGAAAGTTGTGATGGTCTGTGGGACGACCCAGCAGTCCACTTTAACAGTTGGTACTGTGGCCGAGCTGTCCAGAGAACTGGATTTAAGGATCCAGTCTTTCAGAGGTGTGGGATCAAAGTCCACCGCTTTAACTTTTTCTCAACAGAAAACTGTAATGTAATTTCAAACAAGGCCAGCAAGGACACCGGAAAATAAAGGGAATCCAGCCTTTACCCTCATTCACACGTCTATTATTGCTATTATCTGCCGTGTTTTTCTAATTCAATCTGCTTCAGACATAAAAGCAGAAACTAATTCTAAGTTTATACGATGGAAGAAAGAGCAACATCAGATAAATTAAGATTTTTAGAAAGAGAATCAAAAAAAGATGAAGGACGCAAGAGCAACATGAGATACATAAAGATTTTAAAGAAGAAAATGAAAAAGAAGACTAAAATACAAGGAAGTGCAGACGCTCTAGGTAACTGACGAGAAAGTTTGGAAATCTTGCCAGAGCTGGGTAGTGTGGCCGAGCGGTCTAAGGCGCTGGATTAAGGTTCCAGTCTCTAAGGAGGCGTGGGTTCAAATCCCACCACTACCATCTTTATTGAGTTTGTTTGCGCCAGCTATCACATGTTCTGCTTTATTTCAGCGTTTTTACTTTCATGCAGGGCCATGCAAGGGAGAAAATAAGCAATGTTGTGTGTCACGGATGGGGTTCCAACTCGATAGTGTAGTCCATCGCCTTAACCAACCAGCCACCAAGTCCTGTGCCCCCGCGGTGGCAGTTGCACCTCCTACCGGTGGTTGTTCACGTCAAATCCTTGATTGGAAAAAAGGAAAGTTGTGATGGTCTGTGGGACGACCCAGCAGTCCATTTTAACAGTCGGTACTGTGGCCGAGCTGTCCAGAGAACTGGATTTAAGGACCCAGTCTTTCGGAGGTGTCGGTTCAAAGTCCACCGCTGCAACTTTTTCTCAACAGAAAACTGTAATGTAATTTCAAACAAGGCCACCAAGGACACCGGACAAATAAAGGGAATCCAGCCTTTACCCTCATTCCCACGTCTGTTATTGCAATTATCTGCCGTGTTTTTCTAATTCAATCTGCTTCAGACATAAAAGCAGAAACTAATTCTAAGTTTATACCATGAAAGAAAGAGCAACATCAGATAAATTAAGATTTTTAGAAAGAGAATCAAAAAAAGATGAAGGACGCAAGAGCAACATGAGATACATAAAGATTTTAAAGAAGAAAATGAAAAAGAAGACTGAAATACAAGGGGGTGCAGACGCTCTAGGTAACTGATGAGAAAGTGTGAATATTTTCCCACAGCTGGGTAGTGTGGCCGAGCGGTCTAAGGCGCTGGATTAAGGCTCCAGTCTCTAAGGAGGCGTGGGTTCAAATCCCAACACTGCCATCTTTATTGAGTTTGTTTGCGCAAGCTATCACATTTTCTGCTTTATTTCAGCGGTTTTACTTTCATGCAGGGCCATGCAAGGGAGAAAAGAAGCAATGTTGTGTGTCACGGATGGGGTTCCAACTCGATAGTGTAGTCCATCGCCTTAACCAACCAGCCACCAAGTCCTGTGCCCCCGCTGTGGCAGTTGCACCTCCTACCGGTGGTTGTTCACGTCAAATCCTTGATTGGAAAAAAGGAAAGTTGTGATGGTCTGTGGGACGACCCAGCAGTCCATTTTAACAGTTGGTACTGTGGCCGAGCTGTCCAGAGAACTGGATTTAAGGACCCAGTCTTTCGGAGGTGTCGGTTCAAAGTCCACCGCTGCAACTTTTTCTCAACAGAAAACTGTAATGTAATTTCAAACAAGGCCACCAAGGACACCGGACAAATAAAGGGAATCCAGCCTTTACCCTCATTCCCACGTCTGTTATTGCAATTATCTGCCGTGTTTTTCTAATTCAATCTGCTTCAGACATAAAAGCAGAAACTAATTCTAAGTTTATACCATGAAAGAAAGAGCAACATCAGATAAATTAACATTTTTAGAAAGAGAATCAAAAAAAGATGAAGGACGCAAGAGCAACATGAGATACATAAAGATTTTAAAGAAGAAAATGAAAAAGAAGACTGAAATACAAGGGAGTGCAGACGCTCTAGGTAACTGACGAGAAAGTGTGAATATTTTGCCACAGCTGGGTAGTGTGGCCGAGCGGTCTAAGGCGCTGGATTAAGGCTCCAGTCTCTAAGGAGGCGTGGGTTCAAATCCCACCACTGCCATCTACATTGAGTTTGTTTGTGCAAACTATCACATGTTCTGCTTTATTTCAGCATTTTTACTTTCATGTCGCCCATGCAAGGGAGAAATTAGCAAATGCTGTGTGGCACAGATTGGGTTCTGTTAGTGTTTAAATACTGGAGAGTTGAGACCCAATCACGGACGCTGGACAGAGTGGATTTCAGTTGTAACAAAAGACAGTTTTAATGAGTCAGAGATATCTTGTTCTGCAGTTTTACGTGCACTGTCTAAGGCGCTGGATTAAGGCTCCAGTCTCTAAGGAGGCGTGGGTTCAAATCCCACATCTTTATTGAGTTTGTTTGCGCAAGCTATCACATGTTCTGCTTTATTTAATGGTTTTTACTTTCATGTCGGACCATGCAAGGGAGAAAAGAAGCAACGTTGTGTGTCACGGATGGGGTTCCAACTCAATAGTGTAGTCCATTGCCTTAACCAACCAGCCACCAAGTCCTGTGCCCCCGCGGTGGCAGTTGCACCTCCTACCGGTGGTTGTTCACGTCAAAGACTTGATTGTAAACAAGGAAAGTTGGCCTGGTCTATGCGAAGACCTAGCAGTCCATTTAAACAGTGGGTACTGTGGCCAAGCTGTCCAGAGAACTGTATTTAAAAAGAGAATCAAAAAAGATGAAGGACGCAAGAGCAACATGAGATACATAAAGATTTTCAAGAAGAAAATGAAAAAGAAGACTAAAATACAAGGGAGTGCAGACGCTCTAGGTAACTGACGAGAAAGTGTGAATATTTTGCCAGAGCTGGGTAGTGTGGCCGAGCGGTCTAAGGCGCTGGATTTAGGCTCCAGTCTCTAAGGAGGCGTGGGTTCAAATCCCACCACTGCCATCTTTATTGAGTTTGTTTGCGCAAGCTATCACATGTTCTGCTTTATTTCAGCGTTTTTACTTTCATGTAGGGCCATGCAAGGGAGAAAAGAAGCAATGTTGTGTGTCACGGATGGGGTTCCAACTCAATAGTGTAGTCCGTCGCCTTAACCAACCAGCCACCAAGTCCTGTGCTCTCACGGTGGCAGTTGCACCTCCTACCGGTGGTTGTTCATGTCAAATCCCTGATTGGAATAAAGGAAAGTTGTGATGGTCTGTGGGACGACCCAGCAATCCATTTTAACAGTTGGTACTGTGGGCGAGCTGTCCAGAGAACTGGATTTAAGGACCCAGTCTTTCAGAGGTGTCGGTTCAAAGTCCACCACTGCAACTTTTTCTCAACAGAAAACTGTAATGTAATTTCAAACAAGGCCACCAAGGACACCGGAAAATAAAGGGAATCCAGCCTTTACCCGAATTCCCACATCTGTTATTGCAATTATCTGCCGTGTTTTTCTAATTCAGTCTGCTTCAGACATAAAAGCAGAAGCGAATTCTAATTTTATACGATGGAAGAAAGAGCAACATCAGATAAATTAAGATTTTTAAAAAGAGAATCAAAAAAAGATGAAGGACGCAAGAGCAACATGAGATACATAAAGATTTTAAAGAAGAAAATGAAAAAGAAGACTAAAATACAAGGGAGTGCAGACGCTCTAGGTAACTGACGAGAAAGTGTGGAAATCTTGCCAGAGCTGGGTAGTGTGGCCGAGCGGTCTAAGGCGCTGGATTTAGGCTCCAGTCTCTAAGGAGGCGTGGTTTCAAATCCCACCACTGCCATCTTTATTGAGTTTGTATGCGCAAGCTATCACATGTTCTGCTTTATTTCAGCGTTTTTACTTTCATGCAGGGCCGTGCAAGGGAGAAAAGAAGCAATGTTGTGTGTCACGGATGGGGTTCCAACTCAATAGTGTAGTCCATCGCCTTAACCAACCAGCCACCAAGTCCTGTGCTCTCACGGTGGCAGTTGCACCTCCTACCGGTGGTTGTTCACGTCAAATCCTTGATTGGAAAAAAGGAAAGTTGTGATGGTCTGTGGGACGACCCAGCAGTCCATTTTAACAGTTGGTACTGTGGGCGAGCTGTCCAGAGAACTGGATTTAAGGACCCAGTCTTTCAGAGGTGTCGGTTCAAAGTCCACCACTACAAATTTTTCTCAACAGAAAACTGTAATGTAATTTCAAACAAGGCCACCAAGGACACCGGACAAATAAAGGGAATCCAGCCTTTACCCTCATTCCCACGTCTATTATTGCAATTATCTGCCGTGTTTTTCTAATTCAATCTGCTTCAGACATAAAAGCAGAAACTAATTCTAAGTTTATACGATGGAAGAAAGAGCAACATCAGATAAATTAAGATTTTTAGAAAGAGAATCAAAAAAAGATGAAGGACGCAAGAGCAACATGAGATACATAAAGATTTTAAAGAAGAAAATGAAAAAGAAGACTGAAATACAAGGGGGTGCAGACGCTCTAGGTAACTGATGAGAAAGTGTGAATATTTTCCCACAGCTGGGTAGTGTGGCCGAGCGGTCTAAGGCGCTGGATTAAGGCTCCAGTCTCTAAGGAGGCGTGGGTTCAAATCCCACCACTGCCATCTTTATTGAGTTTGTTTGCGCAAGCTATCACATTTTCTGCTTTATTTCAGCGGTTTTACTTTCATGCAGGGCCATGCAAGGGAGAAAAGAAGCAATGTTGTGTGTCACGGATGGGGTTCCAACTCGATAGTGTAGTCCATCGCCTTAACCAACCAGCCACCAAGTCCTGTGCCCCCGCTGTGGCAGTTGCACCTCCTACCGGTGGTTGTTCACGTCAAATCCTTGATTGGAAAAAAGGAAAGTTGTGATGGTCTGTGGGACGACCCAGCAGTCCATTTTAACAGTTGGTACTGTGGCCGAGCTGTCCAGAGAACTGGATTTAAGGACCCAGTCTTTCGGAGGTGTCGGTTCAAAGTCCACCGCTGCAACTTTTTCTCAACAGAAAACTGTAATGTAATTTCAAACAAGGCCACCAAGGACACCGGACAAATAAAGGGAATCCAGCCTTTACCCTCATTCCCACGTCTGTTATTGCAATTATCTGCCGTGTTTTTCTAATTCAATCTGCTTCAGACATAAAAGCAGAAACTAATTCTAAGTTTATACCATGAAAGAAAGAGCAACATCAGATAAATTAACATTTTTAGAAAGAGAATCAAAAAAAGATGAAGGACGCAAGAGCAACATGAGATACATAAAGATTTTAAAGAAGAAAATGAAAAAGAAGACTGAAATACAAGGGAGTGCAGACGCTCTAGGTAACTGACGAGAAAGTGTGAATATTTTGCCACAGCTGGGTAGTGTGGCCGAGCGGTCTAAGGCGCTGGATTAAGGCTCCAGTCTCTAAGGAGGCGTGGGTTCAAATCCCACCACTGCCATCTACATTGAGTTTGTTTGTGCAAACTATCACATGTTCTGCTTTATTTCAGCATTTTTACTTTCATGTCGCCCATGCAAGGGAGAAATTAGCAAATGCTGTGTGGCACAGATTGGGTTCTGTTAGTGTTTAAATACTGGAGAGTTGAGACCCAATCACGGACGCTGGACAGAGTGGATTTCAGTTGTAACAAAAGACAGTTTAAATGAGTCAGAGATATCTTGTTCTGCAGTTTTACGTGCACTGTCTAAGGCGCTGGATTAAGGCTCCAGTCTCTAAGGAGGCGTGGGTTCAAATCCCACATCTTTATTGAGTTTGTTTGCGCAAGCTATCACATGTTCTGCTTTATTTAATGGTTTTTACTTTCATGTCGGACCATGCAAGGGAGAAAAGAAGCAACGTTGTGTGTCACGGATGGGGTTCCAACTCAATAGTGTAGTCCATTGCCTTAACCAACCAGCCACCAAGTCCTGTGCCCCCGCGGTGGCAGTTGCACCTCCTACCGGTGGTTGTTCACGTCAAAGACTTGATTGTAAACAAGGAAAGTTGGCCTGGTCTATGCGAAGACCTAGCAGTCCATTTAAACAGTGGGTACTGTGGCCAAGCTGTCCAGAGAACTGTATTTATGGATCCAGTCTTTCAGAGGTGTGGGTTCAAAGTCCACCGCTTTAACTTTTTCTCAACAGAAAACTGTAATGTAATTTCAAGCAAGTCCACCAAGGACACCGGACAAATAAAGGGAATCCATCCTTTACCCTAATTCCCTCGTCTGTTTTTGAAATTATCTGCTGTGTTTTTCAGATTCAATCTGCTTCAGACATAAAAGCAGAAACTAATTTTCAGTGTACACAATGGAAGAAAGAGCAACATGAGACAAATCAAGATTTTTAAAAAGAGAATCAAAAAAAGATGAAGGACGCAAGAGCAACATGAGATACATAAAGATTTTAAAGAAGAAAATGAAAAAGAGGACTAACATACAAGGAAGTGCAGACGCTCTAGGTAACTGACGAGAAAGTGTGAATAGTTGCCAGAGCTGGGTAGTGTGGCCGAGCGGTCTAAGGCGCTGGATTAAGGCTCCAGTCTCTAAGGAGGCGTGGGTTCAAGTCCCACCACTGCCAATTACAGTGAGTTTGTTTGCGCAAACTATCACATGTTCTGCTTTATTTCAGCGTTTTTACTTCCATGCAGGGCCATGCAAGGGAGAAAAGAAGCAATGTTGTGTGTCACGGATGGGGTTCCAACTCAATAGTGTAGTCCATCGCCTTAACCAACCAGCCACCAAGTCCTGTGCCTCCACGGTGGCAGTTGCACCTCCTACCGGTGGTTGTTCACGTCAAATCCTTGATTGGAAAAAAGGAAAGTTGTGATGGTCTGTGCGACGACCAAGCAGTCCATTTTAACAGTGGGAACTGTGGCCGAGCTGTCCAGAGAACTGGATTTAAGGACCCAGTCATTCGGAGGTGTCGGTTCAAAGTCCACCGCTGCAAGTTTTTCTCAACAGAAAACTGTAATGTAATTTCAAACAAGGCCACCAAGGACACCGGAAAATAAAGGGAATCCAGCCTTTACCCTAATTCCCACGTCTGTTATTGCAATTATCTGACGTGTTTTTCTAATTCAATCTCCTTCAGACATAAAAGCAGAAACTAATTCTAAGTTTATACGATGGAAGAAAGAGCAACATCAGATAAATTAAGATTTTTAAAAAGAGAATCAAAAAAAGATGAAGGACTCAAGAGCAACATGAGATACATAAAGATTTTAAAGAAGAAAATTAAAAAGAGGACAAAAATTGAAGGAAGTGCAGACGCTCTAGGTAACTGACGAGAAAGTGTGAATAATTTGCCAGAGCTGGGTAGTGTGGCCGAGCGGTCTAAGGCGCTGGATTAAGGCTCCAGTCTCTAAGGAGGCGTGGGTTCAAATCCCACCACTGTCATCTTTGTTGAGTTTTTTTGCGCAAGCTATCACATGTTCTGCTTTATTTCAGCGTTTTTACTTTCATGCAGGGCCATGCAAGGGAGAAAATAAGCAATGTTCTGTGTCACGGATGGGGTTCCAACTCAATAGTGTAGTCCATCGCCTTAACCAACCAGCCACCAAGTCCTGTGCTCTCACGGTGGCAGTTGCACCTCCTACCGGTGGTTGTTCACGTCAAATCCTTGATTGGAAAAAAGGAAAGTTGTGATGGTCTGTGGGACGACCCAGCAGTCCATTTTAACAGTTGGTACTGTGGGCGAGCTGTCCAGAGAACTGGATTTAAGGACCCAGTCTTTCAGAGGTGTCGGTTCAAAGTCCACCACTGCAACTTTTCTCAACAGAAAACTGTAATGTAATTTCAAACAAGGCCACCAAGGACACCGGAAAATAAAGGGAATCCAGCCTTTACCCTCATTCCCACGTCTATTATTGCTATTATCTGACGTGTTTTTCTAATTCAATCTGCTTCAGACATAAAAGCAGAAACTAATTCTAAGTTTATACGATGAAAGAAAGAGCAACATCAGATAAATTAAGATTTTTAGAAAGAGAATCAAAAAAAGATGAAGGACGCAAGAGCAACATGAGATACATAAAGATTTTAAAGAAGAAAATGAAAAAGAAGACTAAAATACAAGGAAGTGCAGACGCTCTAGGTAACTTACGAGAAAGTGTGGAAGCTTGCCAGAGTTGGGTAGTGTGGTCGAGTGGTCTAAGGCGCTGGATTAAGGCTCCAGTCTCTAAGGAGGCTTTGGTTCAAATCCCACCACTGCCATCTTTATTGAGTTTGTTTGCGTAAGCTATCACATGTTCTGCTTTATTTCAGCGTTTTTACTTTCATGCAGGGCCATGCAAGGGAGAAAAGAAGCAATGTTGTGTGTCACGGATGGGGTTCCAACTCAATAGTGTAGTCCATCGCCTTAACCAACCAGCCACCAAGTCCTGTGCTCTCACGGTGGCAGTTGCACCTCCTACCGGTGGTTGTTCATGTCAAATCCTTGATTGGAAAAAAGGAAAGTTGTGATGGTCTGTGGGACGACCCAGCAGTCCATTTCAGCAGTTGGTAGTGTGGCCGAGCTGTCCAGAGAACTGGATTTAAGTACCCAGTCTTTCGGAGGTGTCGGTTCAAAGTCCAACGCTGCAACTTTTTCTCAACAGAAAACTGTAATGTAATTTCAAACAAGGCCACCAAGGACACCGGAAAATAAAGGGAATCCAGCCTTTACCCTAATTCCCACGTCTGTTATTGCAATTATCTGCCGTGTTTTTCTAATTCAATCTGCTTCAGACATAAAAGCAGAAACTAATTCTAAGTTTATACGATGAAAGAAAGAGCAACATCAGATAAATTAAGATTTTTAGAAAGAGAATCAAAAAAAGATGAAGGACGCAAGAGCAACATGAGATACATAAAGATTTTAAAGAAGAAAATGAAAAAGAAGACTAAAATACAAGGAAGTGCAGACGCTCTAGGTAACTTACGAGAAAGTGTGGAAGCTTGCCAGAGTTGGGTAGTGTGGTCGAGTGGTCTAAGGCGCTGGATTAAGGCTCCAGTCTCTAAGGAGGCGTTGGTTCAAATCCCACCACTGCCATCTTTATTGAGTTTGTTTGCGTAAGCTATCACATGTTCTGCTTTATTTCAGCGTTTTTACTTTCATGCAGGGCCATGCAAGGGAGAAAAGAAGCAATGTTGTGTGTCACGGATGGGGTTCCAACTCAATAGTGTAGTCCATCGCCTTAACCAACCAGCCACCAAGTCCTGTGCTCTCACGGTGGCAGTTGCACCTCCTACCGGTGGTTGTTCATGTCAAATCCTTGATTGGAAAAAAGGAAAGTTGTGATGGTCTGTGGGACGACCCAGCAGTCCATTTCAGCAGTTGGTAGTGTGGCCGAGCTGTCCAGAGAACTGGATTTAAGTACCCAGTCTTTCGGAGGTGTCGGTTCAAAGTCCAACGCTGCAACTTTTTCTCAACAGAAAACTGTAATGTAATTTCAAACAAGGCCACCAAGGACACCGGAAAATAAAGGGAATCCAGACTTTACCCTAATTCCCACGTCTGTTATTGCAATTATCTGCCGTGTTTTTCTAATTCAATCTGCTTCAGACATAAAAGCAGAAACTAATTCTAAGTTTATACGATGGAAGAAAGAGCAACATCAGATAAATTAAGATTTTTAAAAAGAGAATCAAAAAAAGATGAAGGACTCAAGAGCAACATGAGATACATAAAGATTTTAAAGAAGAAAATTAAAAAGAGGACAAAAATTGAAGGAAGTGCAGACGCTCTAGGTAACTGACGAGAAAGTGTGAATAATTAGCCAGAGCTGGGTAGTGTGGCCAAGCGGTCTAAGGCGCTGGATTAAGGCTCCAGTCTCTAAGGAGGCGTGGGTTCAAATCCCACCACTGTCATCTTTGTTGAGTTTTTTTGCGCAAGCTATCACATGTTCTGCTTTATTTCAGCGTTTTTACTTTCATGCAGGGCCATGCAAGGGAGAAAATAAGCAATGTTCTGTGTCACGGATGGGGTTCCAACTCAATAGTGTAGTCCATCGCCTTAACCAACCAGCCACCAAGTCCTGTGCTCTCACGGTGGCAGTTGCACCTCCTACTGGTGGTTGTTCACGTCAAATCCTTGATTGGAAAAAAGGAATGTTGTGATGGTCTGTGGGACGACCCAGCAGTCCATTTTAACAGTTGGTACTGTGGGCGAGCTGTCCAGAGAACTGGATTTAAGGACCCAGTCTTTCAGAGGTGTGGGTTCAAAGTCCACCACTGCAACTTTTTCTCAACAGAAAACTGTAATGTAATTTCAAACAAGGCCACCAAGGACACCGGAAAATAAAGGGAATCCAGCCTTTACCCTCATTCCCACGTCTGTTATTGCAATTATCTGCCGTGTTTTTCTAATTCAATCTGCTTCAGACATAAAAGCAGAAACTAATTCTAAGTTTATACCATGAAAGAAAGAGCAACATCAGATAAATTAACATTTTTAGAAAGAGAATCAAAAAAAGATGAAGGACGCAAGAGCAACATGAGATACATAAAGATTTTAAAGAAGAAAATGAAAAAGAAGACTAAAATACAAGGAAGTGCAGACGCTCTAGGTAACTTACGAGAAAGTGTGGAAGCTTGCCAGAGTTGGGTAGTGTGGCCGAGTGGTCTAAGGCGCTGGATTAAGGCTCCAGTCTCTAAGGAGGCGTGGGTTCAAATCCCACCACTGCCATCTTTATTGAGTTTGTTTGCGTAAGCTATCACATGTTCTGCTTTATTTCAGCGTTTTTACTTTCATGCAGGGCCATGCAAGGGAGAAAAGAAGCAATGTTGTGTGTCACGGATGGGGTTCCAACTCAATAGTGTAGTCCATCGCCTTAACCAACCAGCCACCAAGTCCTGTGCCCCCGCGGTGGCAGTTGCACCTCCTACCGGTGGCTGTTCACGTCAAAGCCTAGATTGTAAACAAGGAAAGTTGGGCTGGGCTGTGCGACGACCTAGCAGTCCATTTTAACAGTGGGTACTGTGGCCAAGCTGTCCAGAGAACTGTATTTAAGGATCCAGTCTTTCAGAGGTGTGGGTTCAAAGTCCACCGCTTTAACTTTTTCTCAACAAAAAACTGTAATGTAATTTCAAACAAGGCCACCAAGGACACCGGACAAATAAAGGGAATCCATCCTTTACCCTAATTCCCACCTCTGTTTTTGAAAAAATTCTGCTGTGTTTTTCAGATTCAATCTGCTTCAGACATAAAAGCAGAAACGAATTTTCAGTGTACACAATGGAAGAAAGAGCAACATCAGATAAATTAACATTTTTAGAAAGAGAATCAAAAAAAGATGAAGGACGCAAGAGCAACATGAGATACATAAAGATTTTAAAGAAGAAAATGAAAAAGAAGACTGAAATACAAGGGAGTGCAGACGCTCTAGGTAACTGACGAGAAAGTGTGAATATTTTGCCACAGCTGGGTAGTGTGGCCGAGCGGTCTAAGGCGCTGGATTAAGGCTCCAGTCTCTAAGGAGGCGTGGGTTCAAATCCCACCACTGCCATCTTTATTGAGTTTGTTTGCGCAAGCTATCACATTTTCTGCTTTATTTCAGCGGTTTTACTTTCATGCAGGGCCATGCAAGGGAGAAAATAAGCAATGTTGTGTGTCACGGATGGGGTTCCAACTCGATAGTGTAGTCCATCGCCTTAACCAACCAGCCACCAAGTCCTGTGCCCCCGCGGTGGCAGTTGCACCTCCTACCGGTGGTTGTTCACGTCAAATCCTTGATTGGAAAAAAGGAAAGTTGTGATGGTCTGTGGGACGACCCAGCAGTCCATTTTAACAGTTGGTACTGTGGCCGAGCTGTCCAGAGAACTGGATTTAAGGACCCAGTCTTTCGGAGGTGTCGGTTCAAAGTCCACCGCTGCAACTTTTTCTCAACAGAAAACTGTAATGTAATTTCAAACAAGGCCACCAAGGACACCGGACAAATAAAGGGAATCCAGCCTTTACCCTAATTCCCACGTCTGTTATTGCAATTATCTGCCATGTTTTTCTAATTCAATCTGCTTCAGACATAAAAGCAGAAACTAATTCTCAGTTTATACGATGAAAGAAAGAGCAACATCAGATAAATTAACATTTTTAGAAAGAGAATCAAAAAAAGATGAAGGACGCAAGAGCAACATGAGATACATAAAGATTTTAAAGAAGAAAATGAAAAAGAAGACTGAAATACAAGGGAGTGCAGACGCTCTAGGTAACTGACGAGAAAGTGTGAATATTTTGCCACAGCTGGGTAGTGTGGCCGAGCGGTCTAAGGCGCTGGATTAAGGCTCCAGTCTCTAAGGAGGCGTGGGTTCAAATCCCACCACTGCCATCTTTATTGAGTTTGTTTGCGCAAGCTATCACATGTTCTGCTTTATTTCAGAGTTTTTACTTTCATGCAGGGCCATGCAAGGGAGAAAATAAGCAATGTTGTGTGTCACGGATGGGGATCCGACTCAATAGTGTAGTCCATCGCCTTAACCAATTAGCCACCAAATCCTGTGCCCCCGCAGTGGCAGTTGCACCTCCAACCGGTGGTTGTTCACGTCAAATCCTTGATTGGAAAAAAGGAAAGTTGTGATGGTCTGTGCGACGACCAAGCAGTCCATTTTAACAGTGGGAACTGTGGCCGAGCTGTCCAGAGAACTGGATTTAAGGACCCAGTCTTTCGGAGGTGTCGGTTCAAAGTCCACCGCTGCAACTTTTTCTCAACAGAAAACTGTAATGTCATTTCAAACAAGGCCACCAAGGACACCGGACAAATAAAGGGAATCCAGCCTTTACCCTAATTCCCACCTCTGTTATTGCAATTATCTGCCGTGTTTTTCTAATTCAATCTGCTTCAGATATAAAAGCAGAAACTAATTCTCAGTTTATACGATGAAAGAAAGAGCAACATCAGATAAATTAACATTTTTAGAAAGAGAATCAAAAAAAGATGAAGGACGCAAGAGCAACATGAGATACATAAAGATTTTAAAGAAGAAAATGAAAAAGAAGACTAAAATACAAGGAAGTGCAGACGCTCTAGGTAACTGACGAGAAAGTGTGAATAGTTCCCCAGAGCTGGGTAGTGTGGCCGAGCGGTCTAAGGTGCTGGATTAAGGCTCCAGTCTCTAAGGAGGCGTGGGTTCAAATCCCACCACTGCGATCTTTATTGAGTTTGTTTGCGCAAGCTATCACATGTTCTGCTTTATTTCAGCGTTTTTACTTTCATGCAGGGCCATGCAAGGGAGAAAAGAAGCAATGTTGTTGGTCACGGATGGGGTTCCATCTCAATAGTGTAGTCCATCGCCTTAACCAACCAACCACCAAGTCCTGTGCTCCCGCGGTGGCAGTTGCTCCTCCTAGCGGTGGTTGTTCACGTCAAAGCCTTGATTGTAAACAAGGAAAGTTGGCCTGGGCTATGCGACGACCTAGCAGTCCATTTTAACAGTGGGTACTGTGGCCAAGCTGTCCAGAGAACTGTATTTAAGGATCCAGTCTTTCAGAGGTGTAGGTTCAAAGTCCACCGCTTTAACTTTTTCTCAACAGAAAACTGTAATGTAATTTCAAGCAAGGCCACCAAGGACACCGGACAAATAAAGGGAATCTAGCCTTTACCCTAATTCCCACCTCTGTTTTTGAAATTATCTGCTGTGTTTTTCAGATTCAATCTGCTTCAGACATAAAAGCAGAAACTAATTTTCAGTGTACACAATGGAAGAAAGAGCAACATCAGATAAATTAAGATTTTTAAAAATAGAATAAAAAAAAGATGAAGGACGCAAGAGCAACATGAGATACTAAAGATTTTAAAGAAGAAAATGAAAAAGAAGACTAAAATACAAGGGAGTGCAGACGCTCTAGGTAACTGACGAGAAAGTGCGGAAATCTTGCCAGAGCTGGGTAGTGTGGCCGAGCGGTCTAAGGCGCTGGATTTAGGCTCCAGTCTCTAAGGAGGCGTGGGTTCAAATCCCACCACTGCCATCTTTATTGAGTTTGTTTGCGCAAGCTATCACATTTTCTGCTTTATTTCAGCGTTTTTACTTTCATGCAGGGCCATGCAAGGGAGAAAAGAAGCAATGTTGTGTGTCACGGATGGGGTTCCAACTCGATAGTGTAGTCCATCGCCTTAACCAACCAGCCACCAAGTCCTGTGCTCCCGCGGTGGCAGTTGCACCTCCTACCGGTGGTTGTTCATGTCAAAGCCTAGATTGTAAACAAGGAAAGTTGGCCTGGGCTGTGCGAAGACCTAGCAGTCCATTTTAACAGTGGGTACTGTGGCCAAGCTGTCCAGAGAACTGGATTTACGGATCCAGTCTTTCAGATGTGTGGGTTCAAAGTCCACCGCTTTAACTTTTTCTCAACAGAAAACTGTAATGTAATTTCAAGCAAGGCAACCAAGGACACCGGACAAATAAAGGGAATCCAGCCTTTACCCTAATTCCCACGTCTGTTATTGCAATTATCTGCCGTGTTTTTCTAATTCAATCTGCTTCAGACATAAAAGCAGAAACTAATTTTCAGTGTACACAATGGAAGAGAGAGCAACATGAGATAAATTAAGATTTTTAAAAATAGAATAAAAAAAAGATGAAGGACGCAAGAGCAACATGAGATACATAAAGATTTTAAAGAAGAAAATGAAAAAGAAGACTAAAATACAAGGGAGTGCAGACGCTCTAGGTAACTGACGAGAAAGTGTGAATAGTTCCCCAGAGCTGGGTAGTGTGGCCGAGCGGTCTAAGGCGCTGGATTAAGGCTCCAGTCTCTAAGGAGGCGTGGGTTCAAATCCCACCACTGCCATCTTTATTGAGTTTGTTTGCGCAAGCTATCACATGTTCTGCTTTATTTCAGCGTTTTTACTTTCATGCAGGGCCATGCAAGGGAGAAAAGAAGCAATGTTGTTGGTCACGGATGGGGTTCCATCTCAATAGTGTAGTCCATCGCCTTAACCAACCAACCACCAAGTCCTGTGCTCCCGCGGTGGCAGTTGCTCCTCCTAGCGGTGGTTGTTCACGTCAAAGCCTTGATTGTAAACAAGGAAAGTTGGCCTGGGCTATGCGACGACCTAGCAGTCCATTTTAACAGTGGGTACTGTGGCCAAGCTGTCCAGAGAACTGTATTTAAGGATCCAGTCTTTCAGAGGTGTAGGTTCAAAGTCCACCGCTTTAACTTTTTCTCAACAGAAAACTGTAATGTAATTTCAAGCAAGGACACCAAGGACACCGGACAAATAAAGGGAATCCAGCCTTTACCCTAATTCCCACCTCTGTTTTTGAAATTATCTGCTGTGTTTTTCAGATTCAATCTGCTTCAGACATGAAAGCAGAAACTAATTTTCAGTGTACACAATGGAAGAAAGAGCAACATCAGATAAATTAAGATTTTTAAAAATAGAATAAAAAAAAGATGAAGGACGCAAGAGCAACATGAGATACTAAAGATTTTAAAGAAGAAAATGAAAAAGAAGACTAAAATACAAGGGAGTGCAGATGCTCTAGGTAACTGACGAGAAAGTGTGGAAATCTTGCCAGAGCTGGGTAGTGTGGCCGAGCGGTCTAAGGCGGTGGATTTAGGCTCCAGTCTCTAAGGAGGCGTGGGTTCAAATCCCACCACTGCCATCTTTATTGAGTTTGTTTGCGCAAGCTATCACATGTTCTGCTTTATTTCAGCGTTTTTACTTTCATGCAGGGCCATGCAAGGGAGAAAAGAAGCAATGTTGTTGGTCACGGATGGGGTTCCATCTCAATAGTGTAGTCCATCGCCTTAACCAACCAACCACCAAGTCCTGTGCTCCCGCGGTGGCAGTTGCTCCTCCTAGCGGTGGTTGTTCACGTCAAAGCCTTGATTGTAAACAAGGAAAGTTGGCCTGGGCTATGCGATGACCTAGCAGTCCATTTTAACAGTGGGTACTGTGGCCAAGCTGTCCAGAGAACTGTATTTAAGGATCCAGTCTTTCAGAGGTGTAGGTTCAAAGTCCACCGCTTTAACTTTTTCTCAACAGAAAACTGTAATGTAATTTCAAGCAAGGCCACCAAGGACACCGGACAAATAAAGGGAATCCAGCCTTTACCCTAATTCCCACCTCTGTTTTTGAAATTATCTGCTGTGTTTTTCAGATTCAATCTGCTTCAGACATAAAAGCAGAAACTAATTTTCAGTGTACACAATGGAAGAAAGAGCAACATCAGATAAATTAAGATTTTTAAAAATAGAATAAAAAAAAGATGAAGGACGCAAGAGCAACATGAGATACTAAAGATTTTAAAGAAGAAAATGAAAAAGAAGACTAAAATACAAGGGAGTGCAGACGCTCTAGGTAACTGACGAGAAAGTGCGGAAATCTTGCCAGAGCTGGGTAGTGTGGCCGAGCGGTCTAAGGCGCTGGATTTAGGCTCCAGTCTCTAAGGAGGCGTGGGTTCAAATCCCACCACTGCCATCTTTATTGAGTTTGTTTGCGCAAGCTATCACATTTTCTGCTTTATTTCAGCGTTTTTACTTTCATGCAGGGCCATGCAAGGGAGAAAAGAAGCAATGTTGTGTGTCACGGATGGGGTTCCAACTCGATAGTGTAGTCCATCGCCTTAACCAACCAGCCACCAAGTCCTGTGCTCCCGCGGTGGCAGTTGCACCTCCTACCGGTGGTTGTTCATGTCAAAGCCTAGATTGTAAACAAGGAAAGTTGGCCTGGGCTGTGCGAAGACCTAGCAGTCCATTTTAACAGTGGGTACTGTGGCCAAGCTGTCCAGAGAACTGGATTTACGGATCCAGTCTTTCAGATGTGTGGGTTCAAAGTCCACCGCTTTAACTTTTTCTCAACAGAAAACTGTAATGTAATTTCAAGCAAGTCAACCAAGGACACCGGACAAATAAAGGGAATCCAGCCTTTACCCTAATTCCCACCTCTGTTATTGCAATTATCTGCCGTGTTTTTCTAATTCAATCTGCTTCAGACATAAAAGCAGAACCGAATTCTAAGTTTATACGATGGAAGAAAGAGCAACATCAGATAAATTAAGATTTTTAGAAAGAGAATCAAAAAAAGATGAAGGACGCAAGAGCAACATGAGATACATAAAGATTTTAAAGAAGAAAATGAAAAAGACTAAAATACAAGGGACTGCAGACGCTCTAGGTAACTGACGAGAAAGTCTGGCAATCTTGCAAGAGCTGGGTAGTGTGGCCGAGCGGTCTAAGGCGCTGGATTTAGGCTCCAGTCTCTAAGGAGGCGTGGGTTCAAATTCCACCGCTGCCATCTTTATAGAGTTTGTTTGCGCAAGCTTTCACATGTTCTGCTTTATTTCAGCGTTTCTACTTTCATGCAGGGCCATGCAAGGGAGAAAAGAAGCAATCTTGTGTGTCACGGATGGGGTTCCAACTCAATAGTGTAGTCCATCGCCTTAACCAACCAGCCACCAAGTCCTGTGCCCCCACGGTGGCAGTTGCACCTCCTACCGGTGATTGTTCACGTCAAATCCTTGATTGGAAAAAAGGAAAGTTGTGATGGTCTGTGCGACGACCAAGCAGACCATTTTAACAGTGGGTACTGTGGCCGAGCTGTCCAGAGAACTGGATTTAAGGACCCAGTCTTTCGGTTCAAAGTCCATCGCTGCAACATTTTCTCAACAGAAAACTGTAATGTAATTTCAAACAAGGCCACCAAGGACACTGGACAAATAAAGGGAATCCAGCCTTTACCCTAATTCCCACGTCTGTTATTGCAATTATCTGCTGTGTATTTCTAATTCAATCTGCTTCAGAAATAAAAGCAGAAACTAATTCTAAGTTTATACGATGGAAGAAAGAGCAACATCAGATAAATTAAGATTTTTACAAAGACAATCAAAAAAGATGAAGGACGCAAGAGCAACATGAGATACATAAAGATTTTAAAGAAGAAAATGAAAAAGCAGACTAAAATACAAGGGAGTGCAGACGCTCTAGGTAACTGACGAGAAAATGTGGAAGCTTGCCAGAGCTGGGTAGTGTGGCCGAGCGGTCTAAGGCGCTGGATTAAGGCTCCAGTCTCTAAGGAGGCGTGGGTTCAAATCCCACCACTGCCATCTTTATTGAGTTTGTTTGCGCAAGCTATCACATGTTCTGCTTTATTTCAGCGTTTTTACTTTCATGCAGGGCCATGCAAGGGAAAAAAGAAGCAATGTTGTGTGTCACGGATGGGGTTCCAACTCAATAGTGTAGTCCATCGCCTTAACCAACCAGCCACCAAGTCCTGTGCCCCCGCGGTGGCAGTTGCACCTCCTACAGGTGGGGTTTCACGTCAAATCCTTGATTGGAAGAAAGGAAAGTTGTGATGGTCTGTGCAACGACCAAGCAGGTCATTTTAACAGTGGGAACTGTGGCCGAGCTGTCCAGAGAACTGGATTTAAGGACCCAGTCTTTCGGAGGTGTCGGTTCAAAGTCCACCGCTGCAACTTTTTCTCAACAGAAAACTGTAATGTAATTTCAAGCAAGGCCACCAAGGACACCGGACAAATAAAGGGAATCCAGCCTTTACCCTAATTCCCACGTCTGTTATTGCAATTATCTGCCATGTTTTTCTAATTCAATCTGCTTCAGACATAAAAGCAGAAACTAATTCTAAGTTTATACGATGAAAGAAAGAGCAACATCAGATAAATTAAGATTTTTAAAAAGAGAATCAAAAAAAGATGAAGGACGCAAGAGCAACATGAGATACATAAAGATTTTAAAGAAGAAAATGAAAAAGAAGACTAAAATACAAGGGAGTGCAGACGCTCTAGGTAACTGACAAGAAAGTGTGGACACTTGCCAGAGCTGGGTAGTGTGGCCGAGTGGTCTAAGGCGCTGGATTTAGGCTCCAGTCTCTAAGGAGGCGTGGGTTCAAATCCCACCACTGCCATCTTTATTGAGTTTGTATGCGCAAGCTTTATTTCAGCGTTTTTACTTTCATGCAGGGCCGTGCAAGGGAGAAAAGAAGCAATGTTGTGTGTCACGGATGGGGTTCCAACTCAATAGTGTAGTCCATCGCCTTAACCAACCAGCCACCAAGTCCTGTGCTCTCACGGTGGCAGTTGCACCTCCTACCGGTGGTTGTTCACGTCAAATCCTTGATTGGAAAAAAGGAAAGTTGTGATGGTCTGTGGGACGACCCAGCAGTCCATTTTAACAGTTGGTACTGTGGGCGAGCTGTCCAGAGAACTGGATTTAAGGACCCAGTCTTTCGGAGGTGTCGGTTCAAAGTCCACCACTGCAACTTTTTCTCAACAGAAAACTGTAATGTAATTTCAAACAAGGCCACCAAGGACACCGGAAAATAAAGGGAATCCAGCCTTTACCCTAATTCCCACGTCTGTTATTGCTATTATCTGCCGTGTTTTTCTAATTCAATCTGCTTCAGACATAAAAGCAGAAACTAATTCTAAGTTTATACGATGGAAGAAAGAGCAACATCAGATAAATTAAGATTTTTAGAAAGAGAATCAAAAAAAGATGAAGGACGCAAGAGCAACATGAGATACATAAAGATTTTAAAGAAGAAAATGAAAAAGAAGACTAAAATACAAGGGAGTGCAGACGCTCTAGGTAACTGACGAGAAAGTGTGGAAATCATGCCAGAGCTGGGTAGTGTGGCCGAGCGGTCTAAGGCGCTGGATTTAGGCTCCAGTCTCTAAGGAGGCGTGGGTTCAAATCCCACCACTGCCATCTTTATTGAGTTTGTATGCGCAAGCTATCACATGTTCTGCTTTATTTCAGCGTTTTTACTTTCATGCAGGGCCGTGCAAGGGAGAAAAGAAGCAATGTTGTGTGTCACGGATGGGGTTCCAACTCAATAGTGTAGTCCATCGCCTTAACCAACCAGCCACCAACTCCTGTGCTCTCACGGTGGCAGTTGCACCTCCTACCGGTGGTTGTTCACGTCAAATCCTTGATTGGAAAAAAGGAAAGTTGTGATGGTCTGTGGGACGACCCAGCAGTCCATTTTAACAGTTGGTACTGTGGGCGAGCTGTCCAGAGAACTGGATTTAAGGACCCAGTCTTTCGGAGGTGTCGGTTCAAAGTCCACCACTGCAACTTTTTCTCAACAGAAAACTGTAATGTAATTTCAAACAAGGCCACCAAGGACACCGGAAAATAAAGGGAATCCAGCCTTTACCCTAATTCCCACGTCTGTTATTGCTATTATCTGCCGTGTTTTTCTAATTCAATCTGCTTCAGACATAAAAGCAGAAACTAATTCTAAGTTTATACGATGAAAGAAAGAGCAACATCAGATAAATTAAGATTTTTAGAAAGAGAATCAAAAAAAGATGAAGGACGCAAGAGCAACATGAGATACATAAAGATTTTAAAGAAGAAAATGAAAAAGAAGACTAAAATACAAGGGAGTGCAGACGCTCTAGGTAACTGACGAGAAAGTGTGGAAATCTTGCCAGAGCTGGGTAGTGTGGCCGAAAGGTCTAAGGCGCTGGATTTAGGCTCCAGTCTCTAAGGAGGCGTGGGTTCAAATCCCACCACTGCCATCTTTATTGAGTTTGTATGCGCAAGCTATCACATGTTCTGCTTTATTTCAGCGTTTTTACTTTCATGCAGGGCCGTGCAAGGGAGAAAAGAAGCAATGTTGTGTGTCACGGATGGGGTTCCAACTCAATAGTGTAGTCCATCGCCTTAACCAACCAGCCACCAACTCCTGTGCTCTCACGGTGGCAGTTGCACCTCCTACCGGTGGTTGTTCACGTCAAATCCTTGATTGGAAAAAAGGAAAGTTGTGATGGTCTGTGGGACGACCCAGCAGTCCATTTTAACAGTGGGAACTGTGGCCAAGCTGTCCAGAGAACTGGATTTAAGGACCCAGTCTTTCAGAGGTGTCGGTTCAAAGTCCACCGCTTTAACTTTTTCTCAACAGAAAACTGTAATGTAATTTCAAACAAGGCCACCAAGGACACCGGACAAATAAAGGGAATCCAGCCTTTACCCTAATTCCCACGTCTGTTATTGCAATTTTCTGCCGTGTTTTTCTAATTCAATCTGCTTCAGACATAAAAGCAGAAACTAATTCTAAGTTTATACGATGAAAGAAAGAGCAACATCAGATAAATTAAGATTTTTAGAAAGAGAATCAAAAAAAGATGAAGGACGCAAGAGCAACATGAGATACATAAAGATTTTAAAGAAGAAAATGAAAAAGAAGACTAAAATACAAGGGAGTGCAGACGCTCTAGGTAACTGACGAGAAAGTGTGGAAATCTTGCCAGAGCTGGGTAGTGTGGCCGAGCGGTCTAAGGCGCTGGATTTAGGCTCCAGTCTCTAAGGAGGCGTGGGTTCAAATCCCACCACTGCCATCTTTATTGAGTTTGTATGCGCAAGCTATCACATGTTCTGCTTTATTTCAGCGTTTTTACTTTCATGCAGGGCCGTGCAAGGGAGAAAAGAAGCAATGTTGTGTGTCACGGATGGGGTTCCAACTCAATAGTGTAGTCCATCGCCTTAACCAACCAGCCACCAACTCCTGTGCTCTCACGGTGGCAGTTGCACCTCCTACCGGTGGTTGTTCACGTCAAATCCTTGATTGGAAAAAAGGAAAGTTGTGATGGTCTGTGGGACGACCCAGCAGTCCATTTTAACAGTTGGTACTGTGACCGAGCTGTCCAGAGAACTGGATTTAAGGACCCAGTCTTTCGGAGGTGTCGGTTCAAAGTCCACAGCTTTAACTTTTTCTCAACAGAAAACTGTAATGTAATTTCAAACAAGGCCACCAAGGACACCGGACAAATAAAGGGAATCCAGCCTTTACCCTAATTCCCACGTCTGTTATTGCAATTTTCTGCCGTGTTTTTCTAATTCAATCTGCTTCAGAAAAAAAAGCAGAAACTAATTCTAAGTTTATACGATGAAAGAAAGAGCAACATCAGATAAATTAAGATTTTTAGAAAGAGAATCAAAAAAAGATGAAGGACGCAAGAGCAACATGAGATACATAAAGATTTTAAAGAAGAAAATGAAAAAGAAGACTAAAATACAAGGGAGTGCAGACGCTCTAGGTAACTGACGAGAAAGTGTGGAAATCTTGCCAGAGCTGGGTAGTGTGGCCGAGCGGTCTAAGGCGCTGGATTAAGGCTCCAGTCTCTAAGGAGGCGTGGGTTCAAATCCCACCACTGCCATCTGAGTTTGTTTGCGCAAGCTATCACATGTTCGGTGTTATTTCAGGGTTTTTACTTTCATGTCGCCCATGCAAGGGAGAAAAGAAGAAATGATGTGTGTCACGGATGGGGTTCCAACTCAATAGTGTAGTCCATTGCCTTAACCAACCAGCCACCAAGTCCTGTGCTCCCGCGGTGGCAGTTGCACCTCCTCCCACCTCCTTGTTCACGTCAAAGCCTTGATTGTAAACAAGGAAAGTTGGCCTGGGCTGTGCGACAACCTAGCAGTCCAATTTAACAGTGGGTACTGTGGCCAAGCTGTCCAGAGAACTTTATTTAAGGATCCAGTCTTTCAGAGGTGTGGGTTCAAAGTCCACCGCTTTAACTTTTTCTCAACAAAAAACTGTAATGTAATTTCAAACAAGGCCACCAAGGACACCGGACAAAAAAGGGAATCCAGCCTTTACCATAATTCCCACATCTGTTTTTGAAAATATCTGCTGTGTTTTTCAGATTCAATCTGCTTCAGACATAAAAGCAGAAACCAATTTTCAGTGTACACAATGGAAGAGAGAGCAACATGAGACAAATCAAGATTTTTAAAAAGAGAATAAAAAAAAGATGACGGAAGCAAGAGCAACATGAGATACATAAAGATTTTAAAGAAGAAAATGAAAAAGAAGACTAAAATACAAGGAAGTACAGACGCTCTAGGTAACTGACGAGAAAGTGTGAATATTTAGCCAGAGCTGGGTAGTGTGGCCGAGTGGTCTAAGGCGCTGGATTAAGGCTCCAGTCTCTAAGGAGGCGTGGGTTCAAATCCCTCCATTGCCAACTTTATTGAGTTTTTTTGCACAAGCTATCACATGTTCTGCTTTATTTCATGTTTTTTACTTTCATGTCGGGCCATGCTAGGGAGAAAAGAAGCAATGATGTGTGTCACGGATGGGGTTCCAATTTAATAGTGTAGTCCATCGCCTTAACCAACCAGCCACCAAGTCCTGTGCTCCCGCGGTGGCAGTTGCACCTCCTACCGGTGGTTGTTCACGTCAAAGCCTAGATTGTAAACAATGAAAGTTGGGCTGGGCTGTGTGACGACCTAGCAGTCCATTTTAACAGTGGGTACTGTGGCCAAGCTGTCCAGAGAACTGTATTTAAGGATCCAGTCTTTCAGAGGTGTGGGTTCAAAGTCCACCGCTGCAACTTTTTCTCAACAGAAAACTGTAATGTAATTTCAAACAAGGCCACCAAGGACACCGGACAAATAAAGGGAATCCAGCCTTTACCCTCATTCCCACGTCTGTTATTGCAATTATCTGCCGTGTTTTTCTAATTCAATCTGCTTCAGACATAAAAGCAGAAACTAATTCTAAGTTTATACCATGAAAGAAAGAGCAACATCAGATAAATTAACATTTTTAGAAAGAGAATCAAAAAAAGATGAAGGACGCAAGAGCAACATGAGATACATAAAGATTTTAAAGAAGAAAATGAAAAAGAAGACTGAAATACAAGGGAGTGCAGACGCTCTAGGTAACTGACGAGAAAGTGTGAATATTTTGCCACAGCTGGGTAGTGTGGCCGAGCGGTCTAAGGCGCTGGATTAAGGCTCCAGTCTCTAAGGAGGCGTGGGTTCAAATCCCACCACTGCCATCTTTATTGAGTTTGTTTGCGCAAGCTATCACATGTTCTGCTTTATTTCAGAGTTTTTACTTTCATGCAGGGCCATGCAAGGGAGAAAATAAGCAATGTTGTGTGTCACGGATGGGGATCCGACTCAATAGTGTAGTCCATCGCCTTAACCAATTAGCCACCAAATCCTGTGCCCCCGCAGTGGCAGTTGCACCTCCTACCGGTGGTTGTTCACGTCAAATCCTTGATTGGAAAAAAGGAAAGTTGTGATGGTCTGTGGGACGACCCAGCAGTCCATTTTAACAGTTGGTACTGTGGCCGAGCTGTCCAGAGAACTGGATTTAAGGACCCAGTCTTTCGGAGGTGTCGGTTCAAAGTCCACCGCTGCAACTTTTTCTCAACAGAAAACTGTAATGTAATTTCAAACAAGGCCACCAAGGACACCGGACAAATAAAGGGAATCCAGCCTTTACCCTAATTCCCACGTCTATTATTGCTATTATCTGCCGTGTTTTTCTAATTCAATCTGCTTCAGACATAAAAGCAGAAACTAATTCTAAGTTTATACCATGAAAGAAAGAGCAACATCAGATAAATTAACATTTTTAGAAAGAGAATCAAAAAAAGATGAAGGACGCAAGAGCAACATGAGATACATAAAGATTTTAAAGAAGAAAATGAAAAAGAAGACTGAAATACAAGGGAGTGCAGACGCTCTAGGTAACTGACGAGAAAGTGTGAATATTTTGCCACAGCTGGGTAGTGTGGCCGAGCGGTCTAAGGCGCTGGATTAAGGCTCCAGTCTCTAAGGAGGCGTGGGTTCAAATCCCACCACTGCCATCTGAGTTTGTTTGCGCAAGCTATCACATGTTCGGTGTTATTTCAGGGTTTTTACTTTCATGTCGCCCATGCAAGGGAGAAAAGAAGAAATGATGTGTGTCACGGATGGGGTTCCAACTCAATAGTGTAGTCCATTGCCTTAACCAAGTCCTGTGCTCCCGCGGTGGCAGTTGCACCTCCTACCTCCCACCTCCTCCCACCTCCTTGTTCACGTCAAAGCCTTGATTGTAAACAAGGAAAGTTGGCCTGGGCTGTGCGACAACCTAGCAGTCCATTTTAACAGTGGGAACTGTGGCCAAGCTGTCCAGAGAACTGGATTTAAGGACCCAGTCTTTCAGAGGTGTCGGTTCAAAGTCCACCACTGCAACTTTTTCTCAACAGAAAACTGTAATGTAATTTCAAACAAGGCCACCAAGGACACCGGACAAATAAAGGGAATCCAGCCTTTACCCTAATTCCCACGTCTATTATTGCAATTATCTGACGTGTTTTTCAGATTCAATCTGCTTCAGACATAAAAGCAGAAACTAATTCTAAGTTTATACGATGAAAGAAAGAGCAACATCAGATAAATTAAGATTTTTAGAAAGAGAATCAAAAAAAGATGAAGGACTCAAGAGCAACATGAGATACATAAAGATTTTAAAGAAGAAAATGAAAAAGAAGACTAAAATACAAGGGAGTGCAGACGCTCTGGGTAACTGACGAGAAAGTGTGAAAACCTGAAGTAGAGCTGGGTAATGTGGCCGAGCGGTCTAAGGCGCTGGATTTAGGCTCCAGTCTCTAAGGAGGCGTGGGTTCAAATCCCACCACTGCCATCTTTATTGAGTTTGTATGCGCAAGCTATCACATGTTCTGCTTTATTTCAGCGTTTTTACTTTCATGCAGGGCCGTGCAAGGGAGAAAAGAAGCAATGTTGTGTGTCACGGATGGGGTTCCAACTCAATAGTGTAGTCCATCGCCTTAACCAACCAGCAACCAAGTCCTGTGCCCCCGCGGTGGCAGTTGCACCTCCTACCGGTGGTTGTTCACGTCAAATCCTTGATTGGAAAAAAGGAAAGTTGTGATGGTCTGTGCGAAGACCAAGCAGTCCATTTTAACAGTGGGAACTGTGGCCGAGCTGTCCAGAGAACTGGATTTAAGGACCCAGTCTTTCGGAGGTGTCGGTTCAAAGTCCACCGCTGCAACTTTTTCTCAACAGAAAACTGTAATGTAATTTCAAACAAGGCCACCAAGGACACCGGACAAATAAAGGGAATCCAGCCTTTACCCTAATTCCCAGGTCTGTTATTGCAATTATCTGCCGTGTTTTTCTAATTCAATCTGCTTCAGACATAAAAGCAGAAACTAATTCTAAGTTTATACGATGAAAGAAAGAGCAACATCAGATAAATTAAGATTTTTAGAAAGAGAATCAAAAAAAGATGAAGGACGCAAGAGCAACATGAGATACATAAAGATTTTAAAGAAGAAAATTAAAAAGAAGACTGAAATACAAGGGAGTGCAGACGCTCTAGGTAACTGACGAGAAAGTGTGAATATTTTGCCAGAGCTGGGTAGTGTGGCCGTGCGGTCTAAGGCGCTGGATTAAGGCTCCAGTCACTAAGGAGGCGTGGGTTCAAATCCATCCACTGCCATCTTTATTGAGTTTGTATGCGCAAGCTATCACATGTTCTGCATTATTTCAGCGTTTTTACTTTCATGCAGGGCCGTGCAAGGGAGAAAATAATCAATGTTGTGCGGATGGGGTTCCAACTCAATAGTGTAGTCCATCGCCTTAACCAACCAGCCACCAAGTCCTGTTCTCTCACGGTGGCAGTTGCACCTCCTACCGGTGGTTGTTCACGTCAAATCCTTGATTGGAAAAAAGGAAAGTTGTGATGGTCTGTGGGACGACCCAGCAGTCCATTTTAACAGTTGGTACTGTGGGCGAGCTGTCCAGAGAACTGGATTTAAGGACCCAGTCTTTCAGAGGTGTCGGTTCAAAGTCCACCACTACAACTTTTTCTCAACAGAAAACTGTAATGTAATTTAAAACAAGGCCACCAAGGACACCGGACAAATAAAGGGAATCCAGCCTTTACCCTAATTCCCACGTCTATTATTGCTATTATCTGCCGTGTTTTTCTAATTCAATCTGCTTCAGACATAAAAACAGAAACCAATTCTAAGTTTATACGATGAAAGAAAGAGCAACATCAGATAAATTAAGATTTTTAGAAAGAGAATCAAAAAAAGATGAAGGACGCAAGAGCAACATGAGATACATAAAGATTTTAAAGAAGAAAATGAAAAAGAAGACTAAAATACAAGGGAGTGCAGACGCTCTAGGTAACTGACGAGAAAGTGTGGAAATCTTGCCAGAGCTGGGTAGTGTGGCCGAGCGGTCTAAGGCGCTCCAGCCTCTAAGGAGTCGTGGGTTCAAATCCCACCACTGCCATCTTTATTGAGTTTGTTTGCGCAAGCTATCACATGTTCTGCTTTATATCAGCGTTTTTACTTTCATGCAGGGCCATGCAAGGGAGAAAAGAAGCAATGTTGTGTGTCACGGATGGGGTTCCAACTCAATAGTGTAGTCCATCGCCTTAACCAACCAGCCACCAAGTCCTGTTCTCTCACGGTGGCAGTTGCACCTCCTACCGGTGGTTGTTCACGTCAAATCCTTGATTGGAAAAAAGGAAAGTTGTGATGGTCTGTGGGACGACCCAGCAGTCCATTTTAACAGTTGGTACTGTGGGCGAGCTGTCCAGAGAACTGGATTTAAGGACCCAGTCTTTCAGAGGTGTCGGTTCAAAGTCCACCACTACAACTTTTTCTCAACAGAAAACTGTAATGTAATTTCAAACAAGGCCACCAAGGACACCGGACAAATAAAGGGAATCCAGCCTTTACCCTCATTCCCACGTCTATTATTGCTATTATCTGCCGTGTTTTTCTAATTCAATCTGCTTCAGACATAAAAACAGAAACCAATTCTAAGTTTATACGATGAAAGAAAGAGCAACATCAGATAAATTAAGATTTTTAGAAAGAGAATCAAAAAAAGATGAAGGACGCAAGAGCAACATGAGATACATAAAGATTTTAAAGAAGAAAATGAAAAAGAAGACTAAAATACAAGGAAGTGCAGACGCTCTAGGTAACTGACGAGAAAGTTTGGAAATCTTGCCAGAGCTGGGTAGTGTGGCCGAGCGGTCTAAGGCGCTGGATTAAGGCTCCAGTCTCTAAGGAGGCGTGGGTTCAAATCCCACCACTGCCATCTTTATTGAGTTTGTTTGCGCAAGCTATCACATGTTCTGCTTTATTTCAGTGTTTTTACTTTCATGCAGGGCAATGCAAGGGAGAAAAGAAGCAATGTTGTGTGTCACGGATGGGGTTCCAACTCAATAGTGTAGTCCATCACCTTAACCAACCAGCCACCAAGTCCTGTGCCCCCACGGTGGCAGTTGCACCTCCTACCGGTAGTTGTTCACGTCAAATCCTTGATTGGAAAAAAGGAAAGTTGTGATGGTCTGTGCGATGACCAAGCAGTCTATTTTAACAGTGGGAACTGTGGCCAAGCTGTCCAGAGAACTGGATTTAAGGACCCAGTCTTTCAGAGGTGTCGGTTCAAAGCCCACCACTACAACTTTTTCTCAACAGAAAACTGTAATGTAATTTCAAACAAGGCCACCAAGGACACCGGACAAATAAAGGGAATCCAGCCTTTACCCTAATTCCCACGTCTGTTATTGCAATTATCTGCCGTGTTTTTCTAATTCAATCTTCTTCAGACATAAAAGCAGAAACTAATTCTAAGTTTATACGATGGAAGAAAGAGCAACATCAGATAAATTAAGATTTTTAAAAAGAGAATCAAAAAAAGATGAAGGACGCAAGAGCAACATGAGATACATAAAGATTTTAAAGAAGAAAATGAAAAAGAAGACTAAAATACAAGGGAGTGCAGACGCTCTAGGTAACTGATTAGAAAGTGTGAATATTTTGCCAGAGCTGGGTAGTGTGGCCGAGCGGTCTAAGGCGCTGGATTTAAGCTCCAGTCTCTAAGGAGGCGTGGGTTCAAATCCCACCACTGCCATCTTTATTGAGTTTGTTTGCGCAAGCTATCACATGTTCTGCTTTATTTCAGCGTTTTTACTTTCATGCAGGGCCATGCAAGGGAGAAAAGAAGCAATGTTGTGTGTCACGGATGGGTTTCCAACTCAATAGTGTAGTCCGTCACCTTAACCAACCAGCCACCAAGTTCTGTGCCCGCGCGCTGGCAATTGCACCTCCTACTGGTGGTTGTTCATGTCAATTCCTTGATTGAAAAAAAGGAAAGTTGTGATGGTCTGTGCGACGACCAAGCAGTCCATTTTAACAGTGGGAACTGTGGCCGAGCTGTCCAGAGAACTGGATTTAAGGACCCAGTCTTTCGGAGGTGTCGGTTCAAAGTCCACCGCTGCAAGTTTTTCTCAACAGAAAACTGTAATGTAATTTCAAACAAGGCCACCAAGGACACCGGACAAATAAAGGGAATCCAGCCTTTACCCTCATTCCCACGTCTGTTATTGCAATTATCTGCCGTGTTTTTCTAATTCAATCTGCTTCAGACATGAAAGCAGAAACTAATTCTAGGTTTATACGATGGAAGAAAGAGCAACATCAGATAAATTAAGATTTTTAAAAAGAGAATCAAAAAAAGATGAAGGACGCAAGAGCAATATGAGATACATAAAGATTTTAAACAAGAAAATGAAAAAGAAGACTAAAATACAAGGGAGTGCAGACGCTCTAGGTAACTGACGAGAAAGTGTGAATATTTTGCCAGAGCTGGTTAGTGTGGCCGAGCGGTCTAAGGCGCTGGATTTAGGCTCCAGTCTCTAAGGAGGCGTGGGTTCAAATCCCACCGCTGCCATCTTTATTGAGTTTGTTTGCGCAAGCTATCACATGTTCTGCTTTATTTCAGCGTTTTTACTTTCATGCAGGGCCATGCAAGGGAGAAAAGAAGCAATGTTGTGTGTCACGGATGGGGTTCCAACTCAATAGTGTAGTCCATCGCCTTAACCAACCAGCCACCAAGTCCTGTGCTCTCACGGTGGCAGTTGCACCTCCTACCGGTGGTTCTTCACGTCAAATCCTTGATTGGAAAAAAGGAAAGTTGTGATGGTCTGTGCGACGACCAAGCAGTCCATTTTAACAGTGGGAACTGTGGCCGAGCTGTCCAGAGAACTGGATTTAAGGACCCAGTCTTTCGGAGGTGTAGGTTCAAAGTCCACCTCTGAAACTTTTTCTCAACAGAAAACTGTAATGTAATTTCAAACAAGGCCACCAAGGACACCGGACAAATAAAGGGAATCCAGCAATTACCCTAATTCCCACATCTGTTATTGCAATTATCTGCCGTGTTTTTCTAATTCAGTCTGCTTCAGACGTAAAAGCAGAAACTAATTCTAAGTTTATACGATGGAAGAAAGAGCAACATCAGATAAATTAAGATTTTTAAAAAGAGAATCAAAAAAAGATGAAGGACGCAAGAGCAACATGAGATACATAAAGATTTTAAAGAAGAAAATGAAAAAGAAGACTAAAATACAAGGAAGTACAGACGCTCTAGGTAACTGACGAGAAAGTGTAAATATTTTGCCAGAGCTGGGTAGTGTGGCCGAGTGGTCTAAGGCGCTGGATTAAGGCTCCAGTCTCTAAGGAGGCGTGGGTTCAAATCCCACCACTGCCATCTTTATTGAGTTTTTTTGCGCAAGCTATCACATTTTCTGCTTTGTTTCTGGGTTTTTACTTTCATGTCGCCCATGCAAGGGAGAAAAGAAGCAATGTTGTGTGTCACGGATGGGGTTCCAACTCAATAGTGTAGTCCATCACCTTAACCAATCAGCCACCAAGTCCTGTGCTCTCGCTGTGGCAGTTGCACCTCCTACCGGTGGTTGTTCACGTCAAAGCCTAGATTGTAAACAAGGAAAGTTGGGCTGGGCTGTGCGACGACCTAGCAGTCCATTTTAACAGTGGGTACTGTGGCCAAGCTGTCCAGAGAACTGTATTTAAGGATCCAGTCTTTCAGAGGTGTGGGTTCAACGTCCACCGCTTTAACTTTTTCTCAACAAAAAACTGTAATGTAATTTCAAACAAGGCCACCAAGGACACCGGACAAATAAAGGGAATCCATCCTTTACCCTAATTCCCACCTCTGTTTTTGAAAAAATTCTGCTGTGTTTTTCAGATTCAATCTGCTTCAGACATAAAAGCAGAAACGAATTTTCAGTGTACACAATGGAAGAAAGAGCAACATCAGATAAATTAAGATTTTTAAAAAGAGAATCAAAAAAAGATGAAGGACGCAAGAGCAACATGAGATACATAAAGATTTTAAAGAAGAAAATGAAAAAGAAGACTAAAATACAAGGAAGTACAGACGCTCTAGGTAACTGACGAGAAAGTGTAAATATTTTGCCAGAGCTGGGTAGTGTGGCCGAGCGGTCTAAGGCGCTGGATTAAGGCTCCAGTCTCTAAGGAGGCGTGGGTTCAAATCCCACCACTGCCATCTTTATTGAGTTTTTTTGCGCAAGCTATCACATTTTCTGCTTTGTTTCTGGGTTTTTACTTTCATGTCGCCCATGCAAGGGAGAAAAGAAGCAATGTTGTGTGTCACGGATGGGGTTCCAACTCAATAGTGTAGTCCATCACCTTAACCAATCAGCCACCAAGTCCTGTGCTCTCGCTGTGGCAGTTGCACCTCCTACCGGTGGTTGTTCACGTCAAAGCCTAGATTGTAAACAAGGAAAGTTGGGCTGGGCTGTGCGACGACCTAGCAGTCCATTTTAACAGTGGGTACTGTGGCCAAGCTGTCCAGAGAACTGTATTTAAGGATCCAGTCTTTCAGAGGTGTGGGTTCAAAGTCCACCGCTTTAACTTTTTCTCAACAAAAAACTGTAATCTAATTTCAAACAAGGCCACCAAGGACACCGGACAAATAAAGGGAATCCATCCTTTACCCTAATTCCCACCTCTGTTTTTGAAAAAATTCTGCTGTGTTTTTCAGATTCAATCTGCTTCAGACATAAAAGCAGAAACGAATTTTCAGTGTACACAATGGAAGAAAGAGCAACATCAGATAAATTAAGATTTTTAAAAAGAGAATCAAAAAAAGATGAAGGACGCAAGAGCAACATGAGATACATAAAGATTTTAAAGAAGAAAATGAAAAAGAAGACTAAAATACAAGGAAGTACAGACGCTCTAGGTAACTGACGAGAAAGTGTAAATATTTTGCCAGAGCTGGGTAGTGTGGCCGAGCGGTCTAAGGCGCTGGATTAAGGCTCCAGTCTCTAAGGAGGCGTGGGTTCAAATCCCACCACTGCCATCTTTATTGAGTTTGTTTGCGCAAGCTATCACATGTTCTGCTTTATTTCAGTGTTTTTACTTTCATGCAGGGCAATGCAAGGGAGAAAAGAAGCAATGTTGTGTGTCACGGATGGGGTTCCAACTCAATAGTGTAGTCCATCACCTTAACCAACCAGCCACCAAGTCCTGTGCCCCCACGGTGGCAGTTGCACCTCCTACCGGTAGTTGTTCACGTCAAATCCTTGATTGGAAAAAAGGAAAGTTGTGATGGTCTGTGCGATGACCAAGCAGTCTATTTTAACAGTGGGAACTGTGGCCAAGCTGTCCAGAGAACTGGATTTAAGGACCCAGTCTTTCAGAGGTGTCGGTTCAAAGTCCACCACTACAACTTTTTCTCAACAGAAAACTGTAATGTAATTTCAAACAAGGCCACCAAGGACACCGGACAAATAAAGGGAATCCAGCCTTTACCCTAATTCCCACGTCTGTTATTGCAATTATCTGCCGTGTTTTTCTAATTCAATCTTCTTCAGACATAAAAGCAGAAACTAATTCTAAGTTTATACGATGGAAGAAAGAGCAACATCAGATAAATTAAGATTTTTAAAAAGAGAATCAAAAAAAGATGAAGGACGCAAGAGCAACATGAGATACATAAAGATTTTAAAGAAGAAAATGAAAAAGAAGACTAAAATACAAGGGAGTGCAGACGCTCTAGGTAACTGATTAGAAAGTGTGAATATTTTGCCAGAGCTGGGTAGTGTGGCCGAGCGGTCTAAGGCGCTGGATTTAGGTTCCAGTCTCTAAGGAGGCGTGGGTTCAAATCCCACCACTGCCATCTTTATTGAGTTTGTTTGCGCAAGCTATCACATGTTCTGCTTTATTTCAGCGTTTTTACTTTCATGCAGGGCCATGCAAGGGAGAAAAGAAGCAATGTTGTGTGTCACGGATGGGTTTCCAACTCAATAGTGTAGTCCGTCACCTTAACCAACCAGCCACCAAGTTCTGTGCCCGCGCGCTGGCAATTGCACCTCCTACTGGTGGTTGTTCATGTCAATTCCTTGATTGAAAAAAAGGAAAGTTGTGATGGTCTGTGCGACGACCAAGCAGTCCATTTTAACAGTGGGAACTGTGGCCGAGCTGTCCAGAGAACTGGATTTAAGGACCCAGTCTTTCGGAGGTGTCGGTTCAAAGTCCACCGCTGCAAGTTTTTCTCAACAGAAAACTGTAATGTAATTTCAAACAAGGCCACCAAGGACACCGGACAAATAAAGGGAATCCAGCCTTTACCCTCATTCCCACGTCTGTTATTGCAATTATCTGCCGTGTTTTTCTAATTCAATCTGCTTCAGACATGAAAGCAGAAACTAATTCTAGGTTTATACGATGGAAGAAAGAGCAACATCAGATAAATTAAGATTTTTAAAAAGAGAATCAAAAAAAGATGAAGGACGCAAGAGCAACATGAGATACATAAAGATTTTAAAGAAGAAAATGAAAAAGAAGACTAAAATACAAGGAAGTACAGACGCTCTAGGTAACTGACGAGAAAGTGTAAATATTTTGCCAGAGCTGGGTAGTGTGGCCGAGCGGTCTAAGGCGCTGGATTAAGGCTCCAGTCTCTAAGGAGGCGTGGGTTCAAATCCCACCACTGCCATCTTTATTGAGTTTTTTTGCGCAAGCTATCACATTTTCTGCTTTGTTTCTGGGTTTTTACTTTCATGTCGCCCATGCAAGGGAGAAAAGAAGCAATGTTGTGTGTCACGGATGGGGTTCCAACTCAATAGTGTAGTCCATCACCTTAACCAATCAGCCACCAAGTCCTGTGCTCTCGCTGTGGCAGTTGCACCTCCTACCGGTGGTTGTTCACGTCAAAGCCTAGATTGTAAACAAGGAAAGTTGGGCTGGGCTGTGCGACGACCTAGCAGTCCATTTTAACAGTGGGTACTGTGGCCAAGCTGTCCAGAGAACTGTATTTAAGGATCCAGTCTTTCAGAGGTGTGGGTTCAAAGTCCACCGCTTTAACTTTTTCTCAACAAAAAACTGTAATGTAATTTCAAACAAGGCCACCAAGGACACCGGACAAATAAAGGGAATCCATCCTTTACCCTAATTCCCACCTCTGTTTTTGAAAAAATTCTGCTGTGTTTTTCAGATTCAATCTGCTTCAGACATAAAAGCAGAAACGAATTTTCAGTGTACACAATGGAAGAAAGAGCAACATCAGATAAATTAAGATTTTTAAAAAGAGAATCAAAAAAAGATGAAGGACGCAAGAGCAACATGAGATACATAAAGATTTTAAAGAAGAAAATGAAAAAGAAGACTAAAATACAAGGAAGTACAGACGCTCTAGGTAACTGACGAGAAAGTGTAAATATTTTGCCAGAGCTGGGTAGTGTGGCCGAGCGGTCTAAGGCGCTGGATTAAGGCTCCAGTCTCTAAGGAGGCGTGGGTTCAAATCCCACCACTGCCATCTTTATTGAGTTTTTTTGCGCAAGCTATCACATTTTCTGCTTTGTTTCTGGGTTTTTACTTTCATGTCGCCCATGCAAGGGAGAAAAGAAGCAATGTTGTGTGTCACGGATGGGGTTCCAACTCAATAGTGTAGTCCATCACCTTAACCAATCAGCCACCAAGTCCTGTGCTCTCGCTGTGGCAGTTGCACCTCCTACCGGTGGTTGTTCACGTCAAAGCCTAGATTGTAAACAAGGAAAGTTGGGCTGGGCTGTGCGACGACCTAGCAGTCCATTTTAACAGTGGGTACTGTGGCCAAGCTGTCCAGAGAACTGTATTTAAGGATCCAGTCTTTCAGAGGTGTGGGTTCAAAGTCCACCGCTTTAACTTTTTCTCAACAAAAAACTGTAATGTAATTTCAAACAAGGCCACCAAGGACACCGGACAAATAAAGGGAATCCATCCTTTACCCTAATTCCCACCTCTGTTTTTGAAAAAATTCTGCTGTGTTTTTCAGATTCAATCTGCTTCAGACATAAAAGCAGAAACGAATTTTCAGTGTACACAATGGAAGAAAGAGCAACATCAGATAAATTAAGATTTTTAAAAAGAGAATCAAAAAAAGATGAAGGACGCAAGAGCAACATGAGATACATAAAGATTTTAAAGAAGAAACCACTGCCATCTTTATTGAGTTTGTTTGCGCAAGCTATCACATGTTCTGCTTTATTTCAGCGTTTTTACTTTCATGCAGGGCCATGCAAGGGAGAAAAGAAGCAATGTTGTGTGTCACGGATGGGGTTCCAACTCAATAGTGTAGTCCATCGCCTTAACCAACCAGCCACCAAGTCCTGTGCCCCCGCGGTGGAAGTTGCACCTCCTACCGGTGGTTCTTCACGTCAAATACTTGATTGGAAAAAAGGAAAGTTGTGATGGTCTGTGCAACGACCCAGCAGTCCGTTTTAACAGTTGGTACTGTGACCGAGCTGTCCAGAGAACTGGATTTAAGGACCCAGTCTTTCGGAGGTGTCGGTTCAAAGTCCACCGCTGCAAGTTTTTCTCAACAGAAAACTGTAATGTAATTTCAAACAAGGCCACCAAGGACACCGGACAAATAAAGGGAATCCAGCCTTTACCCTAATTCCCACGTCTGTTATTGCAATTATCTGCCGTGTTTTTCTAATTCAATCTGCTTCAGACATAAAAGCAGAAACGAATTCTAAGTTTATACGATGGAAGAAAGAGCAACATCAGATAAATTAAGATTTTTAGAAAGAGAATCAAAAAAAGATGAAGGACGCAAGAGCAACATGAGATACATAAAGATTTTAAAGAAGAAAATGAAAAAGAAGACTAAAATACAAGGAAGTACAGACGCTCTAGGTAACTGACGAGAAAGTGTAAATATTTTGCCAGCGCTGGGTAGTGTGGCCGAGCGGTCTAAGGCGCTGGATTTAGGCTCCAGTCTCTAAGGAGGCGTGGGTTCGAATCCCACCACTGCCATCTTTGTTGAGTTTGTTTGCGCAAGCTATCACATGTCCTGCTTTATTTCAGCGTTTTTACTTTCATGTAGGGCCATGCAAGGGAGAAAAGAAGCAATGTTAAGTGTCACGGATGGGGTTCCAACTCAATAGTGTAGCCAACCAGCCACCAAGTCCTGTGCCCCCACGGTGGCAGTTGCACCTCCTACCGGTGGTTGTTCACGTCAAATCCTTGATTGGAAAAAAGGAAAGTTGTGATGGTCTGTGCGACGATCAAGCAGTCCATTTTAACAGTGGGAACCGTGGCCGAGCTGTCCAGAGAACTGCATTTAAGGACCCAGTCTTTCGGAGGTGTCGGTTCAAAGTCCACCACTGCAACTTTTTCTCAACAGAAAACTGTAATGTCATTTCAAACTAGGCCACCAAGGACACCGGACAAATAAAGGGAATCCAGCCTTTACCCTAATTCCCACGTCTGTTATTGCAATTATCTGCCGTGTTTTTCTAATTCAATCTTCTTCAGACATAAAAGCAGAAACGAATTCTAAGTTTATACGATGGAAGAAAGAGCAACATCAGATAAATTAAGATTTTTAGAAAGAGAATCAAAAAAAGATGAAGGACGCAAGAGCAACATGAGATACATAAAGATTTTAAAGAAGAAAATGAAAAAGAAGACTAAAATACAAGGAAGTGCAGACACTCTAGGTAACTGACGAGAAAGTGTGAATATTTTGCCAGAGCTGGGTAGTGTGGCCGAGCGGTCTAAGGCGCTGGATTAAGGCTCCAGTCTCTAAGGAGGCGTGGGTTCAAATCCCACCACTGTCATCTTTATTGAGTTTGTTTGCGCAAGCTATCACATGTTCTGCTTTATTTCAGCGTTTTTACTTTCATGCAGGGCCATGCAAGGGAGAAAAGAAGCAATGTTGTGTGTCACGGATGGGGTTCCAACTCAATAGTGTAGTCCATCGCCTTAACCAACCAGCCACCAAGTCCTGTGCCCCCGCGGTGGCAGTTGCACCTCCTACCGGTGGTTCTTCACGTCAAATCCTTGATTGGAAAAAAGGAAAGTTGTGATGGTCTGTGCGACGACCAAGCAGTCCATTTTAACAGTGGGAACTGTGGCCGAGCTGTCCAGAGAACTGCATTTAAGGACCCAGTCATTCGGAGGTGTCGGTTCAAAGTCCACCACTGCAACTTTTTCTCAACAGAAAACTGTAATGTCATTTCAAACTAGGCCACCAAGGACACCGGACAAATAAAGGGAATCCAGCCTTTACCCTAATTCCCATGTCTGTTATTTCAATTATCTGCCGTGTTTTTCTACTTCAATCTGCTTCAGACATAAAAGCAGAAACTAATTCTAAGTTTATACGATGGAAGAAAGAGCAACATCAGATAAATTAAGATTTTTAAAAAGAGAATCAAAAAAAGATGAAGGACGCAAGAGCAACATGAGATACATAAAGATTTTAAAGATGAAAATGAAAAAGAAGACAAAAATACAAGGAAGTGCAGACGCTCTAGGTAACTGACGAGAAAGTGTGGAAATCATGCCAGAGCTGGGTAGTGTGGCCGAGCGGTCTAAGGCGCTGGATTTAGGCTCCAGTCTCTAAGGAGGCGTGGGTTCAAATCCCACCACTGCCATCTTTATTGAGTTTGTTTGCGCAAGCTATCACATGTTCTGCTTTATTTCAGCGTTTTTACTTTCATGCAGGGCCATGCAAGGGAGAAAAGAAGCAATGTTGTGTGTCACGGATGGGGTTCCAACTCAATAGTGTAGTCCATCGCCTTAACCAACCAGCCACCAAGTCCTGTTCCCCCACGGTGGCAGTTGCACCTCCTACCGGTGATTGTTCACGTCAAATCCTTGATTGGAAAAAAGGAAAGTTGTGATGGTCTGTGCGACGACCAAGCAGTCCATTTTAACAGTTGGTACTGTGGCCGAGCTGTCCAGAGAACTGAATTTAAGGACCCAGTCTTTCGGAGGTGTCGGTTCAAAGTCCACCGCTGCAACTTTTTCTCAACAGAAAACTGTAATGTAATTTCAAACAAGGCCACCAAGGACACCGGACAAATAAAGGGAATCCAGCCTTTCCCCTAATTCCCACATCTGTTATTGCAATTATCTGCCGTGTTTTTCTAATTCAGCCTGCTTCAGACATAAAAGCAGAAACGAATTCTAAGTTTATACGATGGAAGAAAGTGCAACATCAGATAAATTAAGATTTTTAAAAAGAGAATCAAAAAAAGATGAAGGACGCAAGAGCAACATGAGATACATGAAGATTTTAAAGAAGAAAATGAAAAAGAAGACTAAAATACAAGGGAGTGCAGACGCTCTAGGTAACTGACGAGAAAGTGTGGAAATCTTGCCAGAGCTGGGTAGTGTGGCCGAGCGGTCTAAGGTGCTGGATTTAGGCTTAAGTCTCTAAGGAGGCGTGGGTTCAAATCCCACCACTGCCATCTTTATTGAGTTTGTTTGCGCAAGCTATCACATGTTCTGCTTTATTTCAGCGTTTTTACTTTCATGCAGGGCCATGCAAGGGAGAAAAGAAGCAATGTTGTGTGTCACGGATGGGGTTCCAACTCAATAGTGTAGTCCATCGCCTTAACCAACCAGCCACCAAGTCCTGTTCCCCCACGGTGGCAGTTGCACCTCCTACCGGTGATTGTTCACGTCAAATCCTTGATTGGAAAAAAGGAAAGTTGTGATGGTCTGTGCGACGACCAAGCAGTCCATTTTAACAGTTGGTACTGTGGCCGAGCTGTCCAGAGAACTGAATTTAAGGACCCAGTCTTTCGGAGGTGTCGGTTCAAAGTCCACCGCTGCAACTTTTTCTCAACAGAAAACTGTAATGTAATTTCAAACAAGGCCACCAAGGACACCGGACAAATAAAGGGAATCCAGCCTTTCCCCTAATTCCCACATCTGTTATTGCAATTATCTGCCGTGTTTTTCTAATTCAGCCTGCTTCAGACATAAAAGCAGAAACGAATTCTAAGTTTATACGATGGAAGAAAGTGCAACATCAGATAAATTAAGATTTTTAAAAAGAGAATCAAAAAAAGATGAAGGACGCAAGAGCAACATGAGATACATGAAGATTTTAAAGAAGAAAATGAAAAAGAAGACTAAAATACAAGGGAGTGCAGACGCTCTAGGTAACTGACGAGAAAGTGTGGAAATCTTGCCAGAGCTGGGTAGTGTGGCCGAGCGGTCTAAGGTGCTGGATTTAGGCTTAAGTCTCTAAGGAGGCGTGGGTTCAAATCCCACCACTGCCATCTTTATTGAGTTTGTTTGCGCAAGCTATCACATGTTCTGCTTTATTTCAGCGTTTTTACTTTCATGCAGGGCCATGCAAGGGAGAAAAGAAGCAATGTTGTGTGTCACGGATGGGGTTCCAACTCAATAGTGTAGTCCATCGCCTTAACCAACCAGCCACCAAGTCCTGTTCCCCCACGGTGGCAGTTGCACCTCCTACCGGTGATTGTTCACGTCAAATCCTTGATTGGAAAAAAGGAAAGTTGTGATGGTCTGTGCGACGACCAAGCAGTCCATTTTAACAGTTGGTACTGTGGCCGAGCTGTCCAGAGAACTGGATTTAAGGACCCAGTCTTTCGGAGGTGTCGGTTCAAAGTCCACCGCTGCAACTTTTTCTCAACAGAAAACTGTAATGTAATTTCAAACAAGGCCACCAAGGACACCGGACAAATGAAGGGAATCCAGCCTTTCCCCTAATTCCCACATCTGTTATTGCAATTATCTGCCGTGTTTTTCTAATTCAGCCTGCTTCAGACATAAAAGCAGAAACGAATTCTAAGTTTATACGATGGAAGAAAGCGCAACATCAGATAAATTAAGATTTTTAAAAAGATAATCAAAAAAAGATGAAGGACGCAAGAGCAACATGAGATACATGAAGATTTTGAAGAAGAAAATGAAAAAGAAGACAAAAATTCAAGGAAGTGCAGACGCTCTAGGTAACTGACGAGAAAGTGTGAATATTTTGACAGAGCTGGGTAGTGTGGCTGAGCAGTCTAAGGTGCTGGATTAAGGCTCCAGTCTCTAAGGAGGCGTGGGTTCAAATCCCAACTCTGCCATCTTTATTGAGTTTGTTTGCGCAAGCTATCACATGTTCTGCTTTATTTCAGCGTTTTTACTTTCATGCAGGTCCATGCAAGGGAGAAAAGAGGCAATGTTGTGTTTCACGGATAGGGTACCAACTCAATAGTGTAGTCCATCGCCTTAACCAACCAGCCACCAAGTCCTGTGCTCCAGCGGTGGCAGTTGCACCTCCTACCGGTGGTTTATCACGTCAAATCCTTGATTGGAATAAAGGAAAGTTGTGATGGTCTGTGCGACGACCAAGCAGTCAATTTTAACAGTGGGAACTGTGGCCGAGCTGTCCAGAGAACTGGATTTAAGGACCCAGTCTTTCGGAGGTGTCGGTTCAAAGTCCACCGCTGCAACTTTTTCTCAACAGAAAACTGTAATGTAATTTCAAACAAGGCCACCAAGGACACCGGAAAATAAAGGGAATCCAGCCTTTACCCTAATTCCCACGTCTGTTATTGCAATTATCTGATGTGTATTTCTAATTCAATCTGCTTCAGACATAAAAGCAGAAACTAATTCTCAGTTTATACGATGAAAGAAAGCGCAACATCAGATAAATTAAGATTTTTAAAAAGATAATCAAAAAAAGATGAAGGACGCAAGAGCAACATGAGATACATGAAGATTTTGAAGAAGAAAATGAAAAAGAAGACAAAAATTCAAGGAAGTGCAGACGCTCTAGGTAACTGACGAGAAAGTGTGAATATTTTGACAGAGCTGGGTAGTGTGGCTGAGCAGTCTAAGGTGCTGGATTAAGGCTCCAGTCTCTAAGGAGGCGTGGGTTCAAATCCCAACTCTGCCATCTTTATTGAGTTTGTTTGCGCAAGCTATCACATGTTCTGCTTTATTTCAGCGTTTTTACTTTCATGCAGGTCCATGCAAGGGAGAAAAGAGGCAATGTTGTGTTTCACGGATAGGGTACCAACTCAATAGTGTAGTCCATCGCCTTAACCAACCAGCCACCAAGTCCTGTGCTCCAGCGGTGGCAGTTGCACCTCCTACCGGTGGTTTATCACGTCAAATCCTTGATTGGAATAAAGGAAAGTTGTGATGGTCTGTGCGACGACCAAGCAGTCAATTTTAACAGTGGGAACTGTGGCCGAGCTGTCCAGAGAACTGGATTTAAGGACCCAGTCTTTCGGAGGTGTCGGTTCAAAGTCCACCGCTGCAACTTTTTCTCAACAGAAAACTGTAATGTAATTTCAAACAAGGCCACCAAGGACACCGGAAAATAAAGGGAATCCAGCCTTTACCCTAATTCCCACGTCTGTTATTGCAATTATCTGATGTGTATTTCTAATTCAATCTGCTTCAGACATAAAAGCAGAAACTAATTCTCAGTTTATACGATGAAAGAAAGAGCAACATCAGATAAATTAAGATTTTTAAAAAGAGAATCAAAAAAAGATGAAGGACGCAAGAGCAACATGAGATACATAAAGATTTTAAAGAAGAAAATGAAAAAGAAGACTAAAATACAAGGAAGTGCAGACACTCTAGGTAACTGACGAGAAAGTGTGAATATTTTGCCAGAGCTGGGTAGTGTGGCCGAGCGGTCTAAGGCGCTGGATTAAGGCTCCAGTCTCTAAGGAGGCGTGGGTTCAAATCCCACCACTGCCATCTTTATTGAGTTTGTTTGCGCAAGCTATCACATGTTCTGCTTTATTTCGGTGTTTTTACTTTCATGTAGGGCCATGCAAGGGAGAAAATAAGCAATGTTGTGTGTCACGGATGGGGTTCCAACTCAATAGTGTAGTCCATCGCCTTAACCAACCAGCCACCAAGTCCTGTGCTCTCACGGTGGCAGTTGCACCTCCTACCAGTGGTTGTTCATGTCAAATCCTTGATTGGAATTAAGGAAAGTTGTGATGGTCTGTGGGACGACCCAGCAGTCCATTTTAACAGTTGGTACTGTGGCCAAGCTGTCCAGAGAACTGGATTTAAGGACCCAGTCTTTCGGAGGTGTCGGTTCAAAGTCCACCGCTGTAACTTTTTCTCAACAGAAAACTGTAATGTCATTTCAAACAAGGCCACCAAGGACACCAGAAAATAAAGGGAATCCAGCCTTTACCCTAATTCCCACGTCTGTTATTGCGATTATCTGCCGTGTTTTTCTAATTCAATCTGCTTCAGACATAAAACCAGAAACTAATTCTAAGTTTATACGATGGAAGAAAGAGCAACATCAGATAAATTAAGATTTTTAAAAAGAGAATCAAAAAAAGATGAAGGACGCAAGAGCAACATGAGATACATAAAGATTTTAAAGAAGAAAATGAAAAAGAAGACTAAAATACAAGGAAGTGCAGACACTCTAGGTAACTGACGAGAAAGTGTGAATGTTTTGCCGGAGTTGGGTAGTGTCGCCGAGCGGTCTAAGGCGCTGGATTTAGGCTCCAGTCTCTAAGGAGGCGTGGGTTCAAATCCCACCACTGCCATCTTTATTGAGTTTGTTTGCGCAAGCTATCACATGTTCTGCTTTATTTCACCGTTTTTACTTTCATGCAGGGCCATGGAAGGGAGAAAAGAAGCAATGGTGTGTGTCACGGATGGGCTTCCAACTCAATAGTGTAGTCCATCGCCTTAAACAACCAGCCACCAAGTCCTGTGCCCCCGCTGTGGCAATTGCACCTCCTACTGGTGGTTGTTCATGTCAATTCCTTGATTGGAAAAAAGGAAAGTTGTGATGGTCTGTGCGACGACCAAGCATTCCATTTTAACAGTGGGAACTGTGGCCGAGCTGTCCAGAGAACTGGATTTAAGGACCCAGTCTTACGGAGGTGTCGGTTCAAAGTCCACCGCTACAACTTTTTCTCAACAGAAAACTGTAATGTATTTTCAAACAAGGCCACCAAGGACACCGGACAAATAAAGGGAATCCAGCCTTTACCCTAATTCCCATGTCTGTTATTTCAATTATCTGCCGTGATTTTCTAATTCAATCTGCTTCAGACATAAAAGCAGAAACTAATTCTAAGTTTATACGATGGAAGAAAGAGCAACATCAGATAAATTAAGATTTTTAAAAAGAGAATCAAAAAAAGATGAAGGACGCAAGAGCAACATGAGATACATAAAGATTTTAAAGAAGAAAATGAAAAAGAAGACTAAAATACAAGGAAGTGCAGACGCTCTAGGTAACTGACGAGAAAATGTGGAAACTTGCCAGAGCTGGGTAGTGTGGCCGAGCGGTCTAAGGCGCTGGATTAAGGCTCCAAGGAGCCTCTAAGGAGGCATGGGTTCAAATCCCACCACTGCCATCTTTATTGAGTTTGTTTGCGCAAGCTATCACATGTTCTGCTTTATTTCAGCGTTTTTACTTTCATGCAGGGTCATGCAAGGGAGAAAAGAAGCAATGTTGTGTGTCACGGATGGGGTTCCAACTCAATAGTGTAGTCCATCGCCTTAACCAACCAGCCACCAAGTCCTGTGCCCCCACGGTGGCAGTTGCACCTCCTTCGGTAGTTGTTCACGTCAAATCCTTGATTGGAAAAAAGTAAAGTTGTGATGGTCTGTGCGATGACCAAGCAGTCTATTTTAACAGTGGGAACTGTGGCCAAGCTGTCCAGAGAACTGGATTTAAGGACCCAGTCTTTCGGAGGTGTCGGTTCAAAGTCCACCGCTGCAACTTTTTCTCAACAGAAAACTGTAATGTAATTTCAAACAAGGCCACCAAGGACACCGGACAAATAAAGGGAATCCAGCCTTTACCCTAATTCCCACGTCTGTTATTGCAATTATCTGCCGTGTTTTTCTAATTCAATCTGCTTCAGACATAAAAGCAGAAACGAATTCTAAGTTTATACGATGGAAGAAAGAGCAACATCAGATAAATTAAGATTTTTAAAAAGAGAATCAAAAAAAGATGAAGGACGCAAGAGCAACATGAGATACATAAAGATTTTAAAGAAGAAAATGAAAAAGAAGACAAAAATACAAGGAAGTGCAGACGCTCTAGGTAACTGACGAGAAAGTGTGGAAATCTTGCCAGAGCTGGGTAGTGTGGCCGAGCGGTCTAAGGCGCTGGATTTAGGCTCCAGTCTCTAAGGAGGTGTGGGTTCAAATCCCACCACTGCCATCTTTATTGAGTTTGTTTGCGCAAGCTATCACATGTTCTGCTTTATTTCAGCGTTTTTACTTTCATGCAGGGCCATGCAAGGGAGAAAAGAAGCAATGTTGTGTGTCACGGATAGGGTTCCAACTCAATAGTGTAGTCCATCGCCTTAACCAACCAGCCACCAAGTCCTGTTCCCCCACGGTGGCAGTTGCACCTCCTACCGGTGATTGTTCACGTCAAATCCTTGATTGGAAAAAAGGAAAGTTGTGATGGTCTGTGCGACGACCAAGCAGTCCATTTTAACAGTTGGTACTGTGGCCGAGCTGTCCAGAGAACTGGATTTAAGGACCCAGTCTTTCGGAGGTGTCGGTTCAAAGTCCATCGCTGCAACTTTTTCTCAACAGAAAACTGTAATGTAATTTCAAACAAGGCCACCAAGGACACCGGACAAATAAAGGGAATCCAGCCTTTCCCCTAATTCCCACATCTGTTATTGCAATTATCTGCCGTGTTTTTCTAATTCAGCCTGCTTCCGACATAAAAGCAGAAACGAATTCTAAGTTTATACGATGGAAGAAAGTGCAACATCAGATAAATTAAGATTTTTAAAAAGAGAATCAAAAAAAGATGAAGGACGCAAGAGCAACATGAGATACATGAAGATTTTAAAGAAGAAAATGAAAAAGAAGACTAAAATACAAGGGAGTGCAGACGCTCTAGGTAACTGACGAGAAAGTGTGGAAATCTTGCCAGAGCTGGGTAGTGTGGCCGAGCGGTCTAAGGTGCTGGATTTAGGCTCAAGTCTCTAAGGAGGCGTGGGTTCAAATCCCACCACTGCCATCTTTATTGAGTTTGTTTGCGCAAGCTATCACATGTTCTGCTTTATTTCAGCGTTTTTACTTTCATGCAGGGCCATGCAAGGGAGAAAAGAAGCAATGTTGTGTGTCACGGATGGGGTTCCAACTCAATAGTGTAGTCCATCGCCTTAACCAACCAGCCACCAAGTCCTGTTCCCCCACGGTGGCAGTTGCACCTCCTACCGGTGATTGTTCACGTCAAATCCTTGATTGGAAAAAAGGAAAGTTGTGATGGTCTGTGCGACGACCAAGCAGTCCATTTTAACAGTTGGTACTGTGGCCGAGCTGTCCAGAGAACTGGATTTAAGGACCGTCTTTCGGAGGTGTCGGTTCAAAGTCCACCGCTGCAACTTTTTCTCAACAGAAAACTGTAATGTAATTTCAAACAAGGCCACCAAGGACACCGGACAAATGAAGGGAATCCAGCCTTTCCCCTAATTCCCACATCTGTTATTGCAATTATCTGCCGTGTTTTTCTAATTCAGCCTGCTTCAGACATAAAAGCAGAAACGAATTCTAAGTTTATACGATGGAAGAAAGCGCAACATCAGATAAATTAAGATTTTTAAAAAGATAATCAAAAAAAGATGAAGGACGCAAGAGCAACATGAGATACATGAAGATTTTGAAGAAGAAAATGAAAAAGAAGACAAAAATTCAAGGAAGTGCAGACGCTCTAGGTAACTGACGAGAAAGTGTGAATACTTTGACAGAGCTGGGTAGTGTGGCTGAGCAGTCTAAGGTGCTGGATTAAGGCTCCAGTCTCTAAGGAGGCGTGGGTTCAAATCCCAACTCTGCCATCTTTATTGAGTTTGTTTGCGCAAGCTATCACATGTTCTGCTTTATTTCAGCGTTTTTACTTTCATGCAGGTCCATGCAAGGGAGAAAAGAGGCAATGTTGTGTGTCACGGATAGGGTACCAACTCAATAGTGTAGTCCATCGCCTTAACCAACCAGCCACCAAGTCCTGTGCTCCAGCGGTGGCAGTTGCACCTCCTACCGGTGGTTTATCACGTCAAATCCTTGATTGGAAACAAGGAAACTTGGGCTGGGCTGTGAGATGACCCAGCAGTCCATTTTAACAGTGGGTACTGTGGCCGAGCTGTCCAGAGAACTGGACATTTAAGGACCCAGTCTTTCGGTTCAAAGTCCACCACTGCAATTTTTTCTCAACAGAAAACTGTAATGTAATTTCAAACATGGCCACCAAGGACACCGGACAAATAAAGGGAATCCAGCCTTTACCCTAATTCCCACGTCTGTTATTGCAATTATCTGCCGTGTTTTTCTAATTCAATCTGCTTCAGACATAAAAGCAGAAACTAATTCTAAGTTTATACGATGGAAGAAAGAGCAACATCAGATAAATTAAGATTTTTAAAAAGAGAATCAAAAAAAGATGAAGGACGCAAGAGCAACATGAGATACATAAAGATTTTAAAGAAGAAAATGAAAAAGAAGACAAAAATACAAGGAAGTGCAGACGCTCTAGTTAACTGACGAGAAAGTGTGGAGATCTTGCCAGAGCTGGGTAGTGTGGCCGAGCGGTCTAAGGCGCTGGATTTAGGCTCCAGTCTCTAAGGAGGCGTGGGTTCAAATCCCACCACTGCCATCTTTATTGACTTTGTTTGCGCAAGCTATCACATGTTCTGCTCTATTTCAGCGTTTTTACTTTCATGCAGGGCCATGCAAGGGAGAAAAGAGGCAATGTTGTGTTTCACGGATAGGGTTCCAACTCAATAGTGTAGTCCATCGCCTTAACCAACCAGCCACCAAGTCCTGTGCCCCCGCGATGGCAGTTGCACCTCCTGCTGGTGGTTGTTCACGTCAAATCCTTGATTGGAAAAAAGCAAAGTTGTAATGGTCTGTGCGATGACCAAGCAGTCCATTTTAAGAGTGGGTACTGTGGCCGAGCTGTCCAGAGAACTGGATTTAAGGACCCAGTCTTTCGGAGGTGTCGGTTCAAAGTCCACCGCTGCAACTTTTTCTCAACAGAAAACTGTAATGTAATTTCAAACAAGGCCACCAAGGACACCGGACAAATAAAGGGAATCCAGCCTTTACCCTAATTCCCACGTCTGTTATTGCAATTATCTGCCGTGTTTTTCTAATTCAATCTGCTTCAGACATAAAAGCAGAAACTAATTCTAAGTTTATACGATGGAAGAAAGAGCAACATCAGATAAATTAAGATTTTTAAAAAGAGAATCAAAAAAAGATGAAGGACGCAAGAGCAACATGAGATACATAAAGATTTTAAAGAAGAAAATGAAAAAGAAGACAAAAATACAAGGAAGTGCAGACGCTCTAGTTAACTGACGAGAAAGTGTGGAGATCTTGCCAGAGCTGGGTAGTGTGGCCGAGCGGTCTAAGGCGCTGGATTTAGGCTCCAGTCTCTAAGGAGGCGTGGGTTCAAATCCCACCACTGCCATCTTTATTGACTTTGTTTGCGCAAGCTATCACATGTTCTGCTCTATTTCAGCGTTTTTACTTTCATGCAGGGCCATGCAAGGGAGAAAAGAGGCAATGTTGTGTTTCACGGATAGGGTTCCAACTCAATAGTGTAGTCCATCGCCTTAACCAACCAGCCACCAAGTCCTGTGCCCCCGCGATGGCAGTTGCACCTCCTGCTGGTGGTTGTTCACGTCAAATCCTTGATTGTAAACAAGGAAAGTTGGCCTGGGCTATGCGACGACCTAGCAGTCCATTTTAACAGTGGGTACTGTGGCCAAGCTGTCCAGAGAACTGTATTTAAGGATCCAGTCTTTCAGAGGTGTAGGTTCAAAGTCCACCGCTTTAACTTTTTCTCAACAGAAAACTGTAATGTAATTTCAAGCAAGGCCACCAAGGACACCGGACAAATAAATGGAATCCAGCCTTTACCCTAATTCCCACCTCTGTTTTTGAAATTATCTGCTGTGTTTTTCAGATTCAATCTGCTTCAGACATAAAAGCAGAAACTAATTTTCAGTGTACACAATGGAAGAAAGAGCAACATGAGATAAATCAAGATTTTTAAAAAGAGAATAAAAAAAAGATGAAGGACGCAAGAGCAACATGAGATACATAAAGATTTTAAAGAAGAAAATGAAAAAGAAGACTAAAATACAAGGGAGTGCAGACGCTCTAGGTAACTGACGAGAAAGTGTGAATAGTTCCCCAGAGCTGGGTAGTGTGGCCGAGCGGTCTAAGGCGCTGGATTAAGGCTCCAGTCTCTAAGGAGGCGTGGGTTCAAATCCCACCACTGCCATCTTTATTGAGTTTGTTTGCGCAAGCTATCACATGTTCTGCTTTATTTCAGCGTTTTTACTTTCATGCAGGGCCATGCAAGGGAGAAAAGAAGCAATGTTGTGTGTCACGGATGGGGTTCCAACTCGATAGTGTAGTCCATCGCCTTAACTAACCAGCCACCAAGTCCTGTGCTCCCGCGGTGGCAGTTGCACCTCATACCGGTGGTTGTTCACGTCAAAGCCTAGATTGTAAACAAGGAAAGTTGGCCTGGGCTGTGCGAAGACCTAGCAGTCCATTTTAACAGTGGGTACTGTGGCCAAGCTGTCCAGAGAACTGGATTTACGGATCCAGTCTTTCAGATGTGTGGGTTCAAAGTCCACCGCTTTAACTTTTTCTCAACAGAAAACTGTAATGTAATTTCAAGCAAGGCAACCAAGGACACCGGACAAATAAAGGGAATCCAGCCTTTACCCTAATTCCCACGTCTGTTATTGCAATTATCTGCCGTGTTTTTCTAATTCAATCTGCTTCAGACATAAAAGCAGAAACTAATTTTCAGTGTACACAATGGAAGAAAGAGCAACATCAGATAAATTAAGATTTTTAAAAATAGAATAAAAAAAAGATGAAGGACGCAAGAGCAACATGAGATACTAAAGATTTTAAAGAGGAAAATGAAAAAGAAGACTAAAATACAAGGGAGTGCAGACGCTCTAGGTAACTGACGAGAAAGTGTGGAAATCTTGCCAGAGCTGGGTAGTGTGGCCGAGCGGTCTAAGGCGCTGGATTTAGGCTCCAGTCTCTAAGGAGGCGTGGGTTCAAATCCCACCACTGCCATCTTTATTGAGTTTGTTTGCGCAAGCTATCACATTTTCTGCTTTATTTCAGCGTTTTTGCTTTCATGCAGGGCCATGCAAGGGAGAAAAGAAGCAATGTTGTGTGTCACGGATGGGGTTCCAACTCGATAGTGTAGTCCATCGCCTTAACCAACCAACCACCAAGTCCTGTGCCGCCGCGGTGGCAGTTGCACCTCCTACCGGTGGTTGTTCACGTCAAAGCCTAGATTGTAAACAAGGAAAGTTGGCCTGGGCTGTGCGAAGACCTAGCAGTCCATTTTAACAGTGGGAACTGTGGCCGAGCTGTCCAGAGAACTGGATTTAAGGACCCAGTCTTTCGGAGCTGTCGGTTCAAAGTCCACCTCTGCAACTTTTTCTCAACAGAAAACTGTAATGTAATTTCAAACAAGGCCACCAAGGACACCGGACAAATAAAGGGAATCCAGCCTTTACCCTAATTCCCACGTCTGTTATTGCAATTATCTGATGTGTTTTTGTAATTCAATCTGCTTCAGACATGAAAGCAGAAACTAATTCTAGGTTTATACGATGGAAGAAAGAGCAACATCAGATAAATTAAGATTTTTAAAAAGAGAATCAAAAAAAGATGAAGGACGCAAGAGCAACATGAGATACATAAAGATTTTAAAGAAGAAAATGAAAAAGAAGACTAAAATACAAGGAAGTGCAGACGCTCTAGGTAACTGACGAGAAAGTGTGAATAATTTCCCAGAGCTGGGTAGCGTGGCCGAGCGGTCTAAGGCGCTGGATTAAGGCTCCAGTCTCTAAGGAGGCGTGGGTTCAAATCCCACCACTGCCATCTTTTTTGAGTTTGTTTGCGCAAGCTATCACATGTTCTGCTTTATTTCAGCTTTTTTACTTTCATGCAGGGCCATGCAAGGGAGAAAAGAAGCAATGTTGTGTGTCACGGATGGGGTTCCAACTCAATAGTGTAGTCCATCGCCTTAACCAACCAGCCACCAAGTCCTGTGCTCTCACGGTGGCAGTTGCACCTCCTACCGGTGGTTGTTCATGTCAAATCCTTGATTGGAAAAAAGGAAAGTTGTGATGGTCTGTGGGACGACCCAGCAGTCCATTTTAACAGTTGGTACTGTGGCCGTGCTGTCCAGAGAACTGGATTTAAGGACCCAGTCTTTCAGAGGTGTCGGTTCAAAGTCCACCGCTGCAACTTTTTCTCAACAGAAAACTGTAATGTAATTTCAAACAAGGCCACCAAGGACACCGGAAAATAAAGGGAATCCAGCCTTTACCCTAATTCCCACGTCTGTTTTTGCAATTATCTGCCGTGTTTTTGTAATTCAATCTGCTTCAGACATAAAAGCAGCAACTAATTCTAAGCTTATACGATGGAAGAAAGAGCAACATCAGATAAATTAAGATTTTTAAAAAGATAATCAAAAAAAGATGAAGGACGCAAGAGCAACATGAGATACATAAAGATTTTAAAGAAGAAAATGAAAAAGAAGACTAAAATTCAAGGGAGTGCAGACGCTCTAGGTAACTGACGATAAAGTGTGGAAGCTTGCCAGAGCTGGGTAGTGTGGCCGAGCGGTCTAAGGCGCTGGATTAAGGCTCCAGTCTCTAAGGAGGCGTGGGTTCAAATCCCACCACTGCCATCTTTATTGAGTTTGTTTGCGCAAGCTTTATTTCAGCGTTTTTACTTTCATGTAGGGCCATGCAAGGGAGAAAAAAATCTATGTTGTGTGTCACGGATGGGGTTCCAACTCAATAGTGTAGTCCATCGCCTTAACCAACCAGCCACCAAGTCCTGTGTTCTCACGGTGGCAGTTGCACCTCCTACCGGTGGTTGTTCACGTCAAATCCTTGATTGGAAAAAAGGAAAGTTGTGATGGTCTGTGCGACGACCAAGCAGTCCATTTTAACAGTTGGTACTGTGGCCGAGCTGTCCAGAGAACTGGATTTAAGGACCCAGTCTTTCGGAGGTGTCGGTTCAAAGTCCACCGCTTTAACTTTTTCTCAACAGAAAACTGTAATGTCATTTCAAACAAGGCCACCAAGGACACCGGACAAATAAAGGGAATCCAGCATTTACCCTAATTCCCACGTCTGTTATTGCAATTATCTGCCATGTTTTTCTAATTCAATCTGCTTCAGACATAAAAGTAGAAACTAATTCTCAGTTTATACGATGAAAGAAAGAGCAACATCAGATAAATTAAGATTTTTAGAAAGAGAATCAAAAAAAGATGAAGGACGCAAGAGCAACATGAGATACATAAAGATTTTAAAGAAGAAAATGAAAAAGAAGACTAAAATACAAGGGAGTGCAGACGCTCTAGGTAACTGATGAGAAAGTGTGGAAATCTTGCCAGAGCTGGGTAGTGTGGCCGAGCGGTCTAAGGCGCTGGATTTAGGCTCCAGTCTCTAAGGAGGCGTGGGTTCAAATCCCACCACTGCCATCTTTATTGAGTTTGTATGCGCAAGCTTTATTTCAGCGTTTTTACTTTCATGCAGGGCCGTGCAAGGTAGAAAATAAGCAATGTTGTGTGTCACGGATGGGGTTCCAACTCAATAGTGTAGTCCATCGCCTTAACCAACCAGCCACCAAGTCCTGTGCCCCCGCGGTGGAAGTTGCACCTCCTACCGGTGGCTGTTCACGTCAAAGCCTAGATTGTAAACAAGGAAAGTTGGGCTGGGCTGTGCGACGACCAAGCAGTCCATTTTAACAGTTGGTACTGTGGCCGAGCTGTCCAGAGAACTGGATTTAAGGACCCAGTCTTTCGGAGGTGTCGGTTCAAAGTCCACCGCTTTAACTTTTTCTCAACAGAAAACTGTAATGTCATTTCAAACAAGGCCACCAAGGACACCGGACAAATAAAGGGAATCCAGCATTTACCCTAATTCCCACGTCTGTTATTGCAATTATCTGCCATGTTTTTCTAATTCAATCTGCTTCAGATATAAAAGCAGAAACTAATTCTCAGTGTATACGATGAAAGAAAGAGCAACATCAGATAAATTAACATTTTTAGAAAGAGAATAAAAAAAAGATGAAGGACGCAAGAACAACATGAGATACATAAAGATTTTAAAGAAGAAAATGAAAAAGAAGACTGAAATACAAGGGAGTGCAGACGCTCTAGGTAACTGACGAGAAAGTGTGAATATTTTGCCACAGCTGGGTAGTGTGGCCGAGCGGTCTAAGGCGCTGGATTAAGGCTCCAGTCTCTAAGGAGGCGTGGGTTCAAATCCCACCACTGCCATCTTTATTGAGTTTGTTTGCGCAAGCTATCACATGTTCTGCTTTATTTCAGAGTTTTTACTTTCATGCAGGGCCATGCAAGGGAGAAAATAAGCAATGTTGTGTGTCACGGATGGGGATCCGACTCAATAGTGTAGTCCATCGCCTTAACCAACCAGCCACCAAGTCCTGTGCCCCCGCAGTGGCAGTTGCACCTCCTACCGGTGGTTGTTCACGTCAAATCCTTGATTGGAAAAAAGGAAAGTTGTGATGGTCTGTGCGACGACCAAGCAGTCCATTTTAACAGTGGGAACTGTGGCCGAGCTGTCCAGAGAACTGGATTTAAGGACCCAGTCTTTCGGAGGTGTCGGTTCAAAGTCCACCGCTTTAACTTTTTCTCAACAGAAAACTGTAATGTCATTTCAAACAAGGCCACCAAGGACACCGGACAAATAAAGGGAATCCAGCCTTTACCCTAATTCCCACGTCTGTTATTGCAATTATCTGCCATGTTTTTCTAATTCAATCTGCTTCAGACATAAAAGCAGAAACTAATTCTCAGTTTATACGATGAAAGAAAGAGCAACATCAGATAAATTAAGATTTTTAGAAAGAGAATCAAAAAAAGATGAAGGACGCAAGAGCAACATGAGATACATAAAGATTTTAAAGAAGAAAATGAAAAAGAAGACTAAAATACAAGGGAGTGCAGACGCTCTAGGTAACTGATGAGAAAGTGTGGAAATCTTGCCAGAGCTGGGTAGTGTGGCCGAGCGGTCTAAGGCGCTGGATTTAGGCTCCAGTCTCTAAGGAGGCGTGGGTTCAAATCCCACCACTGCCATCTTTATTGAGTTTGTATGCGCAAGCTATCACATGTTCTGCTTTATTTCAGCGTTTTTACTTTCATGCAGGGCCATGCAAGGGAGAAAAGAAGCAATGTTGTGTGTCACGGATGGGGTTGCAACTCAATAGTGTAGTCCATCGCCTTAACCAACCAGCCACCAACTCCTGTGCTCTCTCGGTGGCAGTTGCACCTCCTACCGGTGGTTGTTCACGTCAAATCCTTGATTGGAAAAAAGGAAAGTTGTGATGGTCTGTGGGACGACCCAGCAGTCCATTTTAACAGTTGGTACAGTGGGCGAGCTGTCCAGAGAACTGGATTTAAGGACCCAGTCTTTCAGAGGTGTCGGTTCAAAGTCCACCACTACAACTTTTTCTCAACAGAAAACTGTAATGTAATTTCAAACAAGGCCACCAAGGACACCGGACAAATAAAGGGAATCCAGCCTTTACCCTAATTCCCACGTCTGTTATTGCAATCTTCTGCCGTGTTTTTCTAATTCAATCTGCTTCAGATATAAAAGCAGAAACTAATTCTCAGTTTATACGATGAAAGAAAGAGCAACATCAGATAAATTAACATTTTTAGAAAGAGAATAAAAAAAAGATGAAGGACGCAAGAACAACATGAGATACATAAAGATTTTAAAGAAGAAAATGAAAAAGAAGACTGAAATACAAGGGAGTGCAGACGCTCTAGGTAACTGACGAGAAAGTGTGAATATTTTGCCACAGCTGGGTAGTGTGGCCGAGCGGTCTAAGGCGCTGGATTAAGGCTCCAGTCTCTAAGGAGGCGTGGGTTCAAATCCCACCACTGCCATCTTTATTGAGTTTGTTTGCGCAAGCTATCACATGTTCTGCTTTATTTCAGAGTTTTTACTTTCATGCAGGGCCATGCAAGGGAGAAAATAAGCAATGTTGTGTGTCACGGATGGGGATCCGACTCAATAGTGTAGTCCATCGCCTTAACCAACCAGCCACCAAGTCCTGTGTTCTCACGGTGGCAGTTGCACCTCCTACCGGTGGTTGTTCACGTCAAATCCTTGATTGGAAAAAAGGAAAGTTGTGATGGTCTGTGGGACGACCCAGCAGTCCATTTTAACAGTTGGTACTTTGGGCGAGCTGTCCAGAGAACTGGATTTAAGGACCCAGTCTTTCGGAGGTGTCGGTTCAAAGTCCACCACTGCAACTTTTTCTCAACAGAAAACTGTAATGTAATTTCAAACAAGGCCAGCAAGGACACCGGAAAATAAAGGGAATCCAGCCTTTACCCTCATTCCCACGTCTGTTATTGCAATTATCTGCCGTGTTTTTCTAATTCAATCTGCTTCAGACATAAAAGCAGAAACTAATTCTAAGTTTATACGATGAAAGAAAGAGCAACATCAGATAAATTAAGATTTTTAGAAAGAGAATCAAAAAAAGATGAAGGACGCAAGAGCAACATGAGATACATAAAGATTTTAAAGAAGAAAATGAAAAAGAAGACTAAAATACAAGGAAGTGCAGACGCTCTAGGTAACTGACGAGAAAGTTTGGAGATCTTGCCAGAGCTGGGTAGTGTGGCCGAGCGGTCTAAGGTGCTGGATTAAGGCTCCAGTCTCTAAGGAGGTGTGGGTTCAAATCCCACCACTGCCATCTTTATTGAGTTTGTTTGCGCAAGCTATCACATGTTCTGCTTTATTTCAGTGTTTTTACTTTCATGCAGGGCCATTCAAGGGAGAAAAGAAGCAATGTTGTGTGTCACGGATGGGGTTCCAACTCAATAGTGTAGTCCATCGCCTTAACCAACCAGCCACCAAGTCCTGTGCCCCCACGGTGGCAGTTGCACCTCCTACCGGTAGTTGTTCACGTCAAATCCTTGATTGGAAAAAAGGAAAGTTGTGATGGTCTGTGCGATGACCAAGCAGTCTATTTTAACAGTGGAAACTGTGGCCAAGCTGTCCAGAGAACTGGATTTAAGGACCCAGTCTTTCAGAGGTATCGGTTCAAAGTCCACCACTGCCACTTTTTCTCAACAGAAAACTGTAATGTAATTTCAAACAAGGCAACCAAGGACACCGGACAAATAAAGGGAATCCAGCCTTTACCCTAATTCCCACGTCTGTTATTGCAATTATCTGCCGTGTTTTTCTAATTCAATCTGCTTCAGACATAAAAGCAGAAACTAATTCTAAGTTTACACGATGAAAGAAAGAGCAACATCAGATAAATTAAGATTTTTAGAAAGAGAATCAAAAAAAGATGAAGGACACAAGAGCAACATGAGATACATAAAGATTTTAAAGAAGAAAATGAAAAAGAAGACTAAAATACAAGGGAGTGCAGACGCTCTAGGTAACTGACGAGAAAGTGTGGAGACTTGCCAGAGCTGGGTAGTGTGGCCGAGCGGTCTAAGGCGCTGGATTTAGGCTCCAGTCTCTAAGGAGGCGTGGGTTCAAATCCCACCACTGCCATCTTTATTGAGTTTGTTTGCGCAAGCTATCACATGTTCTGCTTTATTTCAGCGTTTTTACTTTCATATAAGGGAGAAAAAAATCAATGTTGTGTGTCACGGATGGGGTTCCAACTCAATAGTGTAGTCCATCGCCTTAACCAACCAGCCACCAAGTCCTGTGCTCTCACGGTGGCAGTTGCACCTCCTACCGGTGGTTGTTCATGTCAAATCCTTGATTGGAATTAAGGAAAGTTGTGATGGTCTGTGGGACGACCCAGCAGTCCACTTTAACAGTTGGTACTGTGGCCGAGCTGTCCAGAGAACTGGATTTAAGGATCCAGTCTTTCAGAGGTGTGGGATCAAAGTCCACCGCTTTAACTTTTTCTCAACAGAAAACTGTAATGTAATTTCAAACAAGGCCAGCAAGGACACCGGAAAATAAAGGGAATCCAGCCTTTACCCTCATTCCCACGTCTATTATTGCTATTATCTGCCGTGTTTTTCTAATTCAATCTGCTTCAGACATAAAAGCAGAAACTAATTCTAAGTTTATACGATGAAAGAAAGAGCAACATCAGATAAATTAAGATTTTTAGAAAGAGAATCAAAAAAAGATGAAGGACGCAAGAGCAACATGAGATACATGAAGATTTTAAAGAAGAAAATGAAAAAGAAGACTAAAATACAAGGAAGTGCAGACGCTCTAGGTAACTGACGAGAAAGTTTGGAAATCTTGCCAGAGCTGGGTAGTGTGGCCGAGCGGTCTAAGGCGCTGGATTAAGGCTCCAGTCTCTAAGGAGGTGTGGGTTCAAATCCCACCACTGCCATCTTTATTGAGTTTGTTTGCGCAAGCTATCACATGTTCTGCTTTATTTCAGAGTTTTTACTTTCATGCAGGGCCATGCAAGGGAGAAAATAAGCAATGTTGTGTGTCACGGATGGGGATCCGACTCAATAGTGTAGTCCATCGCCTTAACCAACCAGCCACCAAGTCCTGTGCCCCCGCAGTGGCAGTTGCACCTCCTACCGGTGGTTGTTCACGTCAAATCCTTGATTGGAAAAAAGGAAAGTTGTGATGGTCTGTGCGACGAACAAGCAGTCCATTTTAACAGTGGGTACTGTGGCCGAGCTGTCCAGAGAACTGGATTTAAGGACCCAGTCTTTCGGAGGTGTCGGTTCAAAGTCCACCGCTGCAAGTTTTTCTCAACAGAAAACTGTAATGTAATTTCAAACAAGGCCAGCAAGGACACCGGAAAATAAAGGGAATCCAGCCTTTACCCTCATTCCCACGTCTATTATTGCTATTATCTGCCGTGTTTTTCTAATTCAATCTGCTTCAGACATAAAAGCAGAAACTAATTCTAAGTTTATACGATGAAAGAAAGAGCAACATCAGATAAATTAAGATTTTTAGAAAGAGAATCAAAAAAAGATGAAGGACGCAAGAGCAACATGAGATACATAAAGATTTTAAAGAAGAAAATGAAAAAGAAGACTAAAATACAAGGAAGTGCAGACGCTCTAGGTAACTGACGAGAAAGTTTGGAAATCTTGCCAGAGCTGGGTAGTGTGGCCAAGCGGTCTAAGGCGCTGGATTAAGGCTCCAGTCTCTAAGGAGGTGTGGGTTCAAATCCCACCACTGCCATCTTTATTGAGTTTGTTTGCGCAAGCTATCACATGTTCTGCTTTATTTTAGTGTTTTTACTTTCATGCACGGCCATGCAAGGGAGAAAAGAAGCAATGTTGTGTGTCACGGATGGGGATCCGACTCAATAGTGTAGTCCATCGCCTTAACCAACCAGCCACCAAGTCCTGTGCCCCCGCAGTGGCAGTTGCACCTCCTACCGTTGGTTGTTCACGTCAAATCCTTGATTGGAAAAAAGGAAAGTTGTGATGGTCTGTGCGACGAACAAGCAGTCCATTTTAACAGTGGGTACTGTGGCCGAGCTGTCCAGAGAACTGGATTTAAGGACCCAGTCTTTCGGAGGTGTCGGTTCAAAGTCCACCGCTGCAAGTTTTTCTCAACAGAAAACTGTAATGTAATTTCAAACAAGGCCAGCAAGGACACCGGACAAATAAAGGGAATCCAGCCTTTACCCTAATTCCCACGTGTATTATTGCAATTATCTGCCGTGTTTTTCTAATTCAATCTGCTTCAGACATAAAAGCAGAAACTAATTCTAAGTTTATACGATGAAAGAAAGAGCAACATCAGATAAATTAAGATTTTTAGAAAGAGAATCAAAAAAAGATGAAGGACGCAAGAGCAACATGAGATACATAAAGATTTTAAAGAAGAAAATGAAAAAGAAGACTAAAATACAAGGGAGTGCAGACGCTCTGGGTAACTGACGAGAAAGTGTGGAAATCTTGCCAGAGCTGGGTAGTGTGGCAGAGCGGTCTAAGGCGCTGGATTAAGGCTCCAGTCTCTAAGGAGGCGTGGGTTCAAATCCCACCACTGCCATCTTTATTGAGTTTGTTTGCGCAAGCTATCACATGTTCTGCTTTATTTCAGTGTTTTTACTTTCATGCAGGGCAATGCAAGGGAGAAAAGAAGCAATGTTGTGTGTCACGGATGGGGTTCCAACTCAATAGTGTAGTCCATCGCCTTAACCAACCAGCCACCAAGTTCTGTGCCCCCACGGTGGCAGTTGCACCTCCTACCGGTAGTTGTTCACGTCAAATCCTTGATTGGAAAAAAGGAAAGTTGTGATGGTCTGTGCGATGACCAAGCAGTCTATTTTAACAGTGGGAACTGTGGCCAAGCTGTCCAGAGAACTGGATTTAAGGACCCAGTCTTTCAGAGGTGTCGGTTCAAAGTCCACCACTGCAACTTTTTCTCAACAGAATACTGTAATGTAATTTCAAACAAGGCCACCAAGGACGCCGGAAAACAAAAGGGAATCCAGCCTTTACCCTCATTCCCACGTCTATTATTGCTATTATCTGCCGTGTTTTTCTAATTCAATCTGCTTCAGACATAAAAGCAGAAACTAATTCTAAGTTTATACGATGAAAGAAAGAGCAACATCAGATAAATTAAGATTTTTAGAAAGAGAATCAAAAAAAGATGAAGGACGCAAGAGCAACATGAGATACATAAAGATTTTAAAGAAGAAAATGAAAAAGAAGACTAAAATACAAGGGAGTGCAGACGCTCTAGGTAACTGACGAGAAAGTGTGGAAATCTTGCCAGAGCTGGGTAGTGTGGCAGAGCGGTCTAAGGCGCTGGATTAAGGCTCAAATCCCACCACTGCCATCTTTATTGAGTTTTTTTGCGCAAGCTATCACATGTTCTGCTTTATTTCAGCGTTTTTACTTTCATGCAGGGCCATGCAAGGGAGAAAAGAAGCAATGTTGTGTGTCACGGATGGGGTTCCAACTCAATAGTGTAGTCCATCACCTTAACCAATCAGCCACCAAGTCCTGTGCTCTCGCTGTGGCAGTTGCACCTCCTACCGGGGGTTGTTCACGTCAAATCCTTGATTGGAAAAAAGGAAAGTTGTGATGGTCTGTGCGACAACCAAGCAGTCAATTTTAACAGTGGGAACTGTGGCCGAGCTGTCCAGAGAACTGGATTTAAGGACCCAGTCTTTCGGAGGTGTCGGTTCAAAGTCCACCGCTGCAACTTTTTCTCAACAGAAAACTGTAATGTAATTTCAAACAAGGCCACCAAGGACACAGGACAAATAAAGAGAATCCAGCCTTTACCCTAATTCCCATGTCTGTTATTGCAATTATCTGCCGTGTTTTTCTAATTCAATCTGCTTCAGACATAAAAGCAGAAACTAATTCTAAGTTTATACGATGGAAGAAAGAGCAACATCAGATAAATTACGATTTTTAAAAAGAGAATCAAAAAAAGATGAAGGACGCAAGAGCAACATGAGATACATAAAGATTTTAAAGAAGAAAATGAAAAAGAAGACTAAAATACAAGGAAGTGCAGACGCTCTAGGTAACTGACGAGAAAGTGTGAATATTTTCCCTAAGCTGGGTAGTGTGGCCGAGTGGTCTAAGGCGTTGGATTTAGGCTCCATTCTCTAAGGAGGCGTGGGTTCAAATCCCACCACTGCCATCTTTATTGAGTTTGTTTGCGCAAGATATCACATGTTCTGCTTTATTTCAGCGTTTTTACTTTCATGTAGAGCCATGCAAGGGAGAAAAGAAGCAATGATGTGTGTCACGGATGGGGTTCCAACTCAATAGTGTAGTCCATCGCCTTAACCAACCAGCCACCAAGTCCTGTGCTCTCACGGTGGCAGTTGCACCTCCTACCGGTGGTTGTTCATGTCAAAGACTTGATTGGAAAAAAGGAAAGTTGTGATGGTCTGTGGGACGACCCAGCAGTCCATTTTAACAGTGGGTACTCTGGCCGAGCTGTCCAGAGAACTGGATTTAAGGACCCAGTCTTTCAGAGGTGTGGGATCAAAGTCCACCGCTTTAACTTTTTCTCAACAGAAAACTGTAATGTAATTTCAAGCAAGGCCACCAAGGACCCCGGACAAATAAAGGGAATCCAGCCTTTACCCTAATTCCCACCTCTGTTTTTGAAATTATCTGCTGTGTTTTTCAGATTCAATCTGCTTCAGACATAAAAGCATAAACTAATTTTCAGTGTACACAATGGAAGAAAGAGCAACATCAGATAAATTAAGATTTTTAAAAATAGAATAAAAAAAAGATGAAGGACGCAAGAGCAACATGAGATACATAAAGATTTTAAAGAAGAAAATGAAAAAGAAGACTAAAATACAAGGGAGTGCAGACGCTCTAGGTAACTGACGAGAAAGTGTGACTATTTTGCCAGAGTTGGGTAGTGTGGCCGAGCGGTCTAAGAAACTGGATCAAGGCTCCAGTCTCTAAGGAGGAGTGGGTTCAAATCCCACCACTGCCATCTTTATTGAGTTTGTTTGCGCAAGATATCACATGTTCTGCTTTATTTCAGCGTTTTTACTTTCATGTAAGGGAGAAAAAAATCAATGTTGTGTGTCACGGATGGGGTTCCAACTCAATAGTGTAGTCCATCGCCTTAACCAACCAGCCACCAAGTCCTGTGTTCTCATGGTGGCAGTTGCACCTCCTACCGGTGGTTGTTCACGTCAAAGACTTGATTGTAAACAAGGAAAGTAGGCCTGGGCTGTGCGACGACCTAGCAGTCCATTTTAACAGTGGGTACTGTGGCCAAGCTGTCCAGAGAACTGTATTTAAGGATCCAGTCTTTCAGAGGTGTGGGATCAAAGTCCACCGCTTTAACTTTTTCTCAACAGAAAACTGTAATGTAATTTCAAGCAAGGCCACCAAGGACACCGGACAAATAAAGGGATTCCAGCCTTTACCCTAATTCCCATCTCTGTTTTTGAAATTATCTGCTGTGTTTTTCAGATTCAATCTGCTTCAGACATAAAAGCAGAAACTAATTCTAAGTTTATACGATGGAAGAAAGAGCAACATCAGATAAATCAAGATTTTTAAAAAGAGAATAAAAAAAAGATGAAGGACGCAAGAGCAACATGAGATACATAAAGATTTTAAAGAAGAAAATGAAAAAGAGGACTAACATACAAGGAAGTGCAGACGCTCTAGGTAACTGACGAGAAAGTTTGGAAATCTTCCCAGAGCTGGGTAGTGTGGTCGAGCGGTCTAAGGCGCTGGATTAAGGCTCCAGTCTCTAAGGAGGCGTGGGTTCAAATCCCACCACTGCCATCTTAATTGAGTTTGTTTGCGCAAGCTATCACATGTTCTTCTTTATTTCAGTGTTTTTACTTTCATGCAGGGCCATGCAAGGGAGAAAAGAAGCAATGTTGTGTGTCACGGATGGGGTTCCAACTCAATAGTGTAGTCCGTCGCCTTAACCAACCAGCCACCAAGTCCTGTGCCCCCGCGCTGGCAATTGCACCTCCTACTGGTGGTTGTTCATGTCAATTCCTTGATTGGAAAAAAGGAAAGTTGTGATGGTCTGTGCGATGACCAAGCAGTCTATTTTAACAGCGGGAACTGTGGCCAAGCTGTCCAGAGAACTGGATTTAAGGACCCAGTCTTCTGGAGGTGTCGGTTCAAAGTCCACCGCTGCAAGTTTTTCTCAACAGAAAACTGTAATGTAATTTCAAACAAGGCCACCAAGGACACCGGACAAATAAAGGGAATCCAGCCTTTACCCTAATTCCCAGGTCTGTTATTGCAATTATCTGCCGTGTTTTTCTAATTCAATCTGCTTCAGACATAAAAGCAGAAACTAATTCTAGCTTGCGCAAACAAACTCAATAAAGATGGCAGTGGTGGGATTTGAACCCACGCCTCCTTAGAGACTGGAGCCTTAATTCAGCGCCTTAGACCGCTCGGCCACACTACCCAACTCTGGCAAGATTTCCACACTTAGGCACTAAGGAGGCGTGGGTTCAAATCCATCCACTGCCATCTTTATTGAGTTTGTTTGCGCAAGCTATCACATGTTCTGCATTATTTCAGCGTTTTTACTTTCATGCAGGGCCGTGCAAGGGAGAAAAGAAGCAATGTTGTGTGTCACGGATGGGGTTGCAACTCAATAGTGTAGTCCATCGCCTTAACCAACCAGCCACCAAGTCCTGTTCTCTCACGGTGGCAGTTGCACCTCCTACCGGTGGTTGTTCACGTCAAATCCTTGATTGGAAAAAAGGAAAGTTGTGATGGTCTGTGCGAAGACCAAGCAGTCCATTTTAACAGTGGGAACTGTGGCCGAGCTGTCCAGAGAACTGGATTTAAGGACCCAGTCTTTCGGAGGTGTCGGTTCAAAGTCCACCGCTGCAACTTTTTCTCAACAGAAAACTGTAATGTAATTTCAAACAAGGCCACCAAGGACACCGGACAAATAAAGGGAATCCAGCCTTTACCCTAATTCCCAGGTCTGTTATTGCAATTATCTGCCGTGTTTTTCTAATTCAATCTGCTTCAGACATAAAAGCAGAAACTAATTCTAAGTTTATACGATGAAAGAAAGAGCAACATCAGATAAATTAAGATTTTTAGAAAGAGAATCAAAAAAATATGAAGGACGCAAGAGCAACATGAGATACATAAAGATTTTAAAGAAGAAAATTAAAAAGAAGACTGAAATACAAGGGAGTGCAGACGCTCTAGGTAACTGACGAGAAAGTGTGAATATTTTGCCAGAGCTGGGTAGTGTGGCCGAGCGGTCTAAGGCGCTGGATTTAGGCTCCAATCTCTAAGGAGGCGTGGGTTCAAATCCCACCACTGCCATATTTATTGAGTTTGTATGCGCAAGCTATCACATGTTCTGCTTTATTTCAGCGTTTTTACTTTCATGTAAGGGAGAAAAAAATCAATGTTGTGTGTCACGGATGGGGTTCCAACTCAATAGTGTAGTCCATCGCCTTAACCAACCAGCCACCAAGTCCTGTGTTCTCATGGTGGCAGTTGCACCTCCTACCGGTGGTTGTTCACGTCAAAAACTTGATTGTAAACAAGGAAAGTAGGCCTGGGCTGTGCGACGACCTAGCAGTCCATTTTAACAGTGGGTACTGTGGCCAAGCTGTCCAGAGAACTGTATTTAAGGATCCAGTCTTTCAGAGGTGTGGGATCAAAGTCCACCGCTTTAACTTTTTCTCAACAGAAAACTGTAATGTAATTTCAAGCAAGGCCACCAAGGACACCGGACAAATAAAGGGATTCCAGCCTTTACCCTAATTCCCATCTCTGTTTTTGAAATTATCTGCTGTGTTTTTCAGATTCAATCTGCTTCAGACATAAAAGCAGAAACTTATTTTCAGTGTACACAATGGAAGAAAGAGCAACATCAGATAAATCAAGATTTTTAAAAAGAGAATAAAAAAAAGATGAAGGACGCAAGAGCAACATGAGATACATAAAGATTTTAAAGAAGAAAATGAAAAAGAGGACTAACATACAAGGAAGTGCAGACGCTCTAGGTAACTGACGAGAAAGTTTGGAAATCTTGCCAGAGCTGGGTAGTGTGGCCGAGCGGTCTAAGGCGCTGTATTAAGGCTCCAGTCTCTAAGGAGGCGTGGGTTCAAATCCCACCACTGCCATCTTTATTGAGTTTTTTTGCGCAAGCTATCACATGTTCTGCTTTATTTCAGCGTTTTTACTTTCATGCAGGGCCGTGCAAGGGAGATGGGGTTCCAACTCAATAGTGTAATCCTTCGCCTTAACCAACCAGCCACCAAGTCCTGTGCTCTCACGGTGGCAGTTGCACCTCCTACCGGTGGTTGTTCACGTCAAATCCTTGATTGGAAAAAAGGAAAGTTGTGATGGTCTGTGGGACGACCCAGCAGTCCATTTTAACAGTTGGTACTGTGGGCGAGCTGTCCAGAGAACTGGATTTAAGGACCCAGTCTTTCGGAGGTGTCGGTTCAAAGTCCACCACTGCAACTTTTTCTCAACAGAAAACTGTAATGTAATTTCAAACAAGGCCACCAAGGATACCGGAAAATAAAGGGAATCCAGCCTTTACCCTCATTCCCACGTCTGTTATTGCTATTATCTGCCGTGTTTTTCTAATTCAATCTGCTTCAGACATAAAAGCAGAAACTAATTCTAAGTTTATACGATGAAAGAAAGAGCAACATCAGATAAATTAAGATTTTTAGAAAGAGAATCAAAAAAAGATGAAGGACGCAAGAGCAACATGAGATACATAAAGATTTTAAAGAAGAAAATGAAAAAGAAGACTAAAATACAAGGAAGTGCAGACGCTCTAGGTAACTGACGAGAAAGTTTGGAAATCTTGCCAGAGCTGGGTAGTGTGGCCGAGCGGTCTAAGGCGCTGTATTAAGGCTCCAGTCTCTAAGGAGGCGTGGGTTCAAATCCCACCACTGCCATCTTTATTGAGTTTGTTTGCGCAAGCTATCACATGTTCTGCTTTATTTCAGCGTTTTTACTTTCATGCAGGGCCATGCAAGGGAGAAAATAAGCAATGTTGTGTGTCACGGATGGGGTTCCAACTCAATAGTGTAGTCCATCGCCTTAACCAACCAGCCACCAAGTCCTGTGCCCCCGCGGTGGCAGTTGCACCTCCTACCGGTGGTTGTTCACGTCAAATCCTTGATTGGAAAAAAGGAAAGTTGTGATGGTCTGTGCGACGATCAAGCAGTCCATTTTAACAGTGGGAACTGTGGCCGAGCTGTCCAGAGAACTGGATTTAAGGACCCAGTCTTTCGGAGGTGTCGGTTCAAAGTCCACCACTGCAACTTTTTCTCAACAGAAAACTGTAATGTCATTTCAAACTAGGCCACCAAGGACACCGGACAAATAAAGGGAATCCAGACTTTACCCTAATTCCCACGTCTGTTATTGCAATTATCTGCCGTGTTTTTCTAATTCAATCTGCTTCAGACATAAAAGCAGAAACTAATTCTAAGTTTATACGATGGAAGAAAGAGCAACATCAGATAAATTAAGATTTTTAAAAAGAGAATCAAAAAAAGATGAAGGACGCAAGAGCAACATGAGATACATAAAGATTTTAAAGAAGAAAATGAAAAAGAAGACTGAAATACAAGGGAGTGCAGACGCTCTAGGTAACTGACGAGAAAGTCTGGCAGTCTGGCAATCTTGCAAGAGCTGGGTAGTGTGGCCGAGCGGTCTAAGGCGCTGGATTTAGGCTCCAGTCTCTAAGGAGGCGTGGGTTCAAATCCCACCACTGCCATCTTTATTGAGTTTGTTTGCGCAAGCTATCACATGTTCTGCTTTATTTCAGCGTTTTTACTTTCATGCAGGGCCATGCAAGGGAGAAAAGAAGCAATGTTGTGTGTCACGGATGGGGTTCCAACTCAATAGTGTAGTCCATCGCCTTAACCAACCAGCCACCAAGTCCTGTGCTCTCACGGTGGCAGTTGCACCTCCTACCGGTGGTTGTTCACGTCAAATCCTTGATTGGAAAAAAGGAAAGTTGTGATGGTCTGTGGGACGACCCAGCAGTCTATTTTAACAGTTGGTACTGTGGGCGAGCTGTCCAGAGAACTGGATTTAAGGACCCAGTCTTTCGGAGGTGTCGGTTCAAAGTCCACCACTGCAACTTTTTCTCAACAGAAAACTGTAATGTAATTTCAAACAAGGCCACCAAGGATACCGGAAAATAAAGGGAATCCAGCCTTTACCCTCATTCCCACGTCTGTTATTGCAATTATCTGCCGTGTTTTTCTAATTCAATCTGCTTCAGACATAAAAGCAGAAACTAATTCTAAGTTTATACGATGAAAGAAAGAGCAACATCAGATAAATTAAGATTTTTAGAAAGAGAATCAAAAAAAGACGAAGGACGCAAGAGCAACATGAGATACATAAAGATTTTAAAGAAGAAAATGAAAAAGAAGACTAAAATACAAGGGAGTGCAGACGCTCTAGGTAACTGACGAGAAAGTGTGGAAATCTTGCTAGAGCTGGTAGTGTGGCCGAGCGGTCTAAGGCGCTGGATTTAGGCTCCAGTCTCTAAGGAGGCGTGGGTTCAAATCCCACCACTGCCATCTTTATTGAGTTTGTTTGCGCAAGCTATCACATGTTCTGCTTTATTTCAGAGTTTTTACTTTCATGCAGGGCCATGCAAGGGAGAAAAGAAGCAATGTTGTGTGTCACGGATGGGGATCCGACTCAATAGTGTAGTCCATCGCCTTAACCAACCAGCCACCAAGTCCTGTGCCCCCGCAGTGGCAGTTGCACCTCCTACCGGTGGTTGTTCACGTCAAATCCTTGATTGGAAAAAAGGAAAGTTGTGATGGTCTGTGCGACGACCAAGCAGTCCATTTTAACAGTGGGAACTGTGGCCGAGCTGTCCAGAGAACTGGATTTAAGGACCCAGTCTTTCGGAGGTGTAGGTTCAAAGTCCACCTCTGCAACTTTTTCTCAACAGAAAACTGTAATGTAATTTCAAACAAGGCCACCAAGGACACCGGACAAATAAAGGGAATCCAGCCTTTACCCTAATTCCCACGTCTGTTATTGCAATTATCTGCCGTGTTTTTCTAATTCAATCTGCTTCAGACATGAAAGCAGAAACTAATTCTAAGTTTATACGATGGAAGAAAGAGCAACATCAGATAAATTAAGATTTTTAAAAAGAGAATCAAAAAAAGATGAAGGACGCAAGAGCAACATGAGATACATAAAGATTTTAAAGAAGAAAATGAAAAAGAAGACTAAAATACAAGGAAGTACAGACGCTCTAGGTAACTGACGAGAAAGTGTAAATATTCTGCCAGAGCTGGGTAGTGTGGCCGAGCGGTCTAAGGCGCTGGATTAAGGCTCCAGTCTCTAAGGAGGCGTGGGTTCAAATCCCACCACTGCCATCTTTATTGACTTTGTTTGCGCAGAACTTTGTTCTGCTTTATTTTATCGTTTTTACTTTCATGCAGGGCCATGCAAGGAAGAAAAGAGGCAATGTTGTGTGTCACGGATGGGGTTCCAACTCAATTTTGTGGTCCATCGCCTTAACCAACCAGCCACCAAGTCCTGTGCCCCCGCGGTGGCAGTTGCACCTCCTACCGGTGGTTTATCACGTCAAATCCTTGATTGGAAACAAGGAAACTTGGGCTGGGCTGTGCGATGACCCAGCAGTCCATTTTAACAATGGTACCCAGCTGTGGCCGAGCTGTCCAGAGAACTGGATTTAAGGACCCAGTCTTTCGGAGGTGTCGGTTCAAAGTCCACCGCTGCAACTTTTTCTCAACAGAAAACTGGAATGTAATTTCAAACAAGGCCAACAAGGACACCGGACAAATAAAGGGAATCCAACCTTTACCCTAATTCCCACATCTGTTATTGCAATTATCTGCCGTGTTTTTCTAATTCAGTCTGCTTCAGACATAAAAGCAGAAACGAATTCTAAGTTTATACGATGGAAGAAAGAGCAACATCAGATAAATTAAGATTTTTAAAAAGATAATCAAAAAAAGATGAAGGACGCAAGAGTAACATGAGATACATAAAGATTTTAAAGAAGAAAATGAAAAAGAAGACTAAAATACAAGGGAGTGCAGACGCTCTAGGTAACTGACGAGAAAGTGTGGAAATCTTGCCAGAGCTGGGTAGTGTGGCCGAGCGGTCTAAGGCGCTGGATTTAGGCTCTAATCTCTAAGGAGGCGTGGGTTCAAATCTCACCACTGCCATCTTTATTGAGTTTGTTTGCGCAAGCTATCACATGTTCTGCTTTATTTCAGTGTTTTTACTTTCATGCAGGGCCATGCAAGGGAGAAAAGAAGCAATGTTGTGTGTCACGGATGGGGTTCCAACTCAATAGTGTAGTCCATCGCCTTAACCAACCAGCCACCAAGTCCTGTGCCCCCGCGGTGGCAGTTGCACCTCCTACCGGTGGTTTATCACGTCAAATCCTTGATTGGAAACAAGGAAACTTGGGCTGGGCTGTGCGATGACCCAGCAGTCCATTTTAACAATGGTACCCAGCTGTGGCCGAGCTGTCCAGAGAACTGGATTTAAGGACCCAGTCTTTCGGAGGTGTCGGTTCAAAGTTCACCGCTGCAACTTTTTCTCAACAGAAAACTGGAATGTAATTTCAAACAAGGCCACCAAGGACACCGGACAAATAAAGGGAATCCAACCTTTACCCTAATTCCCACATCTGTTATTGCAATTATCTGCCGTGTTTTTCTAATTCAGTCTGCTTCAGACATAAAAGCAGAAACGAATTCTAAGTTTATACGATGGAAGAAAGAGCAACATCAGATAAATTAAGATTTTTAAAAAGATAATCAAAAAAAGATGAAGGACGCAAGAGCAACATGAGATACATAAAGATTTTAAAGAAGAAAATGAAAAAGAAGACTAAAATACAAGGGAGTGCAGACGCTCTAGGTAACTGACGAGAAAGTGTGGAAATCTTGCCAGAGCTGGGTAGTGTGGCCGAGCGGTCTAAGGCGCTGGATTTAGGCTCTAATCTCTAAGGAGGCGTGGATTCAAATCTCACCACTGCCATCTTTATTGAGTTTGTTTGCGCAAGCTATCACATGTTCTGCTTTATTTCAGTGTTTTTACTTTCATGCAGGGCCATGCAAGGGAGAAAAGAAGCAATGTTGTGTGTCACGGATGGGGTTCCAACTCAATAGTGTAGTCCATCGCCTTAACCAACCAGCCACCAAGTCTTGTACTCTCATGGTGGCAGTTGCACCTTCTACCAGTGGTTGTTCACGTCAAATCCTTGATTGGAAAAAAGAAAAGTTGTGATGGTCTGTGCGACGACCCAGCAGTCCATTTTAACAGTGGGTACTGTGGCCGAGCTGTCCAGAGAACTGGAGATAAGGATCCAGTCTTTCAGAGGTGTGGGTTCAAAGTCCACCGCTTTAACTTTTTCTCAACAGAAAACTGTAATGTAATTTCAAACAAGGCCACCAAGGACACCGGACAAATAAAGGGAATCCAGCCTTTACCCTAATTCCCTCGTCTGTTATTGCAATTATCTGCCGTGTTTTTCTAATTCAATCTGCTTCAGACATAAAAGCAGAAACTAATTCTAAGTGTATACGATGGAAGAAAGAGCAACATCAGATAAATTAAGATTTTTAAAAAGATAATCAAAAAAAGATGAAGGACGCAAGAGCAACATGAGATACATAAAGATTTTAAAGAAGAAAATGAAAAAGAAGACTAAAATTCAAGGGAGTGCAGACGCTCTAGGTAACTGACGATAAAGTGTGGAAGCTTGCCAGAGCTGGGTAGTGTGGCCGAGCCGTCTAAGGCGCTGGATTAAGGCTCCAGTCTCTAAGGAGGCGTGGGTTAAAATCCCACCACTGCCATCTTTTTTGAGTTTGTTTGCGCAAGCTATCACATGTTCTGCTTTATTTCAGCGTTTTTACTTTCATGTCGCCCATGCAAGGGAGAAAAGAAGCAATATTGTGTGTCACGGATGGGGTTCCAACTCAATAGTGTAGTCCATTGCCTTAACCAACCAGCCACCAAGTCCTGTGCCCCCGCGGTGGCAGTTGCACCTCCTACCGGTGGTTGTTCACGTCAAAGACTTGATTGTAAACAAGGAAAGTTGGCCTGGGCTGTGCGACGACCTAGCAGTCCATTTTAACAGTGGGTACTGTGGCCAAGCTGTCCAGAGAACTGTATTTAAGGATCCAGTCTTTCAGAGCTGTGGGTTCAAAGTCCACCGCTTTAACTTTTTCTCAACAGAAAACTGTAATGTAATTTCAAGCAAGGCCACCAAGGACACCGGACAAATAAAGGGAATCCAGCCTTTACCCTAATTCCCACGTCTGTTATTGCAATTATCTGCCGTGTTTTTCTAATTCAATCTGCTTCAGACATAAAAGCAGAAACTAATTCTAAGTTTATACGATGGAAGAAAGAGCAACATTAGATGAATTAAGATTTTTAGAAAGAGACTCAAAAAAAGATGAAGGACTCAAGAGCAACATGAGATACATAAAGATTTTAAAGAAGAAAATGAAAAAGAAGACTAAAATAAAAGGAAGTGCAGACGCTCTAGGTAACTGAAGAGAAAGTGTGAATATTTTGCCAGAGCTGGGTAGTGTGGCCGAGCGGTCTAAGGCGCTGGATTAAGGCTCCAGTCTCTAAGGAGGCGTGAGTTCAAATCCCACCACTGCCATCTTTATTGAGTTTGTTTGCGCAAGCTATCACATGTTCTGCTTTATTTCAGCGTTTTTACTTTCATGCAGGGCCATGCAAGGGAGAAAAGAAGCAATGTTGTGTGTCACGGATGGGGTTCCAACTCAATAGTGTAGTCCATCGCCTTAACCAATTAGCCACCAAATCCTGTGCCCCCGCAGTGGCAGTTGCACCTCCTACCGGTGGTTGTTCACGTCAAATCCTTGATTGGAAAAAAGGAAAGTTGTGATGGTCTGTGGGACGACCCAGCAGTCCATTTTAACAGTTGGTACTGTGGGCGAGCTGTCCAGAGAACTGGATTTAAGGACCCAGTCTTTCGGAGGTGTCGGTTCAAAGTCCACCGCTGCAAGTTTTTCTCAACAGAAAACTGTAATGTAATTTCAAACAAGGCCAGCAAGGACACCGGAAAATAAAGGGAATCCAGCCTTTACCCTCATTCACACGTCTATTATTGCTATTATCTGCCGTGTTTTTCTAATTCAATCTGCTTCAGACATAAAAGCAGAAACTAATTCTAAGTTTATACGATGAAAGAAAGAGCAACATCAGATAAATTAAGATTTTTAGAAAGAGAATCAAAAAAAGATGAAGGACGCAAGAGCAACATGAGATACATAAAGATTTTAAAGAAGAAAATGAAAAAGAAGACTAAAATACAAGGAAGTGCAGACGCTCTAGGTAACTTACGAGAAAGTTTGGAAATCTTGCCAGAGCTGGGTAGTGTGGCCGAGCGGTCTAAGGCGCTGGATTAAGGCTCCAGTCTCTAAGGAGGCGTGGGTTCAAATCCCACCACTGCCATCTTTATTGAGTTTGTTTGCGCAAGCTATCACATGTTCTGCTTTATTTCAGTGTTTTTACTTTCATGCAGGGCCGTGCAAGGGAGAAAAGAAGCAATGTTGTGTGTCACGGATGGGGTTCCAACTCAATAGTGTAGTCCATCGCCTTAACCAACCAGCCACCAAGTCCTGTGCCCCCACGGTGGCAGTTGCACCTCCTACCGGTAGTTGTTCACGTCAAATCCTTGATTGGAAAAAAGGAAAGTTGTGATGGTCTGTGCGATGACCAAGCAGTCTATTTTAACAGTGGGAACTGTGGCCAAGCTGTCCAGAGAACTGGATTTAAGGACCCAGTCTTTCAGAGGTGTCGGTTCAAAGTCCACCACTGCAACTTTTTCTCAACAGAATACTGTAATGTAATTTCAAACAAGGCCACCAAGGACACCGGAAAATAAAGGGAATCCAGCCTTTACCCTCATTCCCACGTCTATTATTGCAATTATCTGCCGTGTTTTTCTAATTCAATCTGCTTCAGACATAAAAGCAGAAACTAATTCTAAGTTTATACGATGAAAGAAAGAGCAACATCAGATAAATTAAGATTTTTAGAAAGAGAATCAAAAAAAGATGAAGGACGCAAGAGCAACATGAGATACATAAAGATTTTAAAGAAGAAAATGAAAAAGAAGACTAAAATACAAGGGAGTGCAGACGCTCTAGGTAACTGACGAGAAAGTGTGGAAATCTTGCCAGAGCTGGGTAGTGTGGCCGAGCGGTCTAAGGCGCTGGATTAAGGCTCCAGTCTCTAAGGAGGCGTGGGTTCAAATCCCACCACTGCCATCTTTATTGAGTTTGTTTGCGCAAGCTATCACATGTTCTGCATTATTTCAGCGTTTTTACTTTCATGCAGGGCCGTGCAAGGGAGAAAAGAAGCAATGTTGTGTGTCACGGATGGGGTTCCAACTCAATAGTGTAGTCCATCGCCTTAACCAACCAGCCACCAAGTCCTGTTCTCTCACGGTGGCAGTTGCACCTCCTACCGGTGGTTGTTCACGTCAAATCCTTGATTGGAAAAAAGGAAAGTTGTGATGGTCTGTGGGACGACCCAGCAGTCCATTTTAACAGTTGGTACTGTGGGCGAGCTGTCCAGAGAACTGGATTTAAGGACCCAGTCTTTCAGAGGTGTCGGTTCAAAGTCCACCACTACAACTTTTTCTCAACAGAAAACTGTAATGTAATTTCAAACAAGGCCACCAAGGACACCGGACAAATAAAGGGAATCCAGCCTTTACCCTCATTCCCACGTCTATTATTGCTATTATCTGCCGTGTTTTTCTAATTCAATCTGCTTCAGACAAAAAAACAGAAACCAATTCTAAGTTTATACGATGAAAGAAAGAGCAACGTCAGATAAATTAAGATTTTTAGAAAGAGAATCAAAAAAAGATGAAGGACGCAAGAGCAACATGAGATACATAAAGATTTTAAAGAAGAAAATGAAAAAGAAGACTAAAATACAAGGAAGTGCAGACGCTCTAGGTAACTGACGAGAAAGTTTGGAAATCTTGCCAGAGCTGGGTAGTGTGGCCGAGCGGTCTAAGGCGCTGGATTAAGGCTCCAGTCTCTAAGGAGGCGTGGGTTCAAATCCCACCACTGCCATCTTTATTGAGTTTGTTTGCGCAAGCTATCACATGTTCTGCATTATTTCAGCGTTTTTACTTTCATGCAGGGCCGTGCAAGGGAGAAAAGAAGCAATGTTGTGTGTCACGGATGGGGTTCCAACTCAATAGTGTAGTCCATCGCCTTAACCAACCAGCCACCAAGTCCTGTTCTCTCACGGTGGCAGTTGCACCTCCTACCGGTGGTTGTTCACGTCAAATCCTTGATTGGAAAAAAGGAAAGTTGTGATGGTCTGTGGGACGACCCAGCAGTCCATTTTAACAGTTGGTACTGTGGGCGAGCTGTCCAGAGAACTGGATTTAAGGACCCAGTCTTTCAGAGGTGTCGGTTCAAAGTCCACCACTACAACTTTTTCTCAACAGAAAACTGTAATGTAATTTCAAACAAGGCCACCAAGGACACCGGACAAATAAAGGGAATCCAGCCTTTACCCTCATTCCCACGTCTATTATTGCTATTATCTGCCGTGTTTTTCTAATTCAATCTGCTTCAGACATAAAAACAGAAACCAATTCTAAGTTTATACGATGAAAGAAAGAGCAACGTCAGATAAATTAAGATTTTTAGAAAGAGAATCAAAAAAAGATGAAGGACGCAAGAGCAACATGAGATACATAAAGATTTTAAAGAAGAAAATGAAAAAGAAGACTAAAATACAAGGAAGTGCAGACGCTCTAGGTAACTGACGAGAAAGTTTGGAAATCTTGCCAGAGCTGGGTAGTGTGGCCGAGCGGTCTAAGGCGCTGGATTAAGGCTCCAGTCTCTAAGGAGGCGTGGGTTCAAATCCCACCACTGCCATTTTTATTGAGTTTGTTTGCGCAAGCTATCACATGTTCTGCTTTATTTCAGTGTTTTTACTTTCATGCAGGGCCATGCAAGGGAGAAAAGAAGCAATGTTGTGTGTCACGGATGGGGTTCCAACTCAATAGTGTAGTCCATCACCTTAACCAACCAGCCACCAAGTCCTGTGCCCCCACGGTGGCAGTTGCACCTCCTACCGGTAGTTGTTCACGTCAAATCCTTGATTGGAAAAAAGGAAAGTTGTGATGGTCTGTGCGATGACCAAGCAGTCTATTTTAACAGTGGGAACTGTGGCCAAGCTGTCCAGAGAACTGGATTTAAGGACCCAGTCTTTCAGAGGTGTCGGTTGAAAGTCCACCACTGCAACTTTTTCTCAACAGAAAACTGTAATGTAATTTCAAACAAGGCCACCAAGGACACCGGAAAATAAAGGGAATCCAGCCTTTACCCTCATTCCCACGTCTATTATTGCTATTATCTGCCGTGTTTTTCTAATTCAGTCTGCTTCAGACATAAAAGCAGAAACTAATTCTAAGTTTATACGATGAAAGAAAGAGCAACATCAGATAAATTAAGATTTTTAGAAAGAGAATCAAAAAAAGATGAAGGACGCAAGAGCAACATGAGATACATAAAGATTTTAAAGAAGAAAATGAAAAAGAAGACTAAAATACAAGGGAGTGCAGACGCTCTAGGTAACTGACAAGAAAGTGTGGAAATCTTGCCAGAGCTGGGTAGTGTGGCAGAGCGGTCTAAGGCGCTGGATTAAGGCTCCAGTCTCTAAGGAGGCCTGGGTTCAAATCCCACAACTGCCATCTTTATTGAGTTTGTTTGCGCAAGCTATCACATGTTCTGCTTTATTTCAGTGTTTTTACTTTCATGCAGGGCAATGCAAGGGAGAAAAGAAGCAATGTTGTGTGTCACGGATGGGGTTCCAACTCAATAGTGTAGTCCATCGCCTTAACCAATTAGCCACCAAATCCTGTGCCCCCGCAGTGGCAGTTGCACCTCCTACCGGTGGTTGTTCACGTCAAATCCTTGATTGGAAAAAAGGAAAGTTGTGATGGTCTGTGGGACGACCCAGCAGTCCATTTTAACAGTTGGTACTGTGGGCGAGCTGTCCAGAGAACTGGATTTAAGGACCCAGTCTTTCGGAGGTGTCGGTTCAAAGTCCACCGCTGCAAGTTTTTCTCAACAGAAAACTGTAATGTAATTTCAAACAAGGCCAGCAAGGACACCGGAAAATAAAGGGAATCCAGCCTTTACCCTCATTCACACGTCTATTATTGCTATTATCTGCCGTGTTTTTCTAATTCAATCTGCTTCAGACATAAAAGCAGAAACTAATTCTAAGTTTATACGATGAAAGAAAGAGCAACATCAGATAAATTAAGATTTTTAGAAAGAGAATCAAAAAAAGATGAAGGACGCAAGAGCAACATGAGATACATAAAGATTTTAAAGAAGAAAATGAAAAAGAAGACTAAAATACAAGGAAGTGCAGACGCTCTAGGTAACTTACGAGAAAGTTTGGAAATCTTGCCAGAGCTGGGTAGTGTGGCCGAGCGGTCTAAGGCGCTGGATTAAGGCTCCAGTCTCTAAGGAGGCGTGGGTTCAAATCCCACCACTGCCATCTTTATTGAGTTTGTTTGCGCAAGCTATCACATGTTCTGCTTTATTTCAGTGTTTTTACTTTCATGCAGGGCCGTGCAAGGGAGAAAAGAAGCAATGTTGTGTGTCACGGATGGGGTTCCAACTCAATAGTGTAGTCCATCGCCTTAACCAACCAGCCACCAAGTCCTGTGCCCCCACGGTGGCAGTTGCACCTCCTACCGGTAGTTGTTCACGTCAAATCCTTGATTGGAAAAAAGGAAAGTTGTGATGGTCTGTGCGATGACCAAGCAGTCTATTTTAACAGTGGGAACTGTGGCCAAGCTGTCCAGAGAACTGGATTTAAGGACCCAGTCTTTCAGAGGTGTCGGTTCAAAGTCCACCACTGCAACTTTTTCTCAACAGAATACTGTAATGTAATTTCAAACAAGGCCACCAAGGACACCGGAAAATAAAGGGAATCCAGCCTTTACCCTCATTCCCACGTCTATTATTGCAATTATCTGCCGTGTTTTTCTAATTCAATCTGCTTCAGACATAAAAGCAGAAACTAATTCTAAGTTTATACGATGAAAGAAAGAGCAACATCAGATAAATTAAGATTTTTAGAAAGAGAATCAAAAAAAGATGAAGGACGCAAGAGCAACATGAGATACATAAAGATTTTAAAGAAGAAAATGAAAAAGAAGACTAAAATACAAGGGAGTGCAGACGCTCTAGGTAACTGACGAGAAAGTGTGGAAATCTTGCCAGAGCTGGGTAGTGTGGCCGAGCGGTCTAAGGCGCTGGATTAAGGCTCCAGTCTCTAAGGAGGCGTGGGTTCAAATCCCACCACTGCCATCTTTATTGAGTTTGTTTGCGCAAGCTATCACATGTTCTGCATTATTTCAGCGTTTTTACTTTCATGCAGGGCCGTGCAAGGGAGAAAAGAAGCAATGTTGTGTGTCACGGATGGGGTTCCAACTCAATAGTGTAGTCCATCGCCTTAACCAACCAGCCACCAAGTCCTGTTCTCTCACGGTGGCAGTTGCACCTCCTACCGGTGGTTGTTCACGTCAAATCCTTGATTGGAAAAAAGGAAAGTTGTGATGGTCTGTGGGACGACCCAGCAGTCCATTTTAACAGTTGGTACTGTGGGCGAGCTGTCCAGAGAACTGGATTTAAGGACCCAGTCTTTCAGAGGTGTCGGTTCAAAGTCCACCACTACAACTTTTTCTCAACAGAAAACTGTAATGTAATTTCAAACAAGGCCACCAAGGACACCGGACAAATAAAGGGAATCCAGCCTTTACCCTCATTCCCACGTCTATTATTGCTATTATCTGCCGTGTTTTTCTAATTCAATCTGCTTCAGACAAAAAAACAGAAACCAATTCTAAGTTTATACGATGAAAGAAAGAGCAACGTCAGATAAATTAAGATTTTTAGAAAGAGAATCAAAAAAAGATGAAGGACGCAAGAGCAACATGAGATACATAAAGATTTTAAAGAAGAAAATGAAAAAGAAGACTAAAATACAAGGAAGTGCAGACGCTCTAGGTAACTGACGAGAAAGTTTGGAAATCTTGCCAGAGCTGGGTAGTGTGGCCGAGCGGTCTAAGGCGCTGGATTAAGGCTCCAGTCTCTAAGGAGGCGTGGGTTCAAATCCCACCACTGCCATCTTTATTGAGTTTGTTTGCGCAAGCTATCACATGTTCTGCATTATTTCAGCGTTTTTACTTTCATGCAGGGCCGTGCAAGGGAGAAAAGAAGCAATGTTGTGTGTCACGGATGGGGTTCCAACTCAATAGTGTAGTCCATCGCCTTAACCAACCAGCCACCAAGTCCTGTTCTCTCACGGTGGCAGTTGCACCTCCTACCGGTGGTTGTTCACGTCAAATCCTTGATTGGAAAAAAGGAAAGTTGTGATGGTCTGTGGGACGACCCAGCAGTCCATTTTAACAGTTGGTACTGTGGGCGAGCTGTCCAGAGAACTGGATTTAAGGACCCAGTCTTTCAGAGGTGTCGGTTCAAAGTCCACCACTACAACTTTTTCTCAACAGAAAACTGTAATGTAATTTCAAACAAGGCCACCAAGGACACCGGACAAATAAAGGGAATCCAGCCTTTACCCTCATTCCCACGTCTATTATTGCTATTATCTGCCGTGTTTTTCTAATTCAATCTGCTTCAGACATAAAAACAGAAACCAATTCTAAGTTTATACGATGAAAGAAAGAGCAACGTCAGATAAATTAAGATTTTTAGAAAGAGAATCAAAAAAAGATGAAGGACGCAAGAGCAACATGAGATACATAAAGATTTTAAAGAAGAAAATGAAAAAGAAGACTAAAATACAAGGAAGTGCAGACGCTCTAGGTAACTGACGAGAAAGTTTGGAAATCTTGCCAGAGCTGGGTAGTGTGGCCGAGCGGTCTAAGGCGCTGGATTAAGGCTCCAGTCTCTAAGGAGGCGTGGGTTCAAATCCCACCACTGCCATTTTTATTGAGTTTGTTTGCGCAAGCTATCACATGTTCTGCTTTATTTCAGTGTTTTTACTTTCATGCAGGGCCATGCAAGGGAGAAAAGAAGCAATGTTGTGTGTCACGGATGGGGTTCCAACTCAATAGTGTAGTCCATCACCTTAACCAACCAGCCACCAAGTCCTGTGCCCCCACGGTGGCAGTTGCACCTCCTACCGGTAGTTGTTCACGTCAAATCCTTGATTGGAAAAAAGGAAAGTTGTGATGGTCTGTGCGATGACCAAGCAGTCTATTTTAACAGTGGGAACTGTGGCCAAGCTGTCCAGAGAACTGGATTTAAGGACCCAGTCTTTCAGAGGTGTCGGTTGAAAGTCCACCACTGCAACTTTTTCTCAACAGAAAACTGTAATGTAATTTCAAACAAGGCCACCAAGGACACCGGAAAATAAAGGGAATCCAGCCTTTACCCTCATTCCCACGTCTATTATTGCTATTATCTGCCGTGTTTTTCTAATTCAGTCTGCTTCAGACATAAAAGCAGAAACTAATTCTAAGTTTATACGATGAAAGAAAGAGCAACATCAGATAAATTAAGATTTTTAGAAAGAGAATCAAAAAAAGATGAAGGACGCAAGAGCAACATGAGATACATAAAGATTTTAAAGAAGAAAATGAAAAAGAAGACTAAAATACAAGGGAGTGCAGACGCTCTAGGTAACTGACGAGAAAGTGTGGAAATCTTGCCAGAGCTGGGTAGTGTGGCAGAGCGGTCTAAGGCGCTGGATTAAGGCTCCAGTCTCTAAGGAGGCCTGGGTTCAAATCCCACAACTGCCATCTTTATTGAGTTTGTTTGCGCAAGCTATCACATGTTCTGCTTTATTTCAGTGTTTTTACTTTCATGCAGGGCAATGCAAGGGAGAAAAGAAGCAATGTTGTGTGTCACGGATGGGGTTCCAACTCAATAGTGTAGTCCATCGCCTTAACCAACCAGCCACCAAGTTCTGTGCCCCCACGGTGGCAGTTGCACCTCCTACCGGTAGTTGTTCACGTCAAATCCTTGATTGGAAAAAAGGAAAGTTGTGATGGTCTGTGCGATGACCAAGCAGTCTATTTTAACAGTGGGAACTGTGGCCAAGCTGTCCAGAGAACTGGATTTAAGGACCCAGTCTTTCAGAGGTGTCGGTTCAAAGTCCACCACTACAACTTTTTCTCAACAGAAAACTGTAATGTAATTTCAAACAAGGCCACCAAGGACACCGGACAAATAAAGGGAATCCAGCCTTTACCCTAATTCCCACGTCTGTTATTGCAATTATCTGCCGTGTTTTTCTAATTCAATCTTCTTCAGACATAAAAGCAGAAACTAATTCTAAGTTTATACGATGGAAGAAAGAGCAACATCAGATAAATTAAGATTTTTAAAAAGAGAATCAAAAAAAGATGAAGGACGCAAGAGCAACATGAGATACATAAAGATTTTAAAGAAGAAAATGAAAAAGAAGACTAAAATACAAGGGAGTGCAGACGCTCTAGGTAACTGACGAGAAAGTGTGGAAATCTTGCCAGAGCTGGGTAGTGTGGCCGAGCGGTCTAAGGCGCTGGATTAAGGCTCCAGTCTCTAAGGAGGCGTGGGTTCAAATCCCACCACTGCCATCTTTATTGAGTTTGTTTGCGCAAGCTATCACATGTTCTGCATTATTTCAGCGTTTTTACTTTCATGCAGGGCCGTGCAAGGGAGAAAAGAAGCAATGTTGTGTGTCACGGATGGGGTTCCAACTCAATAGTGTAGTCCATCGCCTTAACCAACCAGCCACCAAGTCCTGTTCTCTCACGGTGGCAGTTGCACCTCCTACCGGTGGTTGTTCACGTCAAATCCTTGATTGGAAAAAAGGAAAGTTGTGATGGTCTGTGGGACGACCCAGCAGTCCATTTTAACAGTTGGTACTGTGGGCGAGCTGTCCAGAGAACTGGATTTAAGGACCCAGTCTTTCAGAGGTGTCAGTTCAAAGTCCACCACTACAACTTTTTCTCAACAGAAAACTGTAATGTAATTTCAAACAAGGCCACCAAGGACACCGGACAAATAAAGGGAATCCAGCCTTTACCCTCATTCCCATGTCTATTATTGCTATTATCTGCCGTGTTTTTCTAATTCAATCTGCTTCAGACATAAAAACAGAAACCAATTCTAAGTTTATACGATGAAAGAAAGAGCAACATCAGATAAATTAAGATTTTTAGAAAGAGAATCAAAAAAAGATGAAGGACGCAAGAGCAACATGAGATACATAAAGATTTTAAAGAAGAAAATGAAAAAGAAGACTAAAATACAAGGGAGTGCAGACGCTCTAGGTAACTGACGAGAAAGTGTGGAAATCTTGCCAGAGCTGGGTAGTGTGGCAGAGCGGTCTAAGGCGCTGGATTAAGGCTCCAGTCTCTAAGGAGGCCTGGGTTCAAATCCCACAACTGCCATCTTTATTGAGTTTGTTTGCGCAAGCTATCACATGTTCTGCTTTATTTCAGTGTTTTTACTTTCATGCAGGGCAATGCAAGGGAGAAAAGAAGCAATGTTGTGTGTCACGGATGGGGTTCCAACTCAATAGTGTAGTCCATCGCCTTAACCAACCAGCCACCAAGTTCTGTGCCCCCACGGTGGCGGTTGCACCTCCTACCGGTAGTTGTTCACGTCAAATCCTTGATTGGAAAAAAGGAAAGTTGTGATGGTCTGTGCGATGACCAAGCAGTCTATTTTAACAGTGGGAACTGTGGCCAAGCTGTCCAGAGAACTGGATTTAAGGACCCAGTCTTTCAGAGGTGTCGGTTGAAAGTCCACCACTGCAACTTTTTCTCAACAGAAAACTGTAATGTAATTTCAAACAAGGCCACCAAGGACACCGGAAAATAAAGGGAATCCAGCCTTTACCCTCATTCCCATGTCTATTATTGCTATTATCTGCCGTGTTTTTCTAATTCAGTCTGCTTCAGACATAAAAGCAGAAACTAATTCTAAGTTTATACGATGAAAGAAAGAGCAACATCAGATAAATTAAGATTTTTAGAAAGAGAATCAAAAAAAGATGAAGGACGCAAGAGCAACATGAGATACATAAAGATTTTAAAGAAGAAAATGAAAAAGAAGACTAAAATACAAGGGAGTGCAGACGCTCTAGGTAACTGACGAGAAAGTGTGGAAATCTTGCCAGAGCTGGGTAGTGTGGCAGAGCGGTCTAAGGCGCTGGATTAAGGCTCCAGTCTCTAAGGAGGCCTGGGTTCAAATCCCACAACTGCCATCTTTATTGAGTTTGTTTGCGCAAGCTATCACATGTTCTGCTTTATTTCAGTGTTTTTACTTTCATGCAGGGCAATGCAAGGGAGAAAAGAAGCAATGTTGTGTGTCACGGATGGGGTTCCAACTCAATAGTGTAGTCCATCGCCTTAACCAACCAGCCACCAAGTTCTGTGCCCCCACGGTGGCAGTTGCACCTCCTACCGGTAGTTGTTCACGTCAAATCCTTGATTGGAAAAAAGGAAAGTTGTGATGGTCTGTGCGATGACCAAGCAGTCTATTTTAACAGTGGGAACTGTGGCCAAGCTGTCCAGAGAACTGGATTTAAGGACCCAGTCTTTCAGAGGTGTCGGTTCAAAGTCCACCACTACAACTTTTTCTCAACAGAAAACTGTAATGTAATTTCAAACAAGGCCACCAAGGACACCGGACAAATAAAGGGAATCCAGCCTTTACCCTAATTCCCACGTCTGTTATTGCAATTATCTGCCGTGTTTTTCTAATTCAATCTTCTTCAGACATAAAAGCAGAAACTAATTCTAAGTTTATACGATGGAAGAAAGAGCAACATCAGATAAATTAAGATTTTTAAAAAGAGAATCAAAAAAAGATGAAGGACGCAAGAGCAACATGAGATACATAAAGATTTTAAAGAAGAAAATGAAAAAGAAGACTAAAATACAAGGGAGTGCAGACGCTCTAGGTAACTGATTAGAAAGTGTGAATATTTTGCCAGAGCTGGGTAGTGTGGCCGAGCGGTCTAAGGCGCTGGATTTAGGCTCCAGTCTCTAAGGAGGCGTGGGTTCAAATCCCACCACTGCCATCTTTATTGAGTTTGTTTGCGCAAGCTATCACATGTTCTGCTTTATTTCAGCGTTTTTACTTTCATGCAGGGCAATGCAAGGGAGAAAAGAAGCAATGTTGTGTGTCACGGATGGGGTTCCAACTCAATAGTGTAGTCCATCGCCTTAACCAACCAGCCACCAAGTTCTGTGCCCCCACGGTGGCAGTTGCACCTCCTACCGGTAGTTGTTCACGTCAAATCCTTGATTGGAAAAAAGGAAAGTTGTGATGGTCTGTGCGATGACCAAGCAGTCTATTTTAACAGTGGAACTGTGGCCAAGCTGTCCAGAGAACTGGATTTAAGGACCCAGTCTTTCAGAGGTGTCGGTTCAAAGTCCACCACTACAACTTTTTCTCAACAGAAAACTGTAATGTAATTTCAAACAAGGCCACCAAGGACACCGGACAAATAAAGGGAATCCAGCCTTTACCCTAATTCCCACGTCTGTTATTGCAATTATCTGCCGTGTTTTTCTAATTCAATCTTCTTCAGACATAAAAGCAGAAACTAATTCTAAGTTTATACGATGGAAGAAAGAGCAACATCAGATAAATTAAGATTTTTAAAAAGAGAATCAAAAAAAGATGAAGGACGCAAGAGCAACATGAGATACATAAAGATTTTAAAGAAGAAAATGAAAAAGAAGACTAAAATACAAGGGAGTGCAGACGCTCTAGGTAACTGATTAGAAAGTGTGAATATTTTGCCAGAGCTGGGTAGTGTGGCCGAGCGGTCTAAGGCGCTGGATTTAGGCTCCAGTCTCTAAGGAGGCGTGGGTTCAAATCCCACCACTGCCATCTTTAATGAGTTTGTTTGCGCAAGCTATCACATGTTCTGCTTTATTTCAGCGTTTTTACTTTCATGCAGGGCCATGCAAGGGAGAAAAGAAGCAATGTTGTGTGTCACGGATGGGGTTCCAACTCAATAGTGTAGTCCATCGCCTTAACCAACCAGCCACCAAGTCCTGTGCTCTCACGGTGGCAGTTGCACCTCCTACCGGTGGTTCTTCACGTCAAATCCTTGATTGGAAAAAAGGAAAGTTGTGATGGTCTGTGCGACGACCAAGCAGTCCATTTTAACAGTGGGAACTGTGGCCGAGCTGTCCAGAGAACTGGATTTAAGGACCCAGTCTTTCAGAGGTGTCGGTTCAAAGTCCACCACTGCAACTTTTTCTCAACAGAAAACTGTAATGTAATTTCAAACAAGGCCACCAAGGACACAGGACAAATAAAGGGAATCCAGCCTTTACCCTAATTCCCACGTCTGTTATTGCAATTATCTGCCTTGTTTTTCTAATTCAATCTGCTTCAGACATAAAAGCAGAAACGAATTCTAAGTTTATACGATGGAAGAAAGAGCAACATCAGATAAATTAAGATTTTTAAAAAGAGAATCAAAAAAAGATGAAGGACGCAAGAGCAACATGAGATACATAAAGATTTTAAAGAAGAAAATGAAAAAGAAGACTAAAATACAAGGGAGTGCAGACGCTCTAGGTAACTGACGAGAAAGTTTGTAAATCTTGCCAGAGCTGGGTAGTGTGGCCGAGCGGTCTAAGGCGCTGGATTAAGGCTCCAGTCTCTAAGGAGGAGTGGGTTCAAATCCCACCAATGCCATCTTTATTGAGTTTGTTTGCGCAAGCTATCACATGTTCTGCTTTATTTCAGTGTTTTTACTTTCATGCAGGGCCATGCAAGGGAGAAAAGAAGCAATGTTGTGTGTCACGGATGGGGTTCCAACTCAATAGTGTAGTCCATCGCCTTAACCAACCAGCCACCAAGTCCTGTGCCCCCACGGTGGCAGTTGCACCTCCTACCGGTAGTTGTTCACGTCAAATCCTTGATTGGAAAAAAGGAAAGTTGTGATGGTCTGTGCGATGACCAAGCAGTCTATTTTAACAGTGGGAACTGTGGCCAAGCTGTCCAGAGAACTGGATTTAAGAACCCAGTCTTTCAGAGGTGTCGGTTCAAAGTCCACCACTGCAACTTTTTCTCAACAGAAAACTGTAATGTAATTTCAAACAAGGCCACCAAGGACACCGGAAAATAAAGGGAATCCAGCCTTTAACCTCATTCCCACGTCTGTTATTGCAATTATCTGCCGTGTTTTTCTAATTCAATCTGCTTCAGACATAAAAGCAGAAACTAATTCTAAGTTTATACGATGAAAGAAAGAGCAACATCAGATAAATTAAGATTTTTAGAAAGATAATCAAAAAAAGATGAAGGACGCAAGAGCAACATGAGATACATAAAGATTTTAAAGAAGAAAATGAAAAAGAAGACTAAAATACAAGGGAGTGCAGACGCTCTAGGTAACTGACGAGAAAGTGTGGAAATCTTGCCAGAGCTGGGTAGTGTGGCAAAGCGGTCTAAGGCGCTGGATTTAGGCTCCAGTCTCTAAGGAGGCGTGGGTTCAAATCTAATTTATTGAGTTTGTTTGCGCAAGCTATCACATGTTCTGCCTTATTTCAGGGTTTTTACTTTCATGTCGCCCATGCAAGGGAGAAAAGAAGAAATGATGTGTGTCACGGATGGGGTTCCAACTCAATAGTGTAGTCCATTGCCTTAACCAACCAGCCACCAAGTCCTGTGCTCCCGCGGTGGCAGTTGCACCTCCTACCGGTGGTTGTTCACGTCAAAGCCATGATTGTAAACAAGGAAAGTTGGCCTGGGCTGTGCGACGACCTAGCAGTCCATTTTAACAGTGGGTACTGTGGCCAAGCTGTCCAGAGAACTTTATTTAAGGATCCAGTCTTTCAGAGGTGTGGGTTCAAAGTCCACCGCTTTAACTTTTTCTCAACAAAAAACTGTAATGTAATTTCAAACAAGGCCACCAAGGACACCGGACAAAAAAGGGAATCCAGCCTTTACCCTAATTCCCACATCTGTTTTTGAAAATATCTGCTGTGTTTTTCAGATTCAATCTGCTTCAGACATAAAAGCAGAAACTAATTTTCAGTGTACACAATGGAAGAAAGAGCAACATGAGATAAATCAAGATTTTTAAAAAGAGAATAAAAAAAAGATGACGGAAGCAAGAGCAACATGAGATACATAAAGATTTTAAAGAAGAAAATGAAAAAGAAGACTAAAATACAAGGAAGTACAGACGCTCTAGGTAACTGACGAGAAAGTGTGAATATTTAGCCAGAGCTGGGTAATGTGGCCGAGTGGTCTAAGGCGCTGGATTAAGGCTCCAGTCTCTAAGGAGGCGTGGGTTCAAATCCCACCACTGCCATCTACATTTAGTTTGTTTGCGCAAGCTATCAAATGTTCTGCTTTATTTCAGCGTTTTTACTTTCATGCAGGGCCGTGCAAGGGAGAAAAGAAGCAATGTTGTGTGTCACGGATGGGGTTCCAACTCAATAGTGTAGTCCATCGCCTTAACCAACCAGCCACCAAGTCCTGTGCCCCCACGGTGGCAGTTGCACCTCCTACCGGTGGTTGTTCACGTCAAATCCTTGATTGGAAAAAAGTAAAGTTGTGATGGTCTGTGCGACGATCAAGCAGTCCATTTTAACAGTGGGAACTGTGGCCGAGCTGTCCAGAGAACTGGATTTAAGGACCCAGTCTTTCGGAGGTGTCGGTTCAAAGTCCACCACTGCAACTTTTTCTCAACAGAAAACTGTAATGTCATTTCAAACTAGGCCACCAAGGACACCGGAAAATAAAGGGAATCCAGCCTTTACCCTAATTCCCACGTCTGTTATTGCAATTATCTGCAGTGTTTTTCTAATTAAATCTGCTTCAGACATAAAAGCAGAAACTAATTCTAAGTTTATACGATGGAAGAAAGAGCAACATCAGATAAATTAAGATTTTTAAAAAGAGAATCAAAAAAAGATGAAGGACGCAAGAACAACATGAGATACATAAAGATTTTAAAGAAGAAAATGAAAAAGAAGACTAAAATACAAGGGAGTGCAGACGCTCTAGGTAACTGACGAGAAAGTGTGGAAATCTTGCCAGAGCTGGGTAGTGTGGCAAAGCGGTCTAAGGCGCTGGATTTAGGCTCCAGTCTCTAAGGAGGCGTGGGTTCAAATCTAATTTATTGAGTTTGTTTGCGCAAGCTATCACATGTTCTGCCTTATTTCAGGGTTTTTACTTTCATGTCGCCCATGCAAGGGAGAAAAGAAGAAATGATGTGTGTCACGGATGGGGTTCCAACTCAATAGTGTAGTCCATTGCCTTAACCAACCAGCCACCAAGTCCTGTGCTCCCGCGGTGGCAGTTGCACCTCCTACCGGTGGTTGTTCACGTCAAAGCCTTGATTGTAAACAAGGAAAGTTGGCCTGGGCTGTGCGACGACCTAGCAGTCCATTTTAACAGTGGGTACTGTGGCCAAGCTGTCCAGAGAACTTTATTTAAGGATCCAGTCTTTCAGAGGTGTGGGTTCAAAGTCCACCGCTTTAACTTTTTCTCAACAAAAAACTGTAATGTAATTTCAAACAAGGCCACCAAGGACACCGGACAAAAAAGGGAATCCAGCCTTTACCCTAATTCCCACATCTGTTTTTGAAAATATCTGCTGTGTTTTTCAGATTCAATCTGCTTCAGACATAAAAGCAGAAACTAATTTTCAGTGTACACAATGGAAGAAAGAGCAACATGAGATAAATCAAGATTTTTAAAAAGAGAATAAAAAAAAGATGACGGAAGCAAGAGCAACATGAGATACATAAAGATTTTAAAGAAGAAAATGAAAAAGAAGACTAAAATACAAGGAAGTACAGACGCTCTAGGTAACTGACGAGAAAGTGTGAATATTTAGCCAGAGCTGGGTAATGTGGCCGAGTGGTCTAAGGCGCTGGATTAAGGCTCCAGTCTCTAAGGAGGCGTGGGTTCAAATCCCACCACTGCCATCTACATTTAGTTTGTTTGCGCAAGCTATCACATGTTCTGCTTTATTTCAGCGTTTTTACTTTCATGCAGGGCCGTGCAAGGGAGAAAAGAAGCAATGTTGTGTGTCACGGATGGGGTTCCAACTCAATAGTGTAGTCCATCGCCTTAACCAACCAGCCACCAAGTCCTGTGCCCCCACGGTGGCAGTTGCACCTCCTACCGGTGGTTGTTCACGTCAAATCCTTGATTGGAAAAAAGTAAAGTTGTGATGGTCTGTGCGACGATCAAGCAGTCCATTTTAACAGTGGGAACTGTGGCCGAGCTGTCCAGAGAACTGGATTTAAGGACCCAGTCTTTCGGAGGTGTCGGTTCAAAGTCCACCACTGCAACTTTTTCTCAACAGAAAACTGTAATGTCATTTCAAACTAGGCCACCAAGGACACCGGAAAATAAAGGGAATCCAGCCTTTACCCTAATTCCCACGTCTGTTATTGCAATTATCTGCAGTGTTTTTCTAATTAAATCTGCTTCAGACATAAAAGCAGAAACTAATTCTAAGTTTATACGATGGAAGAAAGAGCAACATCAGATAAATTAAGATTTTTAAAAAGAGAATCAAAAAAAGATGAAGGACGCAAGAACAACATGAGATACATAAAGATTTTAAAGAAGAAAATGAAAAAGAAGACTAAAATACAAGGGAGTGCAGACGCTCTAGGTAACTGACGAGAAAGTGTGGAAATCTTGCCAGAGCTGGGTAGTGTGGCAAAGCGGTCTAAGGCGCTGGATTTAGGCTCCAGTCTCTAAGGAGGCGTGGGTTCAAATCTAATTTATTGAGTTTGTTTGCGCAAGCTATCACATGTTCTGCCTTATTTCAGGGTTTTTACTTTCATGTCGCCCATGCAAGGGAGAAAAGAAGAAATGATGTGTGTCACGGATGGGGTTCCAACTCAATAGTGTAGTCCATTGCCTTAACCAACCAGCCACCAAGTCCTGTGCTCCCGCGGTGGCAGTTGCACCTCCTACCGGTGGTTGTTCACGTCAAAGCCTTGATTGTAAACAAGGAAAGTTGGCCTGGGCTGTGCGACGACCTAGCAGTCCATTTTAACAGTGGGTACTGTGGCCAAGCTGTCCAGAGAACTTTATTTAAGGATCCAGTCTTTCAGAGGTGTGGGTTCAAAGTCCACGCTTTAACTTTTTCTCAACAAAAAACTGTAATGTAATTTCAAACAAGGCCACCAAGGACACCGGACAAAAAAGGGAATCCAGCCTTTACCCTAATTCCCACATCTGTTTTTGAAAATATCTGCTGTGTTTTTCAGATTCAATCTGCTTCAGACATAAAAGCAGAAACTAATTTTCAGTGTACACAATGGAAGAAAGAGCAACATGAGATAAATCAAGATTTTTAAAAAGAGAATAAAAAAAAGATGACGGAAGCAAGAGCAACATGAGATACATAAAGATTTTAAAGAAGAAAATGAAAAAGAAGACTAAAATACAAGGAAGTACAGACGCTCTAGGTAACTGACGAGAAAGTGTGAATATTTAGCCAGAGCTGGGTAATGTGGCCGAGTGGTCTAAGGCGCTGGATTAAGGCTCCAGTCTCTAAGGAGGCGTGGGTTCAAATCCCACCACTGCCATCTACATTTAGTTTGTTTGCGCAAGCTATCACATGTTCTGCTTTATTTCAGCGTTTTTACTTTCATGCAGGGCCGTGCAAGGGAGAAAAGAAGCAATGTTGTGTGTCACGGATGGGGTTCCAACTCAATAGTGTAGTCCATCGCCTTAACCAACCAGCCACCAAGTCCTGTGCCCCCACGGTGGCAGTTGCACCTCCTACCGGTGGTTGTTCACGTCAAATCCTTGATTGGAAAAAAGTAAAGTTGTGATGGTCTGTGCGACGATCAAGCAGTCCATTTTAACAGTGGGAACTGTGGCCGAGCTGTCCAGAGAACTGGATTTAAGGACCCAGTCTTTCGGAGGTGTCGGTTCAAAGTCCACCACTGCAACTTTTTCTCAACAGAAAACTGTAATGTCATTTCAAACTAGGCCACCAAGGACACCGGAAAATAAAGGGAATCCAGCCTTTACCCTAATTCCCACGTCTGTTATTGCAATTATCTGCAGTGTTTTTCTAATTAAATCTGCTTCAGACATAAAAGCAGAAACTAATTCTAAGTTTATACGATGGAAGAAAGAGCAACATCAGATAAATTAAGATTTTTAAAAAGAGAATCAAAAAAAGATGAAGGACGCAAGAACAACATGAGATACATAAAGATTTTAAAGAAGAAAATGAAAAAGAAGACTAAAATACAAGGAAGTGCAGACGCTCTAGGTAACTGAAGAGAAAGTGTGAGTATTTTGCCAGTGCTGGGTAGTGTGGCCGAGCGGTCTAAGGCGCTGGATTAAGACTCCAGTCTCTAAGGAGGCGTGGGTTCAAATCCCACCACTACCATCTACATTTAGTTTGTTTGCGCAAGCTATCACATGTTCTGCTTTATTTCAGCGTTTTTACTTTCATGCAGGGCCGTGCAAGGGAGAAAAGAAGCAATGTTGTGTGTCACGGATGGGGTTCCAACTCAATAGTGTAGTCCATCGCCTTAACCAACCAGCCACCAAGTCCTGTGCCCCCACGGTGGCAGTTGCACCTCCTACCGGTGGTTGTTCACGTCAAATCCTTGATTGGAAAAAAGTAAAGTTGTGATGGTCTGTGCGACGATCAAGCAGTCCATTTTAACAGTGGGAACTGTGGCCGAGCTGTCCAGAGAACTGGATTTAAGGACCCAGTCTTTCGGAGGTGTCGGTTCAAAGTCCACCACTGCAACTTTTTCTCAACAGAAAACTGTAATGTCATTTCAAACTAGGCCACCAAGGACACCGGAAAATAAAGGGAATCCAGCCTTTACCCTAATTCCCACGTCTGTTATTGCAATTATCTGCAGTGTTTTTCTAATTAAATCTGCTTCAGACATAAAAGCAGAAACTAATTCTAAGTTTATACGATGGAAGAAAGAGCAACATCAGATAAATTAAGATTTTTAAAAAGAGAATCAAAAAAAGATGAAGGACGCAAGAACAACATGAGATACATAAAGATTTTAAAGAAGAAAATGAAAAAGAAGACTAAAATACAAGGAAGTGCAGACGCTCTAGGTAACTGAAGAGAAAGTGTGAGTATTTTGCCAGTGCTGGGTAGTGTGGCCGAGCGGTCTAAGGCGCTGGATTAAGGCTCCAGTCTCTAAGGAGGCGTGGGTTCAAATCCCACCACTGCCATCTTTATTGAGTTTGTTTGTTTGTCACGGATGGGGTTCCAACTCAATAGTGTAGTCCATCGCCTTAACCAACCAGCCACCAAGTCCTGTGCCCCCACGGTGGCAGTTGCACCTCCTACCGGTGGTTGTTCACGTCAAATCCTTGATTGGAAAAAAGGAAAGTTGTGATGGTCTGTGCGACAATCAAGCAGTCCATTTTAACAGTGGGAACTGTGGCCGAGCTGTCCAGAGAACTGGATTTAAGGACCCAGTCTTTCGGAGGTGTCGGTTCAAAGTCCACCACTGCAACTTTTTCTCAACAGAAAACTGTAATGTAATTTCAAACTAGGCCACCCCTTGGTGGCCTAGTTTGAACCGGAAAATAAAGGGAATCCAGCCTTTACCCTAATTCCCACGTCTGTTATTGCAATTATCTGCCGTGTTTTTCTAATTCAATCTGCTTCAGACATAAAAGCAGAAACTAATTCTAAGTTTATACGATGGAAGAAAGAGCAACATCAGATAAATTAAGAGTTTTAAAAAGAGAATCAAAAAAAGATGAAGGACGCAAGAACAACATGAGATACATAAAGATTTTAAAGAAGAAAATGAAAAAGAAGACTAAAATACAAGGAAGTGCAGACGCTCTAGGTAACTGAAGAGAAAGTGTGAGTATTTTGCCAGAGCTGGGTAGTGTGGCCGAGCGGTCTAAGGCGCTGGATTAAGGCTCCAGTCTCTAAGGAGGCGTGGGTTCAAATCCCACCACTGCCATCTTTATTGAGTTTGTTTGTTTGTCACGGATGGGGTTCCAACTCAATAGTGTAGTCCATCGCCTTAACCAACCAGCAAGTCCTGTGCCCCCACGGTGGCAGTTGCACCTCCTACCGGTGGTTGTTCACGTCAAATCCTTGATTGGAAAAAAGGAAAGTTGTGATGGTCTGTGCGACGATCAAGCAGTCCATTTTAACAGTGGGAACTGTGGCCGAGCTGTCCAGAGAACTGGATTTAAGGACTCAGTCTTTCGGAGGTGTCAGTTCAAAGTCCACCACTGCAACTTTTTCTCAACAGAAAACTGTAATGTAATTTCAAACTAGGCCACCAAGGACACCGGAAAATAAAGGGAATCCAGCCTTTACCCTAATTCCCACGTCTGTTATTGCAATTATCTGCCGTGTTTTTCTAATTCAATCTGCTTCAGACATAAAAGCAGAAACTAATTCTCAGTTTATACGATGAAAGAAAGAGCAACATCAGATAAATTAAGATTTTTAGAAAGAGAATCAAAAAAAGACGAAGGACGCAAGAGCAACATGAGATACATAAAGATTTTAAAGAAGAAAATGAAAAAGAAGACTAAAATACAAGGGAGTGCAGACGCTCTAGGTAACTGACGAGAAAGTGTGGAAATCTTGCTAGAGCTGGTAGTGTGGCCGAGCGGTCTAAGGCGCTGGATTTAGGCTCCAGTCTCTAAGGAGGCGTGGGTTCAAATCCCACCACTGCCATCTTTATTGAGTTTGTTTGCGCAAGCTATCACATGTTCTGCTTTATTTCAGCGTTTTTACTTTCATGCAGGGCCATGCAAGGGAGAAAAGAAGCAATGTTGTGTGTCACGGATGGGGTTCCAACTCAATAGTGTAGTCCGTCGCCTTAACCAACCAGCCACCAAGTCCTGTGGCCCCGCGCTGGCAATTTCACCTCCTACTGGTGGTTGTTCATGTCAATTCCTTGATTGGAAAAAAGGAAAGTTGTGATGGTCTGTGCGATGACCAAGCAGTCTATTTTAACAGTGGGAACTGTGGCCAAGCTGTCCAGAGAACTGGATTTAAGGACCCAGTCTTTCAGAGGTGTCGGTTCAAAGTCCACCACTGCAACTTTTTCTCAACAGAAAACTGTAATGTAATTTCAAACAAGGCCACCAAGGACACCGGAAAATAAAGGGAATCCAGCCTTTACCCTCATTCCCACGTCTATTATTGCAATTATCTGCCGTGTTTTTCTAATTCAATCTGCTTCAGACATAAAAGCAGAAACTAATTCTAAGTTTATACGATGAAAGAAAGAGCAACATCAGATAAATTAAGATTTTTAGAAAGAGAATCAAAAAAAGATGAAGGACGCAAGAGCAACATGAGATACATGAAGATTTTAAAGAAGAAAATGAAAAAGAAGACTAAAATACAAGGGAGTGCAGACGCTCTAGGTAACTGACGAGAAAGTGTGGAAATCTTGCTAGAGCTGGGTAGTGTGGCCGAGCGGTCTAAGGCGCTGGATTTAGGCTCCAGTCTCTAAGGAGGCGTGGGTTCAAATCCCACCACTGCCATCTTTATTGAGTTTGTTTGCGCAAGCTATCACATGTTCTGCTTTATTTCAGCGTTTTTACTTTCATGCAGGGCCATGCAAGGGAGAAAAGAAGCAATGTTGTGTGTCACGGATGGGGTTCCAACTCAATAGTGTAGTCCGTCGCCTTAACCAACCAGCCACCAAGTCCTGTGGCCCCGCGCTGGCAATTTCACCTCCTACTGGTGGTTGTTCATGTCAATTCCTTGATTGGAAAAAAGGAAAGTTGTGATGGTCTGTGCGATGACCAAGCAGTCTATTTTAACAGTGGGAACTGTGGCCAAGCTGTCCAGAGAACTGGATTTAAGGACCCAGTCTTTCAGAGGTGTCGGTTCAAAGTCCACCACTGCAACTTTTTCTCAACAGAAAACTGTAATGTAATTTCAAACAAGGCCACCAAGGACACCGGAAAATAAAGGGAATCCAGCCTTTACCCTCATTCCCACGTCTATTATTGCAATTATCTGCCGTGTTTTTCTAATTCAATCTGCTTCAGACATAAAAGCAGAAACTAATTCTAAGTTTATACGATGAAAGAAAGAGCAACATCAGATAAATTAAGATTTTTAGAAAGAGAATCAAAAAAAGATGAAGGACGCAAGAGCAACATGAGATACATAAAGATTTTAAAGAAGAAAATGAAAAAGAAGACTAAAATACAAGGAAGTGCAGACGCTCTAGGTAACTGACGAGAAAGTTTGGAAATCTTGCCACAGCTGGGTAGTGTGGCCGAGCGGTCTAAGGCGCTGGATTAAGGCTCCAGTCTCTAAGGAGGCGTGTGTTCAAATCCCACCACTGCCATCTTTATTGAGTTTGTTTGCGCAAGCTATCACATGTTCTGCTTTATTTCAGTGTTTTTACTTTCATGCAGGGCCATGCAAGGGAGAAAAGAAGCAATGTTGTGTGTCACGGATGGGGTTCAACTGACGAGAAAGTGTGAAAACCTGAAGTAGAGCTGGGTAGTGTGGCCGAGCGGTCTAAGGCGCTGGATTAAGGCTCCAGTCTCTAAGGAGGCGTGTGTTCAAATCCCACCACTGCCATCTTTATTGAGTTTGTTTGCGCAAGCTATCACATGTTATGCTTTATTTCAGTGTTTTTACTTTCATGCAGGGCCATGCAAGGGAGAAAAGAAGCAACGTTGTGTGTCACGGATGGGGTTCCAAATCAATAGTGTAGTCCATCGCCTTAACCAACCAGCCACCAAGTCCTGTGCCCCCACGGTGGCAGTTGCACCTCCTACCGGTAGTTGTTCACGTCAAATCCTTGATTGGAAAAAAGGAAAGTTGTGATGGTCTGTGCGATGACCAAGCAGTCTATTTTAACAGTGGGAACTGTGGCCAAGCTGTCCAGAGAACTGGATTTAAGGACCCAGTCTTTCAGAGGTGTCGGTTCAAAGTCCACCACTGCAACTTTTTCTCAACAGAAAACTGTAATGTAATTTCAAACAAGGCCACCAAGGACACCGGAAAATAAAGGGAATCCAGCCTTTACCCTCATTCCCACGTCTATTATTGCAATTATCTGCCGTGTTTTTCTAATTCAATCTGCTTCAGACATAAAAGCAGAAACTAATTCTAAGTTTATACGATGAAAGAAAGAGCAACATCAGATAAATTAAGATTTTTAGAAAGAGAATCAAAAAAAGATGAAGGACGCAAGAGCAACATGAGATACATGAAGATTTTAAAGAAGAAAATGAAAAAGAAGACTAAAATACAAGGGAGTGCAGACGCTCTAGGTAACTGACGAGAAAGTGTGGAAATCTTGCTAGAGCTGGGTAGTGTGGCCGAGCGGTCTAAGGCGCTGGATTTAGGCTCCAGTCTCTAAGGAGGCGTGGGTTCAAATCCCACCACTGCCATCTTTATTGAGTTTGTTTGCGCAAGCTATCACATGTTCTGCTTTATTTCAGAGTTTTTACTTTCATGCAGGGCCATGCAAGGGAGAAAAGAAGCAATGTTGTGTGTCACGGATGGGGATCCGACTCAATAGTGTAGTCCATCGCCTTAACCAACCAGCCACCAAGTCCTGTGCCCCCGCAGTGGCAGTTGCACCTCCTACCGGTGGTTGTTCACGTCAAATCCTTGATTGGAAAAAAGGAAAGTTGTGATGGTCTGTGCGACGACCAAGCAGTCCATTTTAACAGTGGGAACTGTGGCCGAGCTGTCCAGAGAACTGGATTTAAGGACCCAGTCTTTCGGAGGTGTAGGTTCAAAGTCCACCTCTGCAACTTTTTCTCAACAGAAAACTGTAATGTAATTTCAAACAAGGCCACCAAGGACACCGGACAAATAAAGGGAATCCAGCCTTTACCCTAATTCCCACGTCTGTTATTGCAATTATCTGCCGTGTTTTTCTAATTCAATCTGCTTCAGACATGAAAGCAGAAACTAATTCTAAGTTTATACGATGGAAGAAAGAGCAACATCAGATAAATTAAGATTTTTAAAAAGAGAATCAAAAAAAGATGAAGGACGCAAGAGCAACATGAGATACATAAAGATTTTAAAGAAGAAAATGAAAAAGAAGACTAAAATACAAGGAAGTACAGACGCTCTAGGTAACTGACGAGAAAGTGTAAATATTTTGCCAGAGCTGGGTAGTGTGGCCGAGCGGTCTAAGGCGCTGGATTAAGGCTCCAGTCTCTAAGGAGGCGTGGGTTCAAATCCCACCACTGCCATCTTTATTGACTTTGTTTGCGCAGAACTTTGTTCTGCTTTATTTTATCGTTTTTACTTTCATGCAGGGCCATGCAAGGAAGAAAAGAGGCAATGTTGTGTGTCACGGATGGGGTTCCAACTCAATTTTGTGGTCCATCGCCTTAACCAACCAGCCACCAAGTCCTGTGCCCCCGCGGTGGCAGTTGCACCTCCTACCGGTGGTTTATCACGTCAAATCCTTGATTGGAAACAAGGAAACTTGGGCTGGGCTGTGCGATGACCCAGCAGTCCATTTTAACAATGGTACCCAGCTGTGGCCGAGCTGTCCAGAGAACTGGATTTAAGGACCCAGTCTTTCGGAGGTGTCGGTTCAAAGTCCACCGCTGCAACTTTTTCTCAACAGAAAACTGGAATGTAATTTCAAACAAGGCCAACAAGGACACCGGACAAATAAAGGGAATCCAACCTTTACCCTAATTCCCACATCTGTTATTGCAATTATCTGCCGTGTTTTTCTAATTCAGTCTGCTTCAGACATAAAAGCAGAAACGAATTCTAAGTTTATACGATGGAAGAAAGAGCAACATCAGATAAATTAAGATTTTTAAAAAGATAATCAAAAAAAGATGAAGGACGCAAGAGTAACATGAGATACATAAAGATTTTAAAGAAGAAAATGAAAAAGAAGACTAAAATACAAGGGAGTGCAGACGCTCTAGGTAACTGACGAGAAAGTGTGGAAATCTTGCCAGAGCTGGGTAGTGTGGCCGAGCGGTCTAAGGCGCTGGATTTAGGCTCTAATCTCTAAGGAGGCGTGGGTTCAAATCTCACCACTGCCATCTTTATTGAGTTTGTTTGCGCAAGCTATCACATGTTCTGCTTTATTTCAGTGTTTTTACTTTCATGCAGGGCCATGCAAGGGAGAAAAGAAGCAATGTTGTGTGTCACGGATGGGGTTCCAACTCAATAGTGTAGTCCATCGCCTTAACCAACCAGCCACCAAGTCCTGTGCCCCCGCGGTGGCAGTTGCACCTCCTACCGGTGGTTTATCACGTCAAATCCTTGATTGGAAACAAGGAAACTTGGGCTGGGCTGTGCGATGACCCAGCAGTCCATTTTAACAATGGTACCCAGCTGTGGCCGAGCTGTCCAGAGAACTGGATTTAAGGACCCAGTCTTTCGGAGGTGTCGGTTCAAAGTTCACCGCTGCAACTTTTTCTCAACAGAAAACTGGAATGTAATTTCAAACAAGGCCACCAAGGACACCGGACAAATAAAGGGAATCCAACCTTTACCCTAATTCCCACATCTGTTATTGCAATTATCTGCCGTGTTTTTCTAATTCAGTCTGCTTCAGACATAAAAGCAGAAACGAATTCTAAGTTTATACGATGGAAGAAAGAGCAACATCAGATAAATTAAGATTTTTAAAAAGATAATCAAAAAAAGATGAAGGACGCAAGAGCAACATGAGATACATAAAGATTTTAAAGAAGAAAATGAAAAAGAAGACTAAAATACAAGGGAGTGCAGACGCTCTAGGTAACTGACGAGAAAGTGTGGAAATCTTGCCAGAGCTGGGTAGTGTGGCCGAGCGGTCTAAGGCGCTGGATTTAGGCTCTAATCTCTAAGGAGGCGTGGATTCAAATCTCACCACTGCCATCTTTATTGAGTTTGTTTGCGCAAGCTATCACATGTTCTGCTTTATTTCAGCGTTTTTACTTTCATGTCGCCCATGCAAGGGAGAAAAGAAGCAATATTGTGTGTCACGGATGGGGTTCCAACTCAATAGTGTAGTCCATTGCCTTAACCAACCAGCCACCAAGTCCTGTGCCCCCGCGGTGGCAGTTGCACCTCCTACCGGTGGTTGTTCACGTCAAAGACTTGATTGTAAACAAGGAAAGTTGGCCTGGGCTGTGCGACGACCTAGCAGTCCATTTTAACAGTGGGTACTGTGGCCAAGCTGTCCAGAGAACTGTATTTAAGGATCCAGTCTTTCAGAGCTGTGGGTTCAAAGTCCACCGCTTTAACTTTTTCTCAACAGAAAACTGTAATGTAATTTCAAGCAAGGCCACCAAGGACACCGGACAAATAAAGGGAATCCAGCCTTTACCCTAATTCCCACGTCTGTTATTGCAATTATCTGCCGTGTTTTTCTAATTCAATCTGCTTCAGACATAAAAGCAGAAACTAATTCTAAGTTTATACGATGGAAGAAAGAGCAACATCAGATAAATTAAGATTTTTAAAAAGAGAATCAAAAAAAGATGAAGGACGCAAGAGCAACATGAGATACATAAAGATTTTAAAGAAGAAAATGAAAAAGAAGACTGAAATACAAGGGAGTGCAGACGCTCTAGGTAACTGACGAGAAAGTGTGGAAATCTTGCCAGAGCTGGGTAGTGTGGCCGAGCGGTCTAAGGCGCTGGATTTAGGCTCCAGTCTCTAAGGAGGCGTGGGTTCAAATCCCACCACTGCCATCTTTATTGAGTTTGTATGCGCAAGCTATCACATGTTCTGCTTTATTTCAGCGTTTTTACTTTCATGCAGGGCCGTGCAAGGGAGAAAAGAAGCAATGTTGTGTGTCACGGATGGGGTTCCAACTCAATAGTGTAGTCCATCGCCTTAACCAACCAGCCACCAAGTCCTGTGCTCTCACGGTGGCAGTTGCACCTCCTACCGGTGGTTGTTCACGTCAAATCCTTGATTGGAAAAAAGGAAAGTTGTGATGGTCTGTGGGACGACCCAGCAGTCCATTTTAACAGTTGGTACTGTGGGCGAGCTGTCCAGAGAACTGGATTTAAGGACCCAGTCTTTCGGAGGTGTCGGTTCAAAGTCCACCACTGCAACTTTTTCTCAACAGAAAACTGTAATGTAATTTCAAACAAGGCCACCAAGGACACCGGACAAATAAAGGGAATCCAGCCTTTACCCTAATTCCCACGTCTATTATTGCTATCATCTGCCGTGTTTTTCTAATTCAATCTGCTTCAGACATAAAAACAGAAACCAATTCTAAGTTTATACGATGAAAGAAAGAGCAACATCAGATAAATTAAGATTTTTAGAAAGAGAATCAAAAAAAGATGAAGGACGCAAGAGCAACATGAGATACATAAAGATTTTAAAGAAGAAAATGAAAAAGAAGACTAAAATACAAGGAAGTGCAGACGCTCTAGGTAACTGACGAGAAAGTGTGAATATTTTGCCACAGCTGGGTAGTGTGGCTGAGCGGTCTAAGGCGCTGGATTAAGGCTCCAGTCTCTAAGGAGGCGTGGGTTCAAATCCCACCACTGCCATCTTTATTGAGTTTGTTTGCGCAAGCTATCACATGTTCTGCTTTATTTCAGTGTTTTTACTTTCATGCAGGGCCATGCAAGGGAGAAAAGAAGCAATGTTGTGTGTCACGGATGGGGTTCCAACTCAATAGTGTAGTCCATCACCTTAACCAACCAGCCACCAAGTCCTGTGCCCCCACGGTGGCAGTTGCACCTCCTACCGGTAGTTGTTCACGTCAAATCCTTGATTGGAAAAAAGGAAAGTTGTGATGGTCTGTGCGATGACCAAGCAGTCTATTTTAACAGTTGGTACTGTGGGCGAGCTGTCCAGAGAACTGGATTTAAGGACCCAGTCTTTCGGAGGTGTCGGTTCAAAGTCCACCACTGCAACTTTTTCTCAACAGAAAACTGTAATGTAATTTCAAACAAGGCCACCAAGGACACCGGACAAATAAAGGGAATCCAGCCTTTACCCTAATTCCCACGTCTATTATTGCTATCATCTGCCGTGTTTTTCTAATTCAATCTGCTTCAGACATAAAAACAGAAACCAATTCTAAGTTTATACGATGAAAGAAAGAGCAACATCAGATAAATTAAGATTTTTAGAAAGAGAATCAAAAAAAGATGAAGGACGCAAGAGCAACATGAGATACATAAAGATTTTAAAGAAGAAAATGAAAAAGAAGACTAAAATACAAGGAAGTGCAGACGCTCTAGGTAACTGACGAGAAAGTGTGAATATTTTGCCACAGCTGGGTAGTGTGGCTGAGCGGTCTAAGGCGCTGGATTAAGGCTCCAGTCTCTAAGGAGGCGTGGGTTCAAATCCCACCACTGCCATCTTTATTGAGTTTGTTTGCGCAAGCTATCACATGTTCTGCTTTATTTCAGTGTTTTTACTTTCATGCAGGGCCATGCAAGGGAGAAAAGAAGCAATGTTGTGTGTCACGGATGGGGTTCCAACTCAATAGTGTAGTCCATCACCTTAACCAACCAGCCACCAAGTCCTGTGCCCCCACGGTGGCAGTTGCACCTCCTACCGGTAGTTGTTCACGTCAAATCCTTGATTGGAAAAAAGGAAAGTTGTGATGGTCTGTGCGATGACCAAGCAGTCTATTTTAACAGTGGGAACTGTGGCCAAGCTGTCCAGAGAACTGGATTTAAGGACCCAGTCTTTCAGAGGTGTCGGTTCAAAGTCCACCACTGCAACTTTTTCTCAACAGAATACTGTAATGTAATTTCAAACAAGGCCACCAAGGACACCAGAAAATAAAGGGAATCCAGCCTTTACCCTAATTCCCACGTCTATTATTGCAATTATCTGATGTGTTTTTCTAATTCAATCTGCTTCAGACATAAAAGCAGAAACTAATTCTAAGTTTATACGATGAAAGAAAGAGCAACATCAGATAAATTAAGATTTTTAGAAAGAGAATCAAAAAAAGATGAAGGACGCAAGAGCAACATGAGATACATAAAGATTTTAAAGAAGAAAATTAAAAAGAAGACTGAAATACAAGGGAGTGCAGACGCTCTAGGTAACTGACGAGAAAGTGTGAATATTATGCCAGAGCTGGGTAGTGTGGCCGAGCGGTCTAAGGCGCTGGATTAAGGCTCCAGTCTCTAAGGAGGCGTGGGTTCAAATCCCACCACTGCCATCTTTATTGAGTTTGTATGCGCAAGCTATCACATGTTCTGCTTTATTTCAGCGTTTTTACTTTCATGCAGGGCCATGCAAGGGAGAAAATAATCAATGTTGTGCGGATGGGGTTCCAACTCAATAGTGTAGTCCATCGCCTTAACCAACCAGTCACCAAGTCCTGTGCCCCCACGGTGGCAGTTGCACCTCCTACCGGTAGTTGTTCACGTCAAATCCTTGATTGGAAAAAAGGAAAGTTGTGATGGTCTGTGCGATGACCAAGCAGTCTATTTTAACAGTGGGAACTGTGGCCAAGCTGTCCAGAGAACTGGATTTAAGGACCCAGTCTTTCAGAGGTGTCGGTTCAAAGTCCACCACTACAACTTTTTCTCAACAGAAAACTGTAATGTAATTTCAAACAAGGCCACCAAGGACACCGGACAAATAAAGGGAATCCAGCCTTTACCCTAATTCCCACGTCTGTTATTGCAATTTTCTGCCGTGTTTTTCTAATTCAATCTGCTTCAGACATAAAAGCAGAAACTAATTCTAAGTTTATACGATGAAAGAAAGAGCAACATCAGATAAATTAAGATTTTTAGAAAGAGAATCAAAAAAAGATGAAGGACGCAAGAGCAACATGAGATACATAAAGATTTTAAAGAAGAAAATGAAAAAGAAGACTAAAATACAAGGGAGTGCAGACGCTCTAGGTAACTGACGAGAAAGTGTGGAAATCTTGCCAGAGCTGGGTAGTGTGGCCGAGCGGTCTAAGGCGCTGGATTTAGGCTCCAGTCTCTAAGGAGGCGTGGGTTCAAATCCCACCACTTCCATCTGAGTTTGTTTGCGCAAGCTATCACATGTTCGGCGTTATTTCAGGGTTTTTACTTTCATGTCGCCCATGCAAGGGAGAAAAGAAGAAATGATGTGTGTCACGGATGGGGTTCCAACTCAATAGTGTAGTCCATTGCCTTAACCAACCAGCCACCAAGTCCTGTGCTCCCGCGGTGGCAGTTTCACCTCCTACCTCCCACCTCCTTGTTCACGTCAAAGCCTTGATTGTAAACAAGGAAAGTTGGCCTGGGCTGTGCGACAACCTAGCAGTCCAATTTAACAGTGGGTACTGTGGCCAAGCTGTCCAGAGAACTTTATTTAAGGATCCAGTCTTTCAGAGGTGTGGGTTCAAAGTCCACCGCTTTAACTTTTTCTCAACAAAAAACTGTAATGTAATTTCAAACAAGGCCACCAAGGACACCGGACCAAAAAGGGAATCCATCCTTTACCCTAATTCCCACATCTGTTTTTGAAAATATCTGCTGTGTTTTTCAGATTCAATCTGCTTCAGACATAAAAGCAGAAACTAATTTTCAGTGTACACAATGGAAGAGAGAGCAACATGAGACAAATCAAGATTTTTAAAAAGAGAATAAAAAAAAGATGACGGAAGCAAGAGCAACATGAGATACATAAAGATTTTAAAGAAGAAAATTAAAAAGAAGACTAAAATACAAGGAAGTACAGACGCTCTAGGTAACTGACGAGAAAGTGTGAATATTTAGCCAGAGCTGGGTAGTGTGGCCGAGTGGTCTAAGGCGCTGGATTTAGGCTCCAGTCTCTAAGGAGGCGTGGGTTCAAATCCCTCCATTGCCAACTTTATTGAGTTTTTTTGCACAAGCTATCACATGTTCTGCTTTATTTCATGTTTTTTACTTTCATGTCGGGCCATGCTAGGGAGAAAAGAAGCAATGATGTGTGTCACGGATGGGGTTCCAATTTAATAGTGTAGTCCATCGCCTTAACCAACCAGCCACCAAGTCCTGTGCTCCCGCGGTGGCAGTTGCACCTCCTACCGGTGGTTGTTCACGTCAAAGCCTAGATTGTAAACAATGAAAGTTGGGCTGGGCTGTGTGACGACCCAGCAGTCCATTTTAACAGTTGGTACTGTGGGCGAGCTGTCCAGAGAACTGGATTTAAGGACCCAGTCTTTCAGAGGTGTCGGTTCAAAGTCCACCACTACAACTTTTTCTCAACAGAAAACTGTAATGTAATTTCAAACAAGGCCACCAAGGACACCGGACAAATAAAGGGAATCCAGCCTTTACCCTAATTCCCACGTCTGTTATTGCAATTATCTGCCGTGTTTTTCCAATTCAATCTGCTTCAGACATAAAAGCAGAAACTAATTCTAAGTTTATACGATGGAAGAAAGAGCAACATCAGATAAATCAAGATTTTTAAAAAGAGAATAAAAAAAAGATGAAGGACGCAAGAGCAACATGAGATACATAAAGATTTTAAAGAAGAAAATGAAAAAGAAGACTAAAATACAAGGGAGTGCAGACGCTCTAGGTAACTGACGAGAAAGTGTGAATATTTTGCCAGAGCTGGGTAGTGTGGCCGAGCGGTCTAAGGCGCTGGATTTAGGCTCCAGTCTCTAAGGAGGCGTGGGTTCAAATCCCACCACTGCCATCTTTATTGAGTTTGTTTGCGCAAGCTATCACATGTTCTGCTTTATTTCGGTGTTTTTACTTTCATGTAGGGCCATGCAAAGGAGAAAAAAATCAATGTTCTGTGTCACGGATGGGGTTCCAACTCAATAGTGTAGTCCATCGCCTTAACCAACCAGCCACCAAGTCCTGTGCTCTCACGGTGGCAGTTGCACCTCCTACCGGTGGTTGTTCATGTCAAATTCTTGATTGGAAAAAAGGAAAGTTGTGATGGTCTGTGCAACGACCCAGCAGTCCATTTTAACAGTTGGTACTGTGGCCGAGCTGTCCAGTGAACTGGATTTAAGGACCCAGTCTTTCGGAGGTGTCGGTTCAAAGTCCACCGCTGCAACTTTTCTCAACAGAAAACTGTAATGTATTTTCAAACAAGGCCACCAAGGACACCGGACAAATAAAGGGAATCCAGCCTTTACCCTCATTCCCACGTCTGTTATTGTAATTATCTGCCGTGTTTTTCTAATTCAGTCTGCTTCAGACATGAAAGCCGAAACGAATTCTAAGTTTATACGATGAAAATGAAAGAAAGAGCAACATCAGATAAATTAAGATTTTTAGAAAGAGAATCAAAAAAAGATGAAGGACGCAAGAGCAACATGAGATACATAAAGATTTTAAAGAAGAAAATGAAAAAGACTAAAATACAGGGGAGTGCAGACGCTCTAGGTAACTGACGAGAAAGTGTGGAAATCTTGCCAGAGCTGGGTAGTGTGGCCGAGCGGTCTAAGGCGCTGGATTAAGGCTCCAGTCTCTAAGGAGGCGTGGGTTCAAATCCCACAGCTGCCATCTTTATTGAGTTTGTTTGCGTAAGCTATCACATGTTCTGCTTTATTTCAGCGTTTTTACTTTCATGCAGGGCCATGCAAGGGAGAAAAGAAGCAATGTTGTGTGTCACGGATGGGGTTCCAACTCAATAGTGTAGTCCATCGCCTTAACCAACCAGCCACCAAGTCCTGTGCCCCCGCGGTGGCAGTTGCACCTCCTAACGGTGGTTGTTCACGTCAAAGCCTAGATTGTAAACAAGGAAAGTTGGGCTGGGCTGTGCGACGACCTAGCAGTCCATTTTAACAGTGGGTACTGTGGCCAAGCTGTCCAGAGAACTGTATTTAAGGATCCAGTCTTTCAGAGGTGTGGGTTCAAAGTCCACCGCTTTAACTTTTTCTCAACAAAAAACTGTAATGTAATTTCAAACAAGGCCACCAAGGACACCGGACAAATAAAGGGAATCCATCCTTTACCCTAATTCCCACGTCTATTATTGCTATTATCTGCCGTGTTTTTCTAATTCAATCTGCTTCAGACATAAAAGCAGAAACTAATTCTAAGTTTATACGATGGAAGAAAGAGCAACATCAGATAAATTAAGATTTTTAAAAAGAGAATCAAAAAAAGATGAAGGACGCAAGAGCAACATGAGATACATAAAGATTTTTAAGAAGAAAATGAAAAAGAAGACTAAAATACAAGGAAGTGCAGACGCTCTAGGTAACTGACGAGAAAGTGTAAATATTTTGCCAGAGCTGGGTAGTGTGGCCGAGCGGTCTAAGGCGCTGGATTTAGGCTCCAGTCTCTAAGGAGGCATGGGTTCAAATCCCACCACTGCCATCTTTATTGAGTTTTGTTTGTGCAAGCTATCACATGTTCTGCTTTATTTCAGCGTTTTTACTTTCATGTAGGGCCATGCAAGGGAGAAAAGAAGCAATGTTGTGTGTCACGGATGGGGTTCCAACTCAATAGTGTATTCCATCGCCTTAACCAACCAGCCACCAAATCCTGTGCCCCCGCGGTGGCAGTTGCACCTCCTACCGGTGGTTGTTCACGTCAAATCCTTGATTGGAAAAAAGGAAAATTGTGATGGTCTGTGGGACGACCCAGCAGTCCATTTTAACAGTTGGTACTGTGGCCGAGCTGTCCAGAGAACTGGATTTAAGGACCCAGTCTTTCGGAGGTGTCGGTTCAAAGTCCACCGCTGCAACTTTTTCTCAATAGAAAACTGTAATGTAATTTCAAACAAGGCCACCAAGGACACCGGACAAATAAAGGGAATCCAGCCTTTACCCTAATTCCCACGTCTGTTATTGCAATTATCTGCCGTGTTTTTCTAATTCAATCTGCTTCAGACATAAAAGCAGAAACTAATTCTAAGTTTAAACGATGGAAGAAAGAGCAACATCAGATAAATTAAGATTTTTAAAAAGAGAATCAAAAAAAGATGAAGGACGCAAGAGCAACATGAGATACATAAAGATTTTAAAGAAGAAAATGAAAAAGACTAAAATACAAGGGACTGCAGACTCTCTAGGTAACTGACGAGAAAGTCTGGCAATCTTGCAAGAGCTGGGTAGTGTGGCCGAGCGGTCTAAGGCGCTGGATTTAGGCTCCAGTCTCTAAGGAGGCGTGGGTTCAAATCCCACCACTGCCATCTTTATTGAGTTTGTGTGCGCATGATCTGCTTTATTTCAGTGTTTTTACTTTCATGCAGGGCCATGCAAGGGAGAAAAGAAGCAATGTTGTGTGTCACGGATGGGGTTCCAACTCAATAGTGTAGTCCATCGCCTTAACCAACCAGCCAAAAAGTCCTGTGCCCCCGCGGTGGCAGTTGCACCTCCTACCTGTGGTTGTTCACGTCAAATCCTTGATTGGAAAAACTGAAAGTTGTGATGTTCTGTGCGACAACCCAGCAGTCCATTTTAACAGTGGGAACTGTGGCCGAGCTGTCCAGAGAACTGGATTTAAGGACCCAGTCTTTCGGAGGTGTCGGTTCAAAGTCCACCACTGCAACTTTTTCTCAACAGAAAACTGTAATGTAATTTCAAACAAGGCCACCAAGAACACCAGAAAATAAAGGGAATCCAGCCTTTACCCTAATTCCCACGTCTGTTATTGCAATTATCTGCCGTGTTTTTCTAATTCAATCTGCTTCAGACATAAAAGCAGAAACTAATTCTAAGTTTATTTGATGGAAGAAAGAGCAACGTCAGATAAATTAAGATTTTTAAAAAGAGAATCAAAAAAAGATGAAGGACGCAAGAGCAACATGAGATACATAAAGATTTTAAAGAAGAAAATGAAAAAGACTAAAATACAAGGGACTGCAGACGCTCTAGGTAACTGACGAGAAAGTCTGGCAATCTTGCAAGAGCTGGGTAGTGTGGCCGAGCGGTCTAAGGCGCTGGATTAAGGCTCCAGTCTCTAAGGAGGCGTGGGTTCAAATCCCACCACTGCCATCTTTATTGAGTTTGTTTGCGCAAGCTATCACATGTTCTGCTTTATTTCAGCGTTTTTACTTTCATGTAGGGCCATGCAAGGGAGAAAAGAAGCAATGGTGTAGTCCATCACCTTAACCAACCAAGTCCTGTGCCCCCGCTGTGGCAATTGCACCTCCTACTGGTGGTTGTTCATGTCAATTCCTTGATTGGAAAAAAGGAAAGTTGTGATGGTCTGTGCGACGACCAAGCATTCTATTTTAACAGTGGGAACTGTGGCCGAGCTGTCCAGAGAACTGGATTTAAGGACCCAGTCTTTCGGAGGTGTCGGTTCAAATCAAATCAAATTTTATTTGTCACATACACATGGTTAGCAGATGTTAATGCGAGTGTAGCGAAATGCTTGTGCTTCTAGTTCCGACAATGCAGTAATAACAAGTAATCTAACTAACAATTCCAAAACTACTGTCTTGTACACAGTGTAAGGGGATAAAGAATATGTACATAAGGATATATGAATGAGTGATGGTACAGAGCAGCATAGGCAAGATACAGTAGATGGTATCGAGTACAGTATGTACAAATGAGATGAGTATGTAAACAAAGTGGCATAGTATAAAGTGGCTAGTGATACATGTATTACATAAGGATACCGTCGATGATATAGAGTACAGTATATACGTATGCATATGAGATGAATAATGTAGGGTAAGTAACATTTATATAAGGTAGCATTGTTTAAAGTGGCTAGTGATATATTTACATCATTTCCCATCAATTCCCATTATTAAAGTGGCTGGAGTTGAGTCAGTGTCAGTGTGTTGGCAGCAGCCACTCAGTGTTAGTGGTGGCTGTTTAACAGTCTGATGGCCTTGAGATAGAAGCTGTTTTTCAGTCTCTCGGTCCTAGCTTTGATGCACCTGTACTGACCTCGCCTTCTGGATGATAGCGGGGTGAACAGGCAGTGGCTCGGGTGGTTGATGTCCTTGATGATCTTTATGGCCTTCCTGTGACATCGGGTGGTGTAGGTGTCCTGGAGGGCAGGTAGTTTGCCCCCGGTGATGCGTTGTGCAGACCTCACTACCCTCTGGAGAGCCTTACGGTTGAGGGCGGTGCAGTTGCCATACCAGGCGGTGATACAGCCCGCCAGGATGCTCTCGATTGTGCATCAGTAGAAGTTTGTGAGTGCTTTTGGTGACAAGCCGAATTTCTTCAGCCTCCTGAGGTTGAAGAGGCGCTGCTGCGCCTTCTTCACGATGCTGTCTGTGTGAGTGGACCAATTCAGTTTGTCTGTGATGTGTATGCCGAGGAACTTAAAACTTGCTACCCTCTCCACTACTGTTCCATCAATGTGGATAGGGGGGTGTTCCCTCTGCTGTTTCCTGAAGTCCACAATCATCTCCTTAGTTTTGTTGACGTTGAGTGTGAGGTTATTTTCCTGACACCACACTCCGAGGGCCCTCACCTCCTCCCTGTAGGCCGTCTCGTCGTTGTTGGTAATCAAGCCTACCACTGTTGTGTCGTCCGCAAACTTGATGATTGAGTTGGAGGCGTGCGTGGCCACGCAGTCGTGGGTGAACAGGGAGTACAGGAGAGGGCTCAGAACGCACCCTTGTGGGGCCCCAGTGTTGAGGATCAGCGGGGAGGAGATGTTGTTGCCTACCCTCACCACCTGGGGGCGGCCCGTCAGGAAGTCCAGTACCCAGTTGCACAGGGCGGGGTCGAGACCCAGGGTCTCGAGCTTGATGACGAGCTTGGAGGGTACTATGGTGTTGAATGCCGAGCTGTAGTCAATGAACAGCATTCTCACATAGGTATTCCTCTTGTCCAGATGGGTTAGGGCAGTGTGCAGTGTGGTTGAGATTGCATCGTCTGTGGACCTATTTGGGCGGTAAGCAAATTGGAGTGGGTCTAGGGTGTCAGGTAGGGTGGAGGTGATATGGTCCTTGACTAGTCTCTCAAAGCACTTCATGATGACGGATGTGAGTGCTACGGGGCGGTAGTCGTTTAGCTCAGTTACCTTAGCTTTCTTGGGAACAGGAACAATGGTGGCCCTCTTGAAGCATGTGGGAACAGCAGACTGGTATAGGGATTGATTGAATATGTCCGTAAACACACCGGCCAGCTGGTCTGCAGCCTTGCGAGGGTTAACACGTTTAAATGTCTTACTCACCTCGGCTGCAGTGAAGGAGAGACTGCATGTTTTCGTTGCAGGCCGTGTCAGTGGCACTGTATTGTCCTCAAAGCGGGCAAAAAAGTTATTTAGTCTGCCTGGGAGCAAGACATCCTGGTCCGTGACTGGGCTGGATTTCTTCCTGTAGTCCGTGATTGACTGTAGACCCTGCCACATGCCTCTTGTGTCTGAGCCGTTGAATTGAGATTCTACTTTGTCTCTGTACTGGCGCTTAGCTTGTTTGATAGCCTTGCGGAGGGAATAGCTGCACTGTTTGTATTCGGTCATGTTACCAGACACCTTGCCCTGATTAACAGCAGTGGTTCGCGCTTTCAGTTTCACACGAATGCTGCCATCAATCCACGGTTTCTGGTTAGGGAATGTTTTAATCGTTGCTATGGGAACGACATCTTCAACGCACGTTCTAATGAACTCGCACACCGAATCAGCGTATTCGTCAATGTTGTTATCTGACGCAATACGAAACATCTCCCAGTCCACGTGATGGAAGCAGTCTTGGAGTGTGGAGTCAGCTTGGTTGGACCAGCGTTGGACAGACCTCAGCGTGGGAGCCTCTTGTTTTAGTTTCTGTTGGGTAGTGTGGCCGAGCGGTCTAAGGCGCTGGACTAAGGCTCCAGTCTCTAAGGAGGCGTGGGTTCAAATCCCACCACTGCCATCTTTTTTGAGTTTGTTTGCGCAAGCTATCACATGTTCTGCTTTATTTCAGCGTTTTTACTTTCATGCAGGGCCATGCAAGGGAGAAAAAAATCAATGTTGTGTGTCACGGATGGGGTTCCAACTCAATAGTGTAGTCCATCTCCTTAACCAACCAGCCACCAAGTCCTGTGCTCTCGCTGTGGCAGTTGCACCTCCTACCGGTGGTTTATCACGTCAAAGGCTTGATTGGGAAAAAGGAAACTTCGGCTGGGCTGTGCGACGACCCAGCAGTCCATTTTAACAGTGGGTACTGTGGCCGAGCTGTCCAGAGAACTGGATTTAAGGACCCAGTCTTTCGGGGGTGTCAGTTCAAAGTACACCGCTGCAACTTTTTCTCAACAGAAAACTGTAATGTAATTTCAAACAAGGCCACCAAGGACACCGGACAAATAAAGGGAATCCAGCCTTTACCCTAATTCCCACGTCTGTTATTGCAATTATCTGCCGTGTTTTTCTAATTCAATCTGCTTCAGACATAAAAGCAGAAACTAATTCTAAGTTTATACGATGACAGAAAGAGCAACATCAGATAAATTAAGATTTTTAGAAAGAGAATCAAAAAAAGATGAAGGACGCAAGAGCAACATGAGATACATAAAGATTTTAAAGATGAAAATGAAAAAGAAGACTAAAATACAGGGGAGTGCAGACGCTCTAGGTAACTGACGAGAAAGTGTGAATATTTTTCCAGAGTTAGGTAGTGTGGCCGAGCGGTCTAAGGCGCTGGATTAAGGCTCTAGTCTCTAAGGAGGCGTGGGTTCAAATCCCACCACTGCCATCTTTACTGAGTTGGTTTGCGCAAGCTATCACATGTTCTGCTTTATTTCATTGTTTTTACTTTCATGTAGGGCCATGCAAGGGAGAAAAAAATCAATGTTGTGTGTCACGTATGGGGTTCCAACTCAATAGTGTAGTCCATCGCCTTAACCAACCAGCCACCAAGTCCTGTGCTCTCACGGTGGCAGTTTCACCTCCTACCGGTGGTTGTTCATGTCAAATCCTTGATTGGAATTATGGAAAGTTGTGATGGTCTGTGGGACGACCCAGCAGTCCATTTTAACAGTTGGTACTGTGGCCGAGCTGTCCAGAGAACTGGATTTAAGGACCCAGTCTTTCGGAGGTGTCGGTTCAAAGTCCACCGCTGCAACTTTTTCTCAACAGAAAACTGTAATGTAATTTCAAACAAGGCCACCAAGGACACCGGACAAATAAAGGGAATCCAGCCTTTACCCTAATTCCCACGTCTGTTATTGCAATTATCTGCCGTGTTTTTCTAATTCAATCTGCTTCAGACATAAAAGCAGAAACTAATTCTCAGTTTATACCATGAAAGAAAGAGCAACATCAGATAAATTTACATTTTTAGAAAGAGAATCAAAAAAAGATGAAGGACGCAAGAGCAACATGAGATACATAAAGATTTTTAAGAAGAAAATGAAAAAGAAGACTAAAATACAAGGGAGTGCAGACGCTCTAGGTAACTGACGAGAAAGTGTGAGTATTTTGCCAGAGCTGGGTAGTGTGGCCGAGCGGTCTAAGGCGCTGGATTAAGGCTCCAGTCTCTAAGGAGGCGTGGGTTCAAATCCCACCACTGCCATCTGTATTGAGTTTGTTTGCTTTGTTTCAGGGTTTTTACTTTCATGTCGCCCATGCAAGGGAGAAAAGAAGCAATGTTGTGTGTCACGGATGGGGTTCCAACTCATTAGTGTAGTCCATCACCTTAACCAATTAGCCACCAAGTCCTGTGCTCTCGCTGTGGCACTTGCACCTCCTACCGGGGATTGTTCACGTCAAATCCTTGATTGGAAAAAAGGAAAGTTGTGATGGTCTGTGCGATGACCAAGCAGTCAATTTTAACCTGTCTACGATACTGGTTCCCAATTGGGAATCAACCCTCCCACGTTCAGCTGAAACGGTGGCGCATGGAACGCAAAAATATTCTTAAAAATATTTAACCTCCACACATTAACAAGTCCAATAGCTCAAATGAAAGATAAACACCTTGTTCATCTAGCCAGCAAGTCAGATTTCTAAAATGTTTTACGGCGAAAACATAGCACATATATATGTAAAACCACCACCAGACACAGCTCATTTGAATAGCCAAAACATGCAATCAACAAACGCAGGATTAAAAAATAAATCGCTCACTAACCTTTTGAAAATCTTCATCAGATGACAGTAATATGACATGTTACACAGTACATATTTTTTTTTTTCAATAATATGCCATTTATATCCATAAATGTCCATTTACAGTGAGTTCACGTTCAGAAATTACTCAAAAATGCCCGCAGGAAATCTATGTAGCGCGGCAAGATAACGTAAATAGACATCATACACTTTGACTAAATATACATGTTCTACATATAGTTAGAAAGATACACTGCTTCTTTATGCAACCGCTTTGTTAGATTTATTTTTAACGTTACAGAAATCGCACACTATTCTATATGCTGAGACGGCGCTCAGTTCCAAGCTACATTTCTACGTAATGTTGGAGTCAACAGAAACACAGATTTAAGCATAAATATTCCCTTACCTTCGATGGTCTTCCTTCAGAATGTTCTGGAAGGCTTCATACTTACCCAATACATCGTTTGGTTTCAAGTCTTGCGTCTTTGTATTAGCTACTGCTAATAATATCAGCTGAAATGCACCCAAAACGTCCTCTGGTCCGGAAAAGTTGCGCATCAAAACTTCAAAATTACATAATATATGTCGACTAAACAGGTCAAACTAAGTGCAGAAGCAAGCTTTATGATGTTTTAGACACGCAAAACAAACTTCAATTCAATCGGCCATCGTCTGCCCTTCTCTTGAGTGCTGGAACAAAGGAATGGCTGGGACCAATTCGCGCCCATACGCACAGCCTATTCTCTCGTGGCACGCACTAATTTCACTCCCATAGGGTCAATTCTCGCGGGATTTGAACGATTCAAAGCTCTACTGAAAGAGGACATCTAGAAGAGATAGAAAGTGTCCCCAGAATCATAACTGGTTGGGAAGGGTGGGGGCCATGACGTCAAAGTTGCTCCAACTTTCATGGCCACAAAAACTAGTTTGGAAGAATGCCTGCCCTGTGAGTTCTGCTATACTTACAGACATAATTCCAACGGTTTTAGAATCTTTAGAGTGTTTTCTATCCAATAATAATTTTTATTTTCATATATTAGCAATTTTTGACAGATTTTTTTTTCAGTTTACTAGGGGTACCCAATCTCTCCAAAGGCGGCGAATGTCTGCCATATCCTTAACAGGTTGTGGGAACTGTGGCCGAGCTGTCCAGAAAACTGGATTTAAGGACCCAGTCTTTCGGAGGTGTCGGTTCAAAGTCCACCGCTGCAACTTTTTCTCAACAGAAAACTGTAATGTAATTTCAAACAAGGCCACCAAGGACACCGGACAAATAAAGGGAATCCAGCCTTTACCCTAATTCCCACGTCTGTTATTGCAATTATCTGCCGTGTTTTTCTAATTCAATCTGCTTCAGACATAAAAGCAGAAACTAATTCTCAGTTTATACGATGGAAGAAAGAGCAACATCAGATAAATTAAGATTTTTAAAAAGAGAATCAAAAAAAGATGAAGGACGCAAGAGCAACATGAGATACATAAAGATTTTAAAGAAGAAAATGAAAAAGAAGACTAAAATACAAGGGAGTGCAGACGCTCTAGGTAACTGACGAGAAATTGTGGAATTCTTGCCAGAGCTGGGTAGTGTGGCCGAGCGGTCTAAGGCGCTGGATTTAGGCTCCAGTCTCTAAGGAGGCGTGGGTTCAAATCCCACCACTGCCATATTTATTGAGTTTGTTTGCGCAAGCTATCACATGTTCTGCTTTATTTCAGCGTTTTTACTTTCATGCAGGGCCATGCAAGGGAGAAAAGAAGCAATGTTGTGTGTCACGGATGGGGTTCCAACTCAATAGTGTAGTCCGTCGCCTTAACCAACCAGCCACCAAGTCCTGTGCTCTCACGGTGGCAGTTGCACCTCCAACCGGTGGTTGTTCACGTCAAATCCCTGATTGGAAAAAAGGAAAGTTGTGATGGTCTGTGCGACGACCAAGCATTCCATTTTAACAGTGAGTACTGTAGCCGAGCTGTCCAGAGAACTGGATTTAAGGACCCAGTCTTTCGGAGGTGTCGGTTCAAAGTCCACCGCTGCAACTTTTTCTCAACAGAAAACTTTAATGTAATTTCAAACAAGGCCACCAAGGACACCGGACAAATAAAGGGAATCCAGCCTTTACCCTAATTCCCACGTCTGTTATTGCAATTATCTGCCGTGTTTTTCCAATTCAATCTGCTTCAGACATAAAAGCAGAAACTAATTCTAAGTTTATACGATGGAAGAAAGAGCAACATCAGATAAATTAAGATTTTTAAAAAGAGAATCAAAAAAAGATGAAGGACGCAAGAGCAACATGAGATACATAAAGATTTTAAAGAAGAAAATGAAAAAGAAGACTAAAATACAAGGAATTGCAGACGCTCTAGGTAACTGACGAGAAAGTGTGAATATTTTGCCAGAGCTGGGTAGTGTGGCCGAGCGGTCTAAGGCGCTGGATTTAGGCTCCAGTCTCTAAGGAGGCGTGGGTTCAAATCCCACCACTGCCATCTGAGTTTGTTTGCGCAAGCTATCACATGTTCTGTTTTATTTCAGGGTTTTTCAGGGTTTTTACTTTCATGTCGCCCATGCAAGGGAGAAAAGAAGAAATGATGTGTGTCACGGATGGGGTTCCAACTCAATAGTGTAGTCCATTGCCTTAACCAACCAGCCACCAAGTCCTGTGCTCCCGCGGTGGCAGTTGCACCTCCTACCGGTGGTTGTTCACGTCAAAGCCTTGATTGTAAACAAGGAAAGTTGGCCTGGGCTGTGCGACGACCTAGCAGTCCATTTTAACAGTGGGTACTGTGGCCAAGCTGTCCAGAGAACTTTATTTAAGGATCCAGTCTTTCAGAGGTGTGGGTTCAAAGTCCACCGCTTTAACTTTTTCTCAACAAAAAACTGTAATGTAATTTCAAACAAGGCCACCAAGGACACCGGACAAAAAAGGGAATCCAGCCTTTACCCTAATTCCCACATCTGTTTTTGAAAATATCTGCTGTGTTTTTCAGATTCAATCTGCTTCAGACATAAAAGCAGAAACTAATTCTAAGTTTATACGATGGAAGAAAGAGCAACATCAGATAAATTAAGATTTTTAAAAAGAGAATCAAAAAAAGATGAAGGACGCAAGAGCAACATGAGATACATAAAGATTTTAAAGAAGAAAATGAAAAAGAAGACTAAAATACAAGGAAGTGCAGACGCTCTAGGTAACTGAAGAGAAAGTGTGAAAGTTTTTCCAGAGCTGGATAGTGTGGCCGAGCGGTATAAGGCGCAGGATTAAGGCTCCAGTCTCTAAGGAGGCGTGGGTTCAAATCCCACCACTGCCATCTTCATTGAGTTTGTTAGTTTGTCACGGATGGGGTTCCAACTCAATAGTGTAGTCCATCGCCTTAACCAACCAGCCACCAAGTCCTGTGCCCCCACGGTGGCAGTTGCACCTCCTACCGGTGGTTGTTCACGTCATATCCTTGATTGGAAAAAAGTAAAGTTGTGATGGTCTGTGCGACGATCAAGCAGTCCATTTTAACAGTGGGAACTGTGGCCGAGCTGTCCAGAGAACTGGATTTAAGGACCCAGTCTTTCGGAGGTGTCGGTTCAAAGTCCACCACTGCAACTTTTTCTCAACAGAAAACTGTAATGTCATTTCAAACTAGGCCACCAAGGACACCGGAAAATAAAGGGAATCCAGCCTTTACCCTAATTCCCACTTCTGTTATTGCAATTATCTGCAGTGTTTTTCTAATTAAATCTGCTTCAGACATAAAAGCAGAAACTAATTCTAAGTTTATACGATGGAAGAAAGAGCAACATCAGATAAATTAAGATTTTTAAAAAGAGAATCAAAAAAAGATGAAGGACGCAAGAACAACATGAGATACATAAAGATTTTAAAGAAGAAAATGAAAAAGAAGACTAAAATACAAGGAAGTGCAGACGCTCTAGGTAACTGAAGAGAAAGTGTGAGTATTTTGCCAGAGCTGGGTAGTGTGGCCGAGCGGTCTAAGGCGCTGGATTAAGGCTCCAGTCTCTAAGGAGGCATGGGTTCAAATCCCACCACTGCCATCTTTATTGAGTTTGTTTGCGCAAGCTATCACATGTTCTGCTTTATTTCAGCGTTTTTACTTTCATGCAGGGCCATGCAAGGGAGAAAAGAAGCAATGTTGTGTGTCACGGATGGGGTTCCAACTCAATAGTGTAGTCCATCACCTTAACCAACCAGCCACCAAGTCCTGTGCCCCCACGGTGGCAGTTGCACCTCCTTCGGTAGTTGTTCTCCTTGATTGGAAAAAAGTAAAGTTGTGATGGTCTGTGCGATGACCAAGCAGTCTATTTTAACAGTGGGAACTGTGGCCAAGCTGTCCAGAGAACTGGATTTAAGGACCCAGTCTTTCGGAGGTGTCGGTTCAAAGTCCACCGCTGCAAGTTTTTCTCAACAGAAAACTGTAATGTAATTTCAAACAAGGCCACCAAGGACACCGGACAAATAAAGGGAATCCAGCCTTTACCCCAATTCCCACGTCTGTTATTGCAATTATCTGCCGTGTTTTTCTAATTCAATCTGCTTCAGACATGAAAGCAGAAACTAATTCTAAGTTTATACGATGGAAGAAAGAGCAACATCAGATAAATTAAGATTTTTACAAAGACAATCAAAAAAAGATGAAGGACGCAAGAGCAACATGAGATACATAAAGATTTTAAAGAAGAAAATGAAAAAGAAGACTAAAATACAAGGAAGTGCAGACGCTCTAGGTAACTGAAGAGAAAGTGTGAATGTTTTTCCAGAGCTGGATAGTGTGGCCGAGCGGTCTAAGGCGCTGGATTAAGGCTCCAGTCTCTAAGGAGGCGTGGGTTCAAATCCCACCACTGCCATCTTTATTGAGTTTGTTTGTTTGTCACGGATGGGGTTCCAACTCAATAGTGTAGTCCATCGCCTTAACCAACCAGCCACCAAGTCCTGTGCCCCCACGGTGGCAGTTGCACCTCCTACCGGTGGTTGTTCAATTCAAATCCTTGATTGGAAAAAAGGAAAGTTGTGATGGTCTGTGCGACGATCAAGCAGTCCATTTTAACAGTGGGAACTGTGGCCGAGCTGTCCAGAGAACTGGATTTAAGGACCCAGTCTTTCGGAGGTGTCGGTTCAAAGTCCACCACCGCAACTTTTTCTCAACAGAAAACTGTAATTTAATTTCAAACAAGGACACCAGAAAATAAAGGGAATCCAGGCTTTACCCTAATTCCCACGTCTGTTATTGCAATTATCTGCCATTTTTTTCTAATTCAATCTGCTTCAGACATAAAAGCAGAAACTAATTCTAAGTTTATACGATGGAAGAAAGAGCAACATCAGATAAATTAAGATTTTTAAAAAGAGAATAAAAAAAAGATGAACGACGCAAGAGCAACATGAGATACATAAAGATTTTAAAGAAGAAAATGAAGAAAATGAAGAAAATGAAAAAGAAGACTAAAATACAAGGGAGTGCAGACGCTCTGGTAACTGACGAGAAAGTGTGAATATTTTGCAAGAGGTGGGTAGTGTGGCCGAGTGGTCTAAGGCGCTGGATTTAGTCTTTATGGAGGCGTGGGTTCAAATCGCACCACTGCCATCTTTATTGAGTTTGTTTGCGCAAGCTATCACATGTTCTGCTTTGTTTATTTTTATTTACGACAGAGCCTGCGCGCGAACCCAGGACTCTGATGGCACAGCTGGCGCTGCAGTACAGCGCCCTTAACCACTGCGCCACCCGGGAGGCCCTGTTCTGCTTTTTTCAGCGTGTTTACTTTCATGTAGGGCCATGCAAGGGAGAAAAGAAGCAATGTTGTGTGTCACGGATGGGGTTCCAAATCAATAGTCCATCGCCTTAACCAACCAGCCACCAAGTCCTGTGCCCCCGCGGTGGCAGTTGCACCTCCTACTGGTGGTTGTTCACGTCAAATTGGAAAAAAGGAAAGTTGTGATGGTCTGTGCGACGACCTAGCAGTCCATTTTAACAGTTGGTACTGTGGCCGAGCTGTCCAGAGAACTGGATTTAAGGACCCAGTCTTTCGGAGGTGTCGGTTCAAAGTCCACCGCTGCAACTTTTTCTCAACAGAAAACTGTAATGTAATTTCAAACAAGGCCACCAAGGACACCGGACAAATAAAGGGAATCCAGCCTTTACCCTAATTCCCACGTCTGTTATTGCAATTATCTGCCGTGTTTTTCCAATTGAATCTGCTTCAGACATAAAAGCAGAAACTAATTCTAAGTTTATACGATGGAAGAAAGAGCAACATCAGATAAATTAAGATTTTTAAAAAGAGAATCAAAAAAAGATGAAGGACGCAAGAGCAACATGAGATACATTAAGATTTTAAAGAAGAAAATGAAAAAGAAGACTAAAATACAGGGGGGTGCAGACGCTCTAGGTAACTGACGAGAAAGTGTGAATATTTTGCCAGAGCTGGGTAGTGTGGCCGAGCGGTCTAAGGCGCTGGATTAAGGCTCCTGTCTTTAAGGAGGCGTGGGTTCAAATCCCACCACTGCCATCTTGATTGAGTTTGTTTGCGCAAGCTATCACATGTTCTGCTTTATTTCAGTGTTTTTACTTTCATGCAGGGCTTTGCAAGGGAGAAAAGAAGCAATGTTGTGTGTCGCGGATGGGGTTCCAACTCAATAGTGTAGTCCATCGCCTTAACCAACCAGCCACCAAGTCCTGTGCCCACGCGGTGGCAGTTGCACCTCCTACCGGTGGTTTATCACGTCAAAGCCTTGATTGGAAACAAGGAAACTTGGGCTGGGCTGTGCGATGTCCCAGCAGTCCATTTTAACAGTGGGTACTGTGAACGAGCTGTCCAGAGAACTGGATTTAAGGACCCAGTCTTTCGGAGGTGTCGGTTCAAAGTCCACCGCTGCAACTTTTTCTCAACAGAAAACTGTAATGTCATTTCAAACTAGGCCACCAAGGACACCGGAAAATAAAGGGAATCCAGCCTTTACCCTAATTCCCACGTCTGTTATTGCAATTATCTGCAGTGTTTTTCTAATTAAATCTGCTTCAGACATAAAAGCAGAAACTAATTCTAAGTTTATACGATGGAAGAAAGAGCAACATCAGATAAATTAAGATTTTTAAAAAGAGAATCAAAAAAAGATGAAGGACGCAAGAACAACATGAGATACATAAAGATTTTAAAGAAGAAAATGAAAAAGAAGACTAAAATACAAGGAAGTGCAGACGCTCTAGGTAACTGAAGAGAAAGTGTGAGTATTTTGCCAGAGCTGGGTAGTGTGGCCGAGCGGTCTAAGGCGCTGGATTAAGGCTCCAGTCTCTAAGGAGGCGTGGGTTCAAATCCCACCACTGCCATCTTTATTGAGTTTGTTTGCGCAAGCTATCACATGTTCTGCTTTATTTCAGCGTTTTTACTTTCATGCAGGGCCATGCAAGGGAGAAAAGAAGCAATGTTGTGTGTCACGGATGGGGTTCCAACTCAATAGTGTAGTCCATCACCTTAACCAACCAGCCACCAAGTCCTGTGCCCCCACGGTGGCAGTTGCACCTCCTTCGGTAGTTGTTCACGTCAAATCCTTGATTGGAAAAAAGTAAAGTTGTGATGGTCTGTGCGATGACCAAGCAGTCTATTTTAACAGCGGGAACTGTGGCCAAGCTGTCCAGAGAACTGGATTTAAGGACCCAGTCTTTCGGAGGTGTCGGTTCAAAGTCCACCGCTGCAAGTTTTTCTCAACAGAAAACTGTAATGTAATTTCAAACAAGGCCACCAAGGACACCGGACAAATAAAGGGAATCCAGCCTTTACCCCAATTCCCAAGTCTGTTATTGCAATTATCTGCCGTGTTTTTCTAATTCAATCTGCTTCAGACATAAAAGCAGAAACTAATTCTAAGTTTATACGATGGAAGAAAGAGCAACATCAGATAAATTAAGATTTTTAAAAAGAGAATCAAAAAAAGATGAAGGACGCAAGAGCAACATGAGATACATTAAGATTTTAAAGAAGAAAATGAAAAAGAAGACTAAAATACAGGGGGGTGCAGACGCTCTAGGTAACTGACGAGAAAGTGTGAATATTTTGCCAGAGCTGGGTAGTGTGGCCGAGCGGTCTAAGGCGCTGGATTAAGGCTCCAGTCTTTAAGGAGGCGTGGGTTCAAATCCCACCACTGCCATCTTGATTGAGTTTGTTTGCGCAAGCTATCACATGTTCTGCTTTATTTCAGTGTTTTTACTTTCATGCAGGGCTTTGCAAGGGAGAAAAGAAGCAATGTTGTGTGTCGCGGATGGGGTTCCAACTCAATAGTGTAGTCCATCGCCTTAACCAACCAGCCACCAAGTCCTGTGCCCACGCGGTGGCAGTTGCACCTCCTACCGGTGGTTTATCACGTCAAAGCCTTGATTGGAAACAAGGAAACTTGGGCTGGGCTGTGCGATGTCCCAGCAGTCCATTTTAACAGTGGGTACTGTGAACGAGCTGTCCAGAGAACTGGATTTAAGGACCCAGTCTTTCGGAGGTGTCGGTTCAAAGTCCACCGCTGCAACTTTTTCTCAACAGAAAACTGTAATGTCATTTCAAACAAGGCCACCAAGGACACCGGACAAATAAAGGGAATCCAGCCTTTACCCTAATTCCCACGTCTGTTATTGCAATTATCTGCCGTGTTTTTCTAATTCAATCTCCTTCAGACATAAAAGCAGAAACTAATTCTAAGTTTATCCGATGGAAGAAAGAGCAACATCAGATAAATTAAGATTTTTAAAAAGAGAATCAAAAAAAGATGAAGGACGCAAGAGCAACATGAGATACATAAAGATTTTAAAGAAGAAAATGAAAAAGAAGACTAAAATACAAGGGAGTGCAGACGCTCTAGGTAACTGACGAGAAAGTGTGAATATTTTGCCAGAGCTGGGTAGTGTGGCCGAGCAGTCTAAGGCGCTGGATTAAGGCTCCAGTCTCTAAGGAGGCGTGGGTTCAAATCCCACCACTGCCATCTTTATTGAATTTGTTTGCACAAGCTATCACATGTTCTTCTTTATTTCAGCGTTTTTACTTTCATGCAGGGCCATGCAAGGGAGAAAAGAAGCAATGTTGTGTGTCGCGGATGGGGTTCCAACTCAATAGTGTAGTCCATCGCCTTAACCAACCAGCCACCAAGTCCTGTGCCCACGCGGTGGCAGTTGCACCTCCTACCGGTGGTTTATCACGTCAAAGCCTTGATTGGAAACAAGGAAACTTGGGCTGGGCTGTGCGATGTCCCAGCAGTCCATTTTAACAGTGGGTACTGTGAACGAGCTGTCCAGAGAACTGGATTTAAGGACCCAGTCTTTCGGAGGTGTCGGTTCAAAGTCCACCGCTGCAACTTTTTCTCAACAGAAAACTGTAATGTAATTTCAAACAAGGCCACCAAGGACACCGGACAAATAAAGGGAATCCAGCCTTTACCCCAATTCCCACGTCTGTTATTGCAATTATCTGCTGTGTTTTTCTAATTCAATCTCCTTCAGACATAAAAGCAGAAACTAATTCTAAGTTTATACGATGGAAGAAAGAGCAACATCAGATAAATTAAGATTTTTAAAAAGAGAATCAAAAAAGATGAAGGACGCAAGAGCAACATGAGATACATAAAGATTTTCAAGAAGAAAATGAAAAAGAAGACTAAAATACAAGGGAGTGCAGACGCTCTAGGTAACTGACGAGAAAGTGTGAATATTTTGCCAGAGCTGGGTAGTGTGGCCGAGCGGTCTAAGGCGCTGGATTAAGGCTCCAGTCTCTACGGAGGCGTGGGTTCAAATCCAACCACTGCCATCTTTATTGAGTTTGTTTGCGCAAGCTATCACATGTTCTGCTTTATTTCAGCGTTTTTACTTTCATGCAGGGCCATGCAAGGGAGAAAAGAAGCAATGTTGTGTGTCACGGATGGGGTTCCAACTCAATAGTGTAGTCCATCGCCTTAACCAACCAGCCACCAAGTCCTGTGCCCCCACGGTGGCAGTTGCACCTCCTTCGGTAGTTGTTCACGTCAAATCCTTGATTGGAAAAAAGGAAAGTTGTGATGGTCTGTGCGACGACCAAGCAGTCCATTTTAACAGTGGGTACTGTGTCCGAGCTGTCCAGAGAACTGGATTTAAGGACCCAGTCTTTCGGAGGTGTCGGTTCAATGTCCACCGCTGCAACTTTTTCTCAACAGAAAACTGTCATGTAAAATCAAACAAGGCCACCAAGGACACCGGACAAATAAAGGGAATCCAGCCTTTACCCTAATTCCCACGTCTGTTATTGCAATTATCTGCCGTGTTTTTCTAATTCAGTCTGCTTCAGACATAAAAGCAGAAGCGAATTCTAAGTTTATACGATGGAAGAAAGAGCAACATCAGATAAATTAAGATTTTTAAAAAGAGAATCAAAAAAAGATTAAGGACGCAAGAGCAACATGAGATACATAAAGATTTTAAAGAAGAAAATGAAAAAGAAGACTAAAATACAAGGGAGTGCAGACGCTCTAGGTAACTGACGAGAAAGTGTGGAAATCTTGCCAGAGTTGGGTAGTGTGGCCGAGCGGTCTAAGGCGCTGGATTTAGGCTCCAGTCTCTAAGGAGGCGTGGGTTCAAATCCCACCACTGTCATCTTTGTTGAGTTTTTTTGCGTTCTGCTTTATTTCAGCGTTTTTACTTTCATGCAGGGCCATGCAAGGGAGAAAATAAGCAATGTTCTGTGTCACGGATGGGGTTCCAACTCAATAGTGTAGTCCATCGCCTTAACCAACCAGCCACCAAGTCCTGTGCTCTCACGGTGGCAGTTGCACCTCCTACCGGTGGTTGTTCACGTCAAATCCTTGATTGGAAAAAAGGAAAGTTGTGATGGTCTGTGGGACGACCCAGCAGTCCATTTTAACAGTTGGTACTGTGGGCGAGCTGTCCAGAGAACTGGATTTAAGGACCCAGTCTTTCAGAGGTGTCGGTTCAAAGTCCACCACTGCAACTTTTTCTCAACAGAAAACTGTAATGTAATTTCAAACAAGGCCACCAAGGACACCGGAAAATAAAGGGAATCCAGCCTTTACCCTCATTCCCACGTCTATTATTGCAATTATCTGCCGTGTTTTTCTAATTCAATCTGCTTCAGACATAAAAGCAGAAACTAATTCTAAGTTTATACGATGAAAGAAAGAGCAACATCAGATAAATTAAGATTTTTAGAAAGAGAATCAAAAAAAGATGAAGGACGCAAGAGCAACATGAGATACATAAAGATTTTAAAGAAGAAAATGAAAAAGAAGACTAAAATACAAGGAAGTGCAGACGCTCTAGGTAACTTACGAGAAAGTGTGGAAGCTTGTCGGAGTTGGGTAGTGTGGCCGAGTGGTCTAAGGCGCTGGATTAAGGCTCCAGTCTCTAAGGAGGCGTGGGTTCAAATCCCACCACTGCCATCTTTATTGAGTTTGTTTGCGTAAGCTATCACATGTTCTGCTTTATTTCAGCGTTTTTACTTTCATGCAGGGCCATGCAAGGGAGAAAAGAAGCAATGTTGTGTGTCACGGATGGGGTTCCAACTCAATAGTGTAGTCCATCGCCTTAACCAACCAGCCACCAAGTCCTGTGCCCCCGCGGTGGCAGTTGCACCTCCTACCGGTGGCTGTTCACGTCAAAGCCTAGATTGTAAACAAGGAAAGTTGGGCTGGGCTGTGCGACGACCTAGCAGTCCATTTTAACAGTGGGTACTGTGGCCAAGCTGTCCAGAGAACTGTATTTAAGGATCCAGTCTTTCAGAGGTGTGGGTTCAAAGTCCACCGCTTTAACTTTTTCTCAACAAAAAACTGTAATGTAATTTCAAACAAGGCCACCAAGGACACCGGACAAATAAAGGGAATCCAGCCTTTACCCTAATTCCCACCTCTGTTTTTGAAAAAATTCTGCTGTGTTTTTCAGATTCAATCTGCTTCAGACATAAAAGCAGAAACGAATTTTCAGTGTACACAATGGAAGAAAGAGCAACATCAGATAAATTAAGATTTTTAAAAAGAGAATCAAAAAAAGATGAAGGACGCAAGAGCAACATGAGATACATAAAGATTTTTAAGAAGAAAATGAAAAAGAAGACTAAAATACAAGGGAGTGCAGACGCTCTAGGTAACTGACGAGAAAGTGTGGAAATCTTGCCAGAGCTGGGTAGTGTGGCCAAGCGGTCTAAGGCGCTGGATTTAGGCTCCAGTCTCTAAGGAGGCGTGGGTTCAAATCCCACAATTGCCATCTTTACTGAGTTCGTTTTGCAAGCTATCACATGTTCTGCTTTATTTCAGTGTTTTTACTTTCATGTAGGGCCATGCAAGGGAGAAAAAAATAAATGTTATGTGTCACGGATGGGGTTCCACCTCAATAGTCCATCGCCTTAACCAACCAGACACCAAGTCCTGTGCTCTCACGGTGGCAGTTGTACCTCCTACCGGTGGTTGTTCATGTCAAATCCTTGATTGGAAAAAAGGAAAGTTGTGATGGTCTGTGCGACGACCAAGCAGTCAATTTTAACAGTGGGAACTGTGGCCGAACTGTCCAGAGAACTGGATTTAAGGACCCAGTCTTTCGGAGGTGTCGGTTCAAAGTCCTCCGCTGCAACTTTTTCTCAACAGAAAACTGTAATGTAATTTCAAACAAGGCCACCAAGGACACCGGAAAATAAAGGGAATCCAGCCTTTACCCTAATTCCCACGTCTGTTATTGCAATTATCTGCCGTGTTTTTCTAATTCAATCTGCTTCAGACATAAAAGCAGAAACTAATTCTAAGTTTATACGATGGAAGAAAGAGCAACATGAGATAAATCAAGATTTTTAAAAAGAGAATCAAAAAAAGATGAAGGACGCAAGAGCAACATGAGATACATAAAGATTTTAAAGAAGAAAATGAAAAAGAGGACTAACATACAAGGAAGTGCAGACGCTCTAGGTAACTGACGAGAAAGTGTGAATATTTTGCCAGAGCTGGGTAGTGTGGCCGAGCGGTCTAAGGCGCTGGATTAAGGCTCCAGTCTCTAAGGAGGCGTGGGTTCAAATCCCACCACTGCCATCTTTGTTGAGTTTTTTTGCGCAAGCTATCACATGTTCTGCTTTATTTCAGCGTTTTTACTTTCATGTAGGGCCATGCAAGGGAGAAAAAAATCTATGTTGTGTGTCACGGATGGGGTTCCAACTCAATAGTGTAGTCCATCGCCTTAACCAACCAGCCACCAAGTCCTGTGCTCTCACGGTGGCAGTTGCACCTCCTACCGGTGGTTGTTCATGTCAAATCCTTGATTGGAAAAAAGGAAAGTTGTGATGGTCTGTGGGACGACCCAGCAGTCCATTTCAACAGTTGGTACTGTGGCCGAGCTGTCCAGAGAACAGGATTTAAGGACCCAGTCTTTTGGAGGTGTCGGTTCAAAGTCCACCACTGCAACTTTTTCTCAACAGAAAACTGTAATGTAATTTCAAACAAGGCCACCAAGGACACCGGAAAATAAAGGGAATCCAGCCTTTACCCTAATTCCCACGTCTGTTATTGCAATTATCTGCCATGCTTTTCTAATTCAATCTGCTTCAGACATAAAAGCAGAAACTAATTTTCAGTGTACACAATGGAAGAAAGAGCAACATCAGATAAATTAAGATTTTTAAAAAGAGAATCAAAAAAACATGAAGGACGCAAGAGCAACATGAGATACATAAAGATTTTAAAGAAGAAAATGAAAAAGAAGACTAAAATACAAGGGAGTGCAGACGCTCTAGGTAACTGACAAGAAAGTGTGGAAACTTGCCAGAGCTGGGTAGTGTGGCCGAGTGGTCTAAGGCGCTGGATTTAGGCTCCAGTCTCTAAGGAGGCGTGGGTTCAAATCCCACCACTGCCATATTTATTGAGTTTGTTTGCGCAAGCTATCACATGTTCTCATGTTCACATTTCAGAGTTTTTACTTTCATGCAGGGCCATGCAAGGGAGAAAATAAGCAATGTTGTGTGTCACGGATGGGGATCCGACTCAATAGTGTAGTCCATCGCCTTAACCAACCAGCCACCAAGTCCTGTGCCCCCGCAGTGGCAGTTGCACCTCCTACCGGTGGTTGTTCACGTCAAATCCTTGATTGGAAAAAAGGAAAGTTGTGATGGTCTGTGCGACGACCAAGCAGTCCATTTTAACAGTTGGTACTGTGGCCGAGCTGTCCAGAGAACTGGATTTAAGGACCCAGTCTTTCGGAGGTGTCGGTTCAAAGTCCACCGCTTTAACTTTTTCTCAACAGAAAACTGTAATGTCATTTCAAACAAGGCCACCAAGGACACCGGACAAATAAAGGGAATCCAGCATTTACCCTAATTCCCACGTCTGTTATTGCAATTATCTGCCATGTTTTTCTAATTCAATCTGCTTCAGATATAAAAGCAGAAACTAATTCTCAGTTTATACGATGGAAGAAAGAGCAACATCAGATAAATTAACATTTTTAGAAAGAGAATCAAAAAAAGATGAAGGACGCAAGAGCAACATGAGATACATAAAGATTTTAAAGAAGAAAATGAAAAAGAAGACTGAAATACAAGGGAGTGCAGACGCTCTAGGTAACTGACGAGAAAGTGTGGAAATCTTGCCAGAGCTGGGTAGTGTGGCCAAGCGGTCTAAGGCGCAGGATTTAGGCTCCAGTCTCTAAGGAGGCGTGGGTTCAAATCCCACCACTGCCATCTTTATTGAGTTTGTTTGCGCAAGCTATCACATGTTCTGCTTTATTTCAGCGTTTTTACTTTCATGTAGGGCCATGCAAGGGAGAAAAAAATCTATGTTGTGTGTCACGGATGGGGTTCCAACTCGATAGTGTAGTCCATCGCCTTAACCAACCAGCCACCAAGTCCTGTGCTCTCACGGTGGCAGTTGCACCTCCTACCGGTGGTTGTTCATGTCAAATCCTTGATTGGAAAAAAGGAAAGTTGTGATGGTCTGTGGGACGACCCAGCAGTCCATTTCAACAGTTGGTACTGTGGCCGAGCTGTCCAGAGAACAGGATTTAAGGACCCAGTCTTTCGGAGGTGTCGGTTCAAAGTCCACCACTGCAACTTTTTCTCAACAGAAAACTGTAATGTAATTTCAAACAAGGCCACCAAGGACACCGGAAAATAAAGGGAATCCAGCCTTTACCCTAATTCCCACGTCTGTTATTGCAATTATCTGCCATGCTTTTCTAATTCAATCTGCTTCAGACATAAAAGCCGAAACTAATTCTAAGTTTATACGATGGAAGAAAGAGCAACATCAGATAAATTAAGATTTTTAAAAAGAGAATCAAAAAAACATGAAGGACGCAAGAGCAACATGAGATACATAAAGATTTTAAAGAAGAAAATGAAAAAGAAGACTAAAATACAAGGGAGTGCAGACGCTCTAGGTAACTGACAAGAAAGTGTGGAAACTTGCCAGAGCTGGGTAGTGTGGCCGAGTGGTCTAAGGCGCTGGATTTAGGCTCCAGTCTCTAAGGAGGTGTGGGTTCAAATCCTACCACTGCCATATTTATTGAGTTTGTTTGCGCAAGCTATCACATGTTCTCATGTTCACATTTCAGAGTTTTTACTTTCATGCAGGGCCATGCAAGGGAGAAAATAAGCAATGTTGTGTGTCATGGATGGGGATCCGACTCAATAGTGTAGTCCATCGCCTTAACCAACCAGCCACCAAGTCCTGTGCCCCCGCAGTGGCAGTTGCACCTCCTACCGGTGGTTGTTCACGTCAAATCCTTGATTGGAAAAAAGGAAAGTTGTGATGGTCTGTGCGACGACCAAGCAGTCCATTTTAACAGTTGGTACTGTGGCCGAGCTGTCCAGAGAACTGGATTTAAGGACCCAGTCTTTCGGAGGTGTCGGTTCAAAGTCCACCGCTTTAACTTTTTCTCAACAGAAAACTGTAATGTCATTTCAAACAAGGCCACCAAGGACACCGGACAAATAAAGGGAATCCAGCATTTACCCTAATTCCCACGTCTGTTATTGCAATTATCTGCCATGTTTTTCTAATTCAATCTGCTTCAGATATAAAAGCAGAAACTAATTCTCAGTTTATACGATGAAAGAAAGAGCAACATCAGATAAATTAACATTTTTAGAAAGAGAATCAAAAAAAGATGAAGGACGCAAGAACAACATGAGATACATAAAGATTTTAAAGAAGAAAATGAAAAAGAAGACTGAAATACAAGGGAGTGCAGACGCTCTAGGTAACTGACGAGAAAGTGTGAATATTTTGCCACAGCTGGGTAGTGTGGCCGAGCGGTCTAAGGCGCTGGATTAAGGCTCCAGTCTCTAAGGAGGCGTGGGTTCAAATCCCACCACTGCCATCTTTATTGAGTTTGTTTGCGCAAGCTATCACATGTTCTGCTTTATTTCAGAGTTTTTACTTTCATGCAGGGCCATGCAAGGGAGAAAATAAGCAATGTTGTGTGTCACGGATGGGGATCCGACTCAATAGTGTAGTCCATCGCCTTAACCAACCAGCCACCAAGTCCTGTGCCCCCGCAGTGGCAGTTGCACCTCCTACCGGTGGTTGTTCACGTCAAATCCTTGATTGGAAAAAAGGAAAGTTGTGATGGTCTGTGCGACGACCAAGCAGTCCATTTTAACAGTTGGTACTGTGGCCGAGCTGTCCAGAGAACTGGATTTAAGGACCCAGTCTTTCGGAGGTGTCGGTTCAAAGTCCACCGCTGCAACTTTTTCTCAACAGAAAACTGTAATGTAATTTCAAACAAGGCCACCAAGGACACCGGACAAATAAAGGGAATCCAGCCTTTACCCTAATTCCCACGTCTGTAATTGCAATTATCTGCCGTGTTTTTCTAATTCAATCTGCTTCAGACATAAAAGCAGAAACTAATTCTAAGTTTATACGATGAAAGAAAGAGCAACATCAGATAAATTAAAATTTTTAGAAAGAGAATCAAAAAAAGATGAAGGACGCAAGAGCAACATGAGATACATAAAGATTTTAAAGAAGAAAATGAAAAAGAAGACTGAAATACAAGGGAGTGCAGACGCTCTAGGTAACTGACGAGAAAGTGTGAATATTTTGCCACAGCTGGGTAGTGTGGCCGAGCGGTCTAAGGCGCTGGATTAAGGCTCCAGTCTCTAAGGAGGCGTGGGTTCAAATCCCACCACTGCCATCTGAGTTTGTTTGCGCAAGCTATCACATGTTCGGTGTTATTTCAGGGTTTTTACTTTCATGTCGCCCATGCAAGGGAGAAAAGAAGAAATGATGTGTGTCACGGATGGGGTTCCAACTCAATAGTGTAGTCCATTGCCTTAACCAAGTCCTGTGCTCCCGCGGTGGCAGTTGCACCTCCTTCCTCCCACCTCCTTGTTCACGTCAAAGCCTTGATTGTAAACAAGGAAAGTTGGCCTGGGCTGTGCGACAACCTAGCAGTCCATTTTAACAGTGGGTACTGTGGCCAAGCTGTCCAGAGAACTTTATTTAAGGATCCAGTCTTTCAGAGGTGTGGGTTCAAAGTCCACCGCTTTAACTTTTTCTCAACAAAAAACTGTAATGTAATTTCAAACAAGGCCACCAAGGACACCGGACAAAAAAGGGAATCCAGCCATTACCATAATTCCCACATCTGTTTTTGAAAATATCTGCTGTGTTTTTCAGATTCAATCTGCTTCAGACATAAAAGCAGAAACTAATTTTCAGTGTACACAATGGAAGAGAGAGCAACATGAGACAAATCAAGATTTTTAAAAAGAGAATAAAAAAAAGATGACGGAAGCAAGAGCAACATGAGATACATAAAGATTTTAAAGAAGAAAATGAAAAAGAAGACTAAAATACAAGGAAGTACAGACGCTCTAGGTAACTGACGAGAAAGTGTGAATATTTAGCCAGAGCTGGGTAGTGTGGCCGAGTGGTCTAAGGCGCTGGATTAAGGCTCCAGTCTCTAAGGAGGCGTGGGTTCAAATCCCTCCATTGCCAACTTTATTGAGTTTTTTTGCACAAGCTATCACATGTTCTGCTTTATTTCATGTTTTTTACTTTCATGTCGGGCCATGCTAGGGAGAAAAGAAGCAATGATGTGTGTCACGGATGGGGTTCCAATTTAATAGTGTAGTCCATCGCCTTAACCAACCAGCCACCAAGTCCTGTGCTCCCGCGGTGGCAGTTGCACCTCCTACCGGTGGTTGTTCACGTCAAAGCCTAGATTGTAAACAATGAAAGTTGGGCTGGGCTGTGTGACGACCTAGCAGTCCATGTTAACAGTGGGTACTGTGGCCAAGCTGTCCAGAGAACTGTATTTAAGGATCCAGTCTTTCAGAGGTGTGGGTTCAAAGTCCACCGCTGCAACTTTTTCTCAACAGAAAACTGTAATGTAATTTCAAACAAGGCCACCAAGGACACCGGACAAATAAAGGGAATCCAGCCTTTACCCTCATTCCCACGTCTGTTATTGCAATTATCTGCCGTGTTTTTCTAATTCAATCTGCTTCAGACATAAAAGCAGAAACTAATTCTAAGTTTATACCATGAAAGAAAGAGCAACATCAGATAAATTAACATTTTTAGAAAGAGAATCAAAAAAAGATGAAGGACGCAAGAGCAACATGAGATACATAAAGATTTTAAAGAAGAAAATGAAAAAGAAGACTGAAATACAAGGGAGTGCAGACGCTCTAGGTAACTGACGAGAAAGTGTGAATATTTTGCCACAGCTGGGTAGTGTGGCCGAGCGGTCTAAGGCGCTGGTTTAAGGCTCCAGTCTCTAAGGAGGCGTGGGTTCAAATCCCACCACTGCCATCTTTATTGAGTTTGTTTGCGCAAGCTATCACATGTTCTGCTTTATTTCAGAGTTTTTACTTTCATGCAGGGCCATGCAAGGGAGAAAATAAGCAATGTTGTGTGTCACGGATGGGGATCCGACTCAATAGTGTAGTCCATCGCCTTAACCAATTAGCCACCAAATCCTGTGCCCCCGCAGTGGCAGTTGCACCTCCTACCGGTGGTTGTTCACGTCAAATCCTTGATTGGAAAAAAGGAAAGTTGTGATGGTCTGTGCGACGACCAAGCAGTCCATTTTAACAGTGCGAACTGTGGCCGAGCTGTCCAGAGAACTGGATTTAAGGACCCAGTCTTTCGGAGGTGTCGGTTCAAAGTCCACCGCTGCAACTTTTTCTCAACAGAAAACTGTAATGTCATTTCAAACAAGGCCACCAAGGACACCGGACAAATAAAGGGAATCCAGCCTTTACCCTAATTCCCACGTCTGTTATTGCAATTATCTGCCATGTTTTTCTAATTCAATCTGCTTCAGACATAAAAGCAGAAACTAATTTTCAGTGTACACAATGGAAGAGAGAGCAACATGAGACAAATCAAGATTTTTAAAAAGAGAATAAAAAAAAGATGACGGAAGCAAGAGCAACATGAGATACATAAAGATTTTAAAGAAGAAAATGAAAAAGAAGACTAAAATACAAGGAAGTACAGACGCTCTAGGTAACTGACGAGAAAGTGTGAATATTTAGCCAGAGCTGGGTAGTGTGGCCGAGTGGTCTAAGGCGCTGGATTAAGGCTCCAGTCTCTAAGGAGGCGTGGGTTCAAATCCCTCCATTGCCAACTTTATTGAGTTTTTTTGCACAAGCTATCACATGTTCTGCTTTATTTCATGTTTTTTACTTTCATGTCGGGCCATGCTAGGGAGAAAAGAAGCAATGATGTGTGTCACGGATGGGGTTCCAATTTAATAGTGTAGTCCATCGCCTTAACCAACCAGCCACCAAGTCCTGTGCTCCCGCGGTGGCAGTTGCACCTCCTACCGGTGGTTGTTCACGTCAAAGCCTAGATTGTAAACAATGAAAGTTGGGCTGGGCTGTGTGACGACCTAGCAGTCCATGTTAACAGTGGGTACTGTGGCCAAGCTGTCCAGAGAACTGTATTTAAGGATCCAGTCTTTCAGAGGTGTGGGTTCAAAGTCCACCGCTGCAACTTTTTCTCAACAGAAAACTGTAATGTAATTTCAAACAAGGCCACCAAGGACACCGGACAAATAAAGGGAATCCAGCCTTTACCCTCATTCCCACGTCTGTTATTGCAATTATCTGCCGTGTTTTTCTAATTCAATCTGCTTCAGACATAAAAGCAGAAACTAATTCTAAGTTTATACCATGAAAGAAAGAGCAACATCAGATAAATTAACATTTTTAGAAAGAGAATCAAAAAAAGATGAAGGACGCAAGAGCAACATGAGATACATAAAGATTTTAAAGAAGAAAATGAAAAAGAAGACTGAAATACAAGGGAGTGCAGACGCTCTAGGTTACTGACGAGAAAGTGTGAATATTTTGCCACAGCTGGGTAGTGTGGCCGAGCGGTCTAAGGCGCTGGATTAAGGCTCCAGTCTCTAAGGAGGCGTGGGTTCAAATCCCACCACTGCCATCTTTATTGAGTTTGTTTGCGCAAGCTATCACATGTTCTGCTTTATTTCAGAGTTTTTACTTTCATGCAGGGCCATGCAAGGGAGAAAATAAGCAATGTTGTGTGTCACGGATGGGGTTCCAACTCGATAGTGTAGTCCATCGCCTTAACCAACCAGCCACCAAGTCCTGTGCCCCCGCGGTGGCAGTTGCACCTCCTACCGGTGGTTGTTCACGTCAAATCCTTGATTGGAAAAAAGGAAAGTTGTGATGGTCTGTGGGACGACCCAGCAGTCCATTTTAACAGTTGGTTCTGTGGCCGAGCTGTCCAGAGAACTGGATTTAAGGACCCAGTCTTTCGGAGGTGTCGGTTCAAAGTCCACCGCTGCAACTTTTTCTCAACAGAAAACTGTAATGTAATTTCAAACAAGGCCACCAAGGACACCGGACAAATAAAGGGAATCCAGCCTTTACCCTCATTCCCACGTCTGTTATTGCAATTATCTGCCGTGTTTTTCTAATTCAATCTGCTTCAGACATAAAAGCAGAAACTAATTCTAAGTTTATACCATGAAAGAAAGAGCAACATCAGATAAATTAACATTTTTAGAAAGAGAATCAAAAAAAGATGAAGGACGCAAGAGCAACATGAGATACATAAAGATTTTAAAGAAGAAAATGAAAAAGAAGACTGAAATACAAGGGAGTGCAGACGCTCTAGGTAACTGACGAGAAAGTGTGAATATTTTGCCACAGCTGGGTAGTGTGGCTGAGCGGTCTAAGGCGCTGGATTAAGGCTCCAGTCTCTAAGGAGGCGTGGGTTCAAATCCCACCACTGCCATCTTTATTGAGTTTGTTTGCGCAAGCTATCACATGTTCTGCTTTATTTCAGCGTTTTTACTTTCATGCAGGGCCATGCAAGGGAGAAAAGAAGCAATGTTGTGTGTCACGGATGGGGTTCCAACTCGATAGTGTAGTCCATCGCCTTAACCAACCAGCCACCAAGTCCTGTGCCCCCGCGGTGGCAGTTGCACCTCCTACCGGTGGTTGTTCACGTCAAATCCTTGATTGGAAAAAAGGAAAGTTGTGATGGTCTGTGGGACGACCCAGCAGTCCATTTTAACAGTTGGTACTGTGGCCGAGCTGTCCAGAGAACTGGATTTAAGGACCCAGTCTTTCGGAGGTGTCGGTTCAAAGTCCACCGCTGCAACTTTTTCTCAACAGAAAACTGTAATGTAATTTCAAACAAGGCCACCAAGGACACCGGACAAATAAAGGGAATCCAGCCTTTACCCTCATTCCCACGTCTGTTATTGCAATTATCTGCCGTGTTTTTCTAATTCAATCTGCTTCAGACATAAAAGCAGAAACTAATTCTAAGTTTATACGATGGAAGAAAGAGCAACATCAGATAAATTAACATTTTTAGAAAGAGAATCAAAAAAAGATGAAGGACGCAAGAGCAACATGAGATACATAAAGATTTTAAAGAAGAAAATGAAAAAGAAGACTGAAATACAAGGGAGTGCAGACGCTCTAGGTAACTGACGAGAAAGTGTGAATATTTTGCCAGAGCTGGGTAGTGTGGCTGAGTGGTCTAAGGCGCTGGATTAAGGCTCCAGTCTCTAAGGAGGCGTGGGTTCAAATCCCACCACTGCTATCTTTATTGAGTTTGTTTGCGCAAGCTATCGCATGTTCTGCTTTATTTCAGAGTTTTTACTTTCATGCAGGGCCATGCAAGGGAGAAAATAAGCAATGTTGTGTGTCACGGATGGGGATCCGACTCAATAGTGTAGTCCATCGCCTTAACCAATTAGCCACCAAATCCTGTGCCCCCGCAGTGGCAGTTGCACCTCCTACCGGTGGTTGTTCACGTCAAATCCTTGATTGGAAAAAAGGAAAGTTGTGATGGTCTGTGCGACGACCAAGCAGTCCATTTTAACAGTTGGTACTGTGGCCGAGCTGTCCAGAGAACTGGATTTAAGGACCCAGTCTTTCGGAGGTGTCGGTTCAAAGTCCACCGCTTTAACTTTTTCTCAACAGAAAACTGTAATGTCATTTCAAACAAGGCCACCAAGGACACCGGACAAATAAAGGGAATCCAGCCTTTACCCTCATTCCCACGTCTGTTATTGCAATTATCTGCCATGTTTTTCTAATTCAATCTGCTTCAGATATAAAAGCAGAAACTAATTCTCAGTTTATACGATGAAAGAAAGAGCAACATCAGATAAATTAAGATTTTTAGAAAGAGAATCAAAAAAAGATGAAGGACGCAAGAGCAACATGAGATACATAAAGATTTTAAAGAAGAAAATGAAAAAGAAGACTAAAATACAAGGAAGTGCAGACGCTCTAGGTAACTGACGAGAAAGTTTGGAAATCTTGCCAGAGCTGGGTAGTGTGGCCGAGCGGTCTAAGGCGCTGGATTAAGGCTCCAGTCTCTAAGGAGGCGTGGGTTCAAATCCCACCACTGCCATCTTTATTGAGTTTGTTTGCGCAAGCTATCACATGTTCTGCTTTATTTCAGTGTTTTTACTTTCATGCAGGGCCATGCAAGGGAGAAAAGAAGCAATGTTGTGTGTCACGGATGGGGTTCAACTGACGAGAAAGTGTGAAAACCTGAAGTAGAGCTGGGTAGTGTGGCCGAGCGGTCTAAGGCGCTGGATTTAGGCTCCAGTCTCTAAGGAGGCGTGGGTTCAAATCCCACCACTGCCATCTTTATTGAGTTTGTTTGCGCAAGCTATCACATGTTCTGCTTTATTTCAGAGTTTTTACTTTCATGCAGGGCCATGCAAGGGAGAAAAGAAGCAATGTTGTGTGTCACGGATGGGGTTCAACTGACGAGAAAGTGTGAAAACCTGAAGTAGAGCTGGGTAGTGTGGCCGAGCGGTCTAAGGCACTGGATTTAGGCTCCAGTCTCTAAGGAGGCGTGGGTTCAAATCCCACCACTGCCATCTTTATTGAGTTTGTTTGCGCAAGCTATCACATGTTCTGCTTTATTTCAGAGTTTTTACTTTCATGCAGGGCCATGCAAGGGAGAAAATAAGCAATGTTGTGTGTCACGGATGGGGATCCGACTCAATAGTGTAGTCCATCGCCTTAACCAACCAGCCACCAAGTCCTGTGCCCCCGCAGTGGCAGTTGCACCTCCTACCGGTGGTTGTTCACGTCAAATCCTTGATTGGAAAAAAGGAAAGTTGTGATGGTCTGTGCGACGACCAAGCAGTCCATTTTAACAGTTGGTACTGTGGCCGAGCTGTCCAGAGAACTGGATTTAAGGACCCAGTCTTTCGGAGGTGTCGGTTCAAAGTCCACCGCTTTAACTTTTTCTCAACAGAAAACTGTAATGTCATTTCAAACAAGGCCACCAAGGACACCGGACAAATAAAGGGAATCCAGCCTTTACCCTAATTCCCACGTCTGTTATTGCAATTATCTGCCGTGTTTTTCTAATTCAATCTGCTTCAGACATAAAAGCAGAAACTAATTCTAAGTTTATACGATGGAAGAAAGAGCAACATCAGATAAATTCAGATTTTTAAAAAGAGAATCAAAAAAAGATGAAGGACGCAAGAGCAACATGAGATACATAAAGATTTTAAAGAAGAAAATGAAAAAGAAGACTAAAATACAAGGAAGTGCAGACGCTCTAGGTAACTGACGAGAAAGTGTGAATATTTTGGCAGGGCTGGGAAGTGTGGCCGAGCGGTCTAAGGCGCTGGATTAAGGCTCCAGTCTCTAAGGAGGCGTGAGTTCAAATCCCCCCACTGCCACTTTTATTGAGTTTGTTTGCGCAAGCTATCACATGTTCTGCTTTATTTCAGTGTTTTTACTTTCATGTAAGAGAGAAAAAAATCAATGTTGTGTGTCACGGATGGGGTTCCAACTCAATAGTGTAGTCCATCGCCTTAACCAACCAGCCACCAAGTCCTGTGCTCTCACGGTGGCAGTTGCACCTCCTACCGTTGGTTGTTCATGTCAAATCCTTGATTGGAAAAAAGGAAAGTTGTGATGGTCTGTGCGACGACCAAGCAGTCCATATTAACAGTTGGAACTGTGGCCGAGCTGTCCAGAGAACTGGATTTAAGGACCCAGTCTTTCGGAGGTGTGGGTTCAAATCCCACCACTGCCATCTTTATTGACTTTGTTTGCGCAAGCTATCACATGTTCTGCTTTATTTCAGCGTTTTAACTTTCATGCAGGGCCATGCAAGGGAGAAAAGAGGCAATGTTGTGTGTCACGGATAGGGTTCCAACTCAATAGTGTAGTCCATTGCCTTAACCAACCAGCCACAAAGTCCTGTGCCCCCGCGGTGGCAGTTGCACCTCTTACCGGTGGTTTATCACGTCAAAGCCTTGATTGGAAACAAGGAAACTTGGGCTGGGCTGTGCGATGACCCAGCAGTCCATTTTAACAGTGGGAACTGTGGCCGAGCTGTCCAGAGAACTGGATTTAAGGACCCAGTCTTTCGGAGGTGTGGGTTCAAAGTCCACCGCTGCAACTTTTTCTCAACAGAAAACTGTAATGTATTTTCAAACAAGGCCACCAAGGACACCGGAAAATAAAGGGAATCCAGCCTTTACCCTAATTCCCACGTCTGTTATTGCAATTATCTGCCGTGTTTTTCTAATTCAATCTGCTTCAGACAAAAAAGCAGAAACTAATTCTAAGTTTATACGATGGAAGAAAGAGCAACATCAGATAAATTAACATTTTTAAAAAGAGAATCAAAAAAAGATGAAGGACGCAAGAGCCACATGAGATACATAAAGATTTTAAAGAAGAAAATGAAAAAGAAGACTAAAATACAAGGGAGTGCAGACGCTCTAGGTAACTGACGAGAAAGTGTGGAAATCTTGCCAGAGCTGGGTAGTGTGGCCGAGCGGTCTAAGGCGCTGGATTTAGGCTCCAGTCTCTAAGGAGGCGTGGGTTCAAATCCCACCACTGCCATCTTTATTGAGTTTGTTTGCGCAAGCTATCACATGTTCTGCTTTATTTCAGCATTTTTACTTTCATGTAGGGCCATGCAAGGGAGAAAAGAAGCAATGTTGTGTGTCACGGATGGGGTTCCAACTCAATTGTGTAGTCCGTCGCCTTAACCCACCAGCCACCAAGTCCTGCACTCTCACGGTGGCAGTTGCACCTCCTACCGGTGGTTGTTCACGTCAAATCCTTGATTGGAAAAAAGGAAAGTTGTGATGGTCTGTGCGACGACCAAGCAGTCCATTTTAACAGTGGGAACTGTGGCCGAGCTGTCCAGAGAACTGGATTTAAGGACCCAGTCTTTCGGAGGTGTAGGTTCAAAGTCCACCTCTGCAACTTTTTCTCAACAGAAAACTGTAATGTAATTTCAAACAAGGCCACCAAGGACACCGGACAAATAAAGGTAATTCAGCCTTTACCCTAATTCCCACGTCTGTTATTGCAATTATCTGCCGTGTTTTTCTAATTCAATCTGCTTCAGACATGAAAGCAGAAACTAATTCTAAGTTTATACGATGGAAGAAAGAGCAACATCAGATAAATTAAGATTTTTAAAAAGAGAATCAAAAAAAGATGAAGGACGCAAGAGCAACATGAGATACATAAAGATTTTAAAGAAGAAAATGAAAAAGAAGACTAAAATACAAGGGAGAGCAGACGCTCTAGGTAACTGATTAGAAAGTGTGAATATTTTGCCAGAGCTGGGTAGTGTGGCTGAGCGGTCTAAGGCGCTCGATTAAGGCTCCAGTCTCTAAGGAGGCGTGGGTTCAAATCCCACCACTGCCATCTTTATTGAGTTTGTTTGCGCAAGCTATCACATGTTCTGCTTTATTTCAGAGTTTTTACTTTCATGCAGGGCCATGCAAGGGAGAAAAGAAGCAATGTTGTGTGTCACGGATGGGGATCCGACTCAATAGTGTAGTCCATCGCCTTAACCAACCAGCCACCAAGTCCTGTGCCCCCGCAGTGGCAGTTGCACCTCCTACCGGTGGTTGTTCACGTCAAATCCTTGATTGGAAAAAAGGAAAGTTGTGATGGTCTGTGCGACGACCAAGCAGTCCATTTTAACAGTGGGAACTGTGGCCGAGCTGTCCAGAGAACTGGATTTAAGGACCCAGTCTTTCGGAGGTGTAGGTTCAAAGTCCACCTCTGCAACTTTTTCTCAACAGAAAACTGTAATGTAATTTCAAACAAGGCCACCAAGGACACCGGACAAATAAAGGGAATCCAGCCTTTACCCTAATTCCCTTGTCTGTTATTGCAATTATCTGCCGTGTTTTTCTAATTCAATCTGCTTCAGACATAAAAGCAGAAACTAATTCTAAGTTTATACGATGGAAGAAAGAGCAACATCAGATAAATTAAGATTTTTAAAAATAGAATCAAAAAAAGATGAAGGACGCAAGAGCAACATGAGATACATAAAGATTTTAAAGAAGAAAATGAAGAAGAAGACTAAAATACAAGGGAGTGCAGACGCTCTAGGTAACTGACGAGAAAGTGTGAATATTTAGCCAGAGTTGGGTAGTGTGGCCGAGCGGTCTAAGGCGCTGGATTAAGGCTCCAGTCTCTAAGGAGGCGTGGGTTCAAATCCCACCACTGCCATCTTTATTGAGTTTGTTTGCACAAGCTATCAGATGTTCTGCTTTATTTCAGCGTTTTTACTTTCATGTAGGGCCATGCAAGGGAGAAAAAAACAAATGTTGTGTGTCACGGATGGGGTTCCAACTCAATAGTGTGGTCCATCGCCTTAACCAACCAGCCACCAAGTCCTGTGCTCTCACGGTGGCAGTTGCACCTCCTACCGGTGGTTGTTCATGTCAAATCCCTGATTGGAAAAAAGGAAAGTTGTGATGGTCTGTGGGACGACCCAGCAATCCATTTTAACAGTTGGTACTGTGGGCGAGCTGTCCAGAGAACTGGATTTAAGGACCCAGTCTTTCAGAGGTGTCGGTTCAAAGTCCACCACTGCAACTTTTTCTCAACAGAAAACTGTAATGTAATTTCAAACAAGGCCACCAAGGACACCGGAAAATAAAGGGAATCCAGCCTTTACCCTAATTCCCACGTCTGTTATTGCAATTATCTGCCGTGTTTTTCTAATTCAATCTGCTTCAGACATAAAAGCAGAAACTAATTCTAAGTTTATACGATGGAAGAAAGAGCAACATCAGATAAATTAAGATTTTTAAAAAGAGAATCAAAAAAAGATGAAGGACTCAAGAGCAACATGAGATACATAAAGATTTTAAAGAAGAAAATTAAAAAGAGGACAAAAATTGAAGGAAGTGCAGACGCTCTAGGTAACTGACGAGAAAGTGTGAATAATTTGCCAGAGCTGGGTAGTGTGGCCGAGCGGTCTAAGGCGCTGGATTAAGGCTCCAGTCTCTAAGGAGGCGTGGGTTCAAATCCCACCACTGTCATCTTTGTTGAGTTTTTTTGCGCAAGCTATCACATGTTCTGCTTTATTTCAGCGTTTTTACTTTCATGCAGGGCCATGCAAGGGAGAAAATAAGCAATGTTCTGTGTCACGGATGGGGTTCCAACTCAATAGTGTAGTCCATCGCCTTAACCAACCAGCCACCAAGTCCTGTGCTCTCACGGTGGCAGTTGCACCTCCTACCGGTGGTTGTTCACGTCAAATCCTTGATTGGAAAAAAGGAAAGTTGTGATGGTCTGTGGGACGACCCAGCAGTCCATTTTAACAGTTGGTACTGTGGGCGAGCTGTCCAGAGAACTGGATTTAAGGACCCAGTCTTTCAGAGGTGTCGGTTCAAAGTCCACCACTGCAACTTTTTCTCAACAGAAAACTGTAATGTAATTTCAAACAAGGCCACCAAGGACACCGGAAAATAAAGGGAATCCAGCCTTTACCCTCATTCCCACGTCTATTATTGCTATTATCTGACGTGTTTTTCTAATTCAATCTGCTTCAGACATAAAAGCAGAAACTAATTCTAAGTTTATACGATGAAAGAAAGAGCAACATCAGATAAATTAAGATTTTTAGAAAGAGAATCAAAAAAAGATGAAGGACGCAAGAGCAACATGAGATACATAAAGATTTTAAAGAAGAAAATGAAAAAGAAGACTAAAATACAAGGAAGTGCAGACGCTCTAGGTAACTTACGAGAAAGTGTGGAAGCTTGTCAGAGTTGGGTAGTGTGGCCGAGTGGTCTAAGGCGCTGGATTAAGGCTCCAGTCTCTAAGGAGGCGTGGGTTCAAATCCCACCACTGCCATCTTTATTGAGTTTGTTTGCGCAAGCTATCACATGTTCTGCTTTATTTCAGTGTTTTTACTTTCATGCAGGGCTTTGCAAGGGAGAAAATAAGCAATGTTGTGTGTCGCGGATGGGGTTCCAACTCAATAGTGTAGTCCATCGCCTTAACCAACCAGCCACCAAGTCCTGTGCCCACGCGGTGGCAGTTGCACCTCCTACCGGTGTTTTATCACGTCAAAGCCTTGATTGGAAACAAGGAAACTTGGGCTGGGCTGTGCGATGTCCCAGCAGTCCATTTTAACAGTGGGTACTGTGGACGAGCTGTCCAGAGAACTGGATTTAAGGACCCAGTCTTTCGGAGGTGTCGGTTCAAAGTCCACCGCTGCAACTTTTTCTCAACAGAAAACTGTAATGTCATTTCAAACAAGGCCACCAAGGACACCGGACAAATAAAGGGAATCCAGCCTTTACCCTAATTCCCACCTCTGTTTTTGAAATTATCTGCTGTGTTTTTCAGATTCAATCTGCTTCAGACATAAAAGCAGAAACTAATTTTCAGTGTACACAATGGAAGAAAGAGCAACATGAGACAAATCAAGATTTTTAAAAAGAGAATCAAAAAAAGATGATGGACGCAAGAGCAACATGAGATACATAAAGATTTTAAAGAAGAAAATGAAAAAGAAGACTAAAATACAAGGGAGTGCAGACGCTCTAGGTAACTGACGAGAAAGTGTGAATATTTTGCCAGAGCTGGGTAGTGTGGCCGAGCGGTCTAAGGCGCTGGATTTAGGCTCCAGTCTCTAAAGAGGCGTGGGTTCAAATCCCACCACTGCCATCTGAGTTTGTTTGCGCAAGCTATCACATGTTCGGCGTTATTTCAGGGTTTTTACTTTCATGTCGCCCATGCAAGGGAGAAAAGAAATGATGTGTGTCACGGATGGGGTTCCAACTCAATAGTGTAGTCTTAACCAACCAGCCACCAAGTCCTGTGCTCCCGCGGTGGCAGTTGCACCTCCTACCTCCCACCTCCTTGTTCACGTCAAAGCCTTGATTGTAAACAAGGAAAGTTGGCCTGGGCTGTGCGACAACCTAGCAGTCCAATTTAACAGTGGGTACTGTGGCCAAGCTGTCCAGAGAACTTTATTTAAGGATCCAGTCTTTCAGAGGTGTAGGTTCAAAGTCCACCGCTTTAACTTTTTCTCAACAAAAAACTGTAATGTAATTTCAAACAAGGCCACCAAGGACACCGGACAAAAAAGGGAATCCAGCCTTTACCATAATTCCCACATCTGTTTTTGAAAATATCTGCTGTGTTTTTCAGATTCAATCTGCTTCAGACATAAAAGCAGAAACTAATTCTAAGTTTATACGATGAAAGAAAGAGCAACATCAGATAAATTAAGATTTTTAGAAAGAGAATCAAAAAAAGATGAAGGACGCAAGAGCAACATGAGATGCATAAAGATTTTAAAGAAGAAAATGAAAAAGAAGACTAAAATACAAGGAAGTACAGACGCTCTAGGTAACTGACGAGAAAGTGTGAATATTTAGCCAGAGCTGGGTAGTGTGGCCGAGTGGTCTAAGGCGCTGGATTAAGGCTCCAGTCTCTAAGGAGGCGTGGGTTCAAATCCCTCCATTGCCAACTTTATTGAGTTTTTTTGCACAAGCTATCACATGTTCTGCTTTATTTCATGTTTTTTACTTTCATGTCGGGCCATGCTAGGGAGAAAAGAAGCAATGATGTGTGTCACGGATGGGGTTCCAATTTAATAGTGTAGTCCATCGCCTAAACCAACCAGCCACCAAGTCCTGTGCTCCATTTTTTACAAGGGAGTGCAGACGCTCTAGGTAACTGACGAGAAAGTGTGAATATTTTGCCACTGCTGGGTAGTGTGGCCGAGCGGTCTAAGGCGCTGGATTAAGGCTCCAGTCTCTAAGGAGGCGTGGGTTCAAATCCCACCACTGCCATCTTTATTGAGTTTGTTTGCGCAAGCTATCACATGCTCTGCTTTATTTCAGAGTTTTTACTTTCATGCAGGGCCGTGCAAGGGAGAAAATAAGCAATGTTGTGTGTCACGGATGGGGATCCGACTCAATAGTGTAGTCCATCGCCTTAACCAATTAGCCACCAAATCCTGTGCCCCCGCAGTGGCAGTTGCACCTCCTACCGGTGGTTGTTCACGTCAAATCCTTGATTGGAAAAAAGGAAAGTTGGGCTGGGCTGTGTGACGACCTAGCAGTCCATTTTAACAGTGGGAACTGTGGCCGAGCTGTCCAGAGAACTGGATTTAAGGACCCAGTCTTTCGGAGGTGTCGGTTCAAAGTCCACCGCTGCAACTTTTTCTCAACAGAAAACTGTAATGTCATTTCAAACAAGGCCACCAAGGACACCGGACAAATAAAGGGAATCCAGCCTTTACCCTAATTCCCACGTCTGTTATTGCAATTATCTGCCATGTTTTTCTAATTCAATCTGCTTCAGATATAAAAGCAGAAACTAATTCTCAGTTTATACGATGAAAGAAAGAGCAACATCAGATAAATTAACATTTTTAGAAAGAGAATCAAAAAAAGATGAAGGACGCAAGAGCAACATGAGATACATAAAGATTTTAAAGAAGAAAATGAAAAAGAAGACTAAAATACAAGGGAGTGCAGACGCTCTAGGTAACTGACGAGAAAGTGTGAATATTTTGCCAGAGCTGGGTAGTGTGGCCGAGCGGTCTAAGGCGCTGGATTTAGGCTCCAGTCTCTTAGGAGGCGTGGGTTCAAATCCCACCACTGCCATCTGAGTTTGTTTGCGCAAGCTATCACATGTTCGGTGTTATTTCAGGGTTTTTACTTTCATGTCGCCCATGCAAGGGAGAAAAGAAGAAATGATGTGTGTCACGGATGGGGTTCCAACTCAATAGTGTAGTCCATTGCCTTAACCAACCAGCCACCAAGTCCTGTGCTCCCGCGGTGGCAGTTCCACCTCCTACCTCCCACCTCCTTGTTCACGTCAAAGCCTTGATTGTAAACAAGGAAAGTTGGCCTGGGCTGTGCGACAACCTAGCAGTCCATTTTAACAGTGGGTACTGTGGCCAAGCTGTCCAGAGAACTTTATTTAAGGATCCAGTCTTTCAGAGGTGTGGGTTCAAAGTCCACCGCTTTAACTTTTTCTCAACAAAAAACTGTAATGTAATTTCAAACAAGGCCACCAAGGACACCGGACAAAAAAGGGAATCCAGCCTTTACCATAATTCCCACATCTGTTTTTGAAAATATCTGCTGTGTTTTTCAGATTCAATCTGCTTCAGACATAAAAGCAGAAACTAATTTTCAGTGTACACAATGGAAGAAAGAGCAACATGAGACAAATCAAGATTTTTTAAAAGAGAATAAAAAAAAGATGACGGAAGCAAGAGCAACATGAGATACATAAAGATTTTAAAGAAGAAAATGAAAAAGAAGACTAAAATACAAGGAAGTACAGACGCTCTAGGTAACTGACGAGAAAGTGTGAATGTTTAGCCAGAGCTGGGTAGTGTGGCCGAGCGGTCTAAGGCGCTGGATTAAGGCTCCAGTCTCTAAGGAGGCGTGGGTTCAAATCCCTCCATTGCCAACTTTATTGAGTTTTTTTGCACAAGCTATCACATGTTCTGCTTTATTTCATGTTTTTTACTTTCATGTCGGGCCATGCTAGGGAGAAAAGAAGTAATGATGTGTGTCACGGATGGGGTTCCAATTTAATAGTGTAGTCCATCGTCTTAACCAACCAGCCACCAAGTCCTGTGCTCCCGCGGTGGCAGTTGCACCTCCTACCGGTGGTTGTTCACGTCAAAGCCTAGATTGTAAACAATGAAAGTTGGGCTGGGCTGTGTGACGACCTAGCAGTCCATTTTAACAGTGGGTACTGTGGCCAAGCTGTCCAGAGAACTGTATTTAAGGATCCAGTCTTTCAGAGGTGTGGGTTCAAAGTCCACCGCTGCAACTTTTTCTCAACAGAAAACTGTAATGTAATTTCAAACAAGGCCACCAAGGACACCGGACAAATAAAGGGAATCCAGCCTTTACCCTCATTCCCACGTCTGTTATTGCAATTATCTGCCGTGTTTTTCTAATTCAATCTGCTTCAGACATAAAAGCAGAAACTAATTCTAAGTTTATACCATGAAAGAAAGAGCAACATCAGATAAATTAACATTTTTAGAAAGAGAATCAAAAAAAGTTGAAGGACGCAAGAGCAACATGAGATACATAAAGATTTTAAAGAAGAAAATGAAAAAGAAGACTGAAATACAAGGGAGTGCAGACGCTCTAGGTAACTGACGAGAAAGTGTGAATATTTTGCCACAGCTGGGTAGTGTGGCCGAGCGGTCTAAGGCGCTGGATTAAGGCTCCAGTCTCTAAGGAGGCGTGGGTTCAAATCCCACCACTGCCATCTTTATTGAGTTTGTTTGCGCAAGCTATCACATGTTCTGCTTTATTTCAGAGTTTTTACTTTCATGCAGGGCCATGCAAGGGAGAAAATAAGCAATGTTGTGTTTCACGGATGGGGATCCGACTCAATAGTGTAGTCCATCGCCTTAACCAATTAGCCACCAAATCCTGTGCCCCCGCAGTGGCAGTTGCACCTCCTACCGGTGGTTGTTCATGTCAAATCCTTGATTGGAAAAAAGGAAAGTTGTGATGGTCTGTGCGACGACCAAGCAGTCCATTTTAACAGTGGGAACTGTGTCCGAGCTGTCCAGAGAACTGGATTTAAGGACCCAGTCTTTCGGAGGTGTCGGTTCAAAGTCCACCGCTGTAACTTTTTCTCAACAGAAAACTGTAATGTCATTTCAAACAAGGCCACCAAGGACACCGGACAAATAAAGGGAATCCAGCCTTTACCCTAATTCCCACGTCTGTTATTGCAATTATCTGCCATGTTTTTCTAATTCAATCTGCTTCAGATATAAAAGCAGAAACTAATTCTCAGTTTATACGATGGAAGAAAGAGCATCATCAGATAAATTAACATTTTTAGAAAGAGAATCAAAAAAAGATGAAGGACGCAAGAGCAACATGAGATACATAAAGATTTTAAAGAAGAAAATGAAAAAGAAGACTGAAATACAAGGGAGTGCAGACGCTCTAGGTAACTGACGAGAAAGTGTGAATATTTTGCCACAGCTGGGTAGTGTGGCCGAGCGGTCTAAGGCGCTGGATTAAGGCTCCAGTCTCTAAGGAGGCGTGGGTTCAAATCCCACCACTGCCATCTTTATTGAGTTTGTTTGCGCAAGCTATCACATTTTCTGCTTTATTTCAGCGGTTTTACTTTCATGCAGGGCCATGCAAGGGAGAAAAGAAGCAATGTTGTGTGTCACGGATGGGGTTCCAACTCGATAGTGTAGTCCATCGCCTTAACCAACCAGCCACCAAGTCCTGTGCCCCCGCGGTGGCAGTTGCACCTCCTACCGGTGGTTGTTCACGTCAAATCCTTGATTGGAAAAAAGGAAAGTTGTGATGGTCTGTGGGACGACCCAGCAGTCCATTTTAACAGTTGGTACTGTGGCCGAGCTGTCCAGAGAACTGGATTTAAGGACCCAGTCTTTCGGAGGTGTCGGTTCAAAGTCCACCGCTGCAACTTTTTCTCAACAGAAAACTGTAATGTAATTTCAAACAAGGCCACCAAGGACACCGGACAAATAAAGGGAATCCAGCCTTTACCCTCATTCCCACGTCTGTTATTGCAATTATCTGCCGTGTTTTTCTAATTCAATCTGCTTCAGACATAAAAGCAGAAACTAATTCTAAGTTTATACCATGAAAGAAAGAGCAACATCAGATAAATTAACATTTTTAGAAAGAGAATCAAAAAAAGATGAAGGACGCAAGAGCAACATGAGATACATAAAGATTTTAAAGAAGAAAATGAAAAAGAAGACTGAAATACAAGGGAGTGCAGACGCTCTAGGTAACTGACGAGAAAGTGTGAATATTTTGCCACAGCTGGGTAGTGTGGCCGAGCGGTCTAAGGCGCTGGATTAAGGCTCCAGTCTCTAAGGAGGCGTGGGTTCAAATCCCACCACTGCCATCTTTATTGAGTTTGTTTGCGCAAGCTATCACATGTTCTGCTTTATTTCAGAGTTTTTACTTTCATGAAGGGCCATGCAAGGGAGAAAATAAGCAATGTTGTGTTTCACGGATGGGGATCCGACTCAATAGTGTAGTCCATCGCCTTAACCAATTAGCCACCAAATCCTGTGCCCCCGCAGTGGCAGTTGCACCTCCTACCGGTGGTTGTTCATGTCAAATCCTTGATTGGAAAAAAGGAAAGTTGTGATGGTCTGTGCGACGACCAAGCAGTCCATTTTAACAGTGGGAACTGTGGCCGAGCTGTCCAGAGAACTGGATTTAAGGACCCAGTCTTTCGGAGGTGTCGGTTCAAAGTCCACCGCTGTAACTTTTTCTCAACAGAAAACTGTAATGTCATTTCAAACAAGGCCACCAAGGACACCGGACAAATAAAGGGAATCCAGCCTTTACCCTCATTCCCACGTCTATTATTGCAATTATCTGCCGTGTTTTTCTAATTCAATCTGCTTCAGACATAAAAGCAGAAACTAATTCTAAGTTTATACGATGAAAGAAAGAGCAACATCAGATAAATTAAGATTTTTAGAAAGAGAATCAAAAAAAGATGAAGGACGCAAGAGCAACATGAGATACATAAAGATTTTAAAGAAGAAAATGAAAAAGAAGACTAAAATACAAGGAAGTGCAGACGCTCTAGGTAACTGACGAGAAAGTTTGGAAATCTTGCCAGAGCTGGGTAGTGTGGCCGAGCGGTCTAAGGCGCTGGATTAAGGCTCCAGTCTCTAAGGAGGCGTGTGTTCAAATCCCACCACTGCCATCTTTATTGAGTTTGTTTGCGCAAGCTATCACATGTTATGCTTTATTTCAGTGTTTTTACTTTCATGCAGGGCCATGCAAGGGAGAAAAGAAGCAACGTTGTGTGTCACGGATGGGGTTCCAAATCAATAGTGTAGTCCATCGCCTTAACCAACCAGCCACCAAGTCCTGTGCCCCCACGGTGGCAGTTGCACCTCCTACCGGTAGTTGTTCACGTCAAATCCTTGATTGGAAAAAAGGAAAGTTGTGATGGTCTGTGCGATGACCAAGCAGTCTATTTTAACAGTGGGAACTGTGGCCAAGCTGTCCAGAGAACTGGATTTAAGGACCCAGTCTTTCAGAGGTGTCGGTTCAAAGTCCACCACTGCAACTTTTTCTCAACAGAAAACTGTAATGTAATTTCAAACAAGGCCACCAAGGACACCGGAAAATAAAGGGAATCCAGCCTTTACCCTCATTCCCACGTCTATTATTGCAATTATCTGCCGTGTTTTTCTAATTCAATCTGCTTCAGACATAAAAGCAGAAACTAATTCTAAGTTTATACGATGAAAGAAAGAGCAACATCAGATAAATTAAGATTTTTAGAAAGAGAATCAAAAAAAGATGAAGGACGCAAGAGCAACATGAGATACATAAAGATTTTAAAGAAGAAAATGAAAAAGAAGACTAAAATACAAGGGAGTGCAGACGCTCTAGGTAACTGACGAGAAAGTGTGGAAATCTTGCTAGAGCTGGGTAGTGTGGCCGAGCGGTCTAAGGCGCTGGATTTAGGCTCCAGTCTCTAAGGAGGCGTGGGTTCAAATCCCACCACTACCATCTTTATTGAGTTTGTTTGCGCAAGCTATCACATGTTCTGCTTTATTTCAGCGTTTTTACTTTCATGCAGGGCCATGCAAGGGAGAAAAGAAGCAATGTTGTGTGTCACGGATGGGGTTCCAACTCAATAGTGTAGTCAATCGCTTTAACCAACCAGCCACCAAGTCCTGTGCCCCCGCGGTGGCAGTTGCACCTCCTGCCGGTGGTTGTTCACGTCAAATCCTTGATTGGAAAAAAGCAAAGTTGTGATGGTCTGTGCGAAGACCAAGCAGTCCATTTTAACAGTGGGAACTGTGGCCGAGCTGTCCAGAGAACTGGATTTAAGGACCCAGTCTTTCGGAGGTGTCGGTTCAAAGTCCACCGCTGCAACTTTTTCTCAACAGAAAACTGTAATGTAATTTCAAACAAGGCCACCAAGGACACCGGACAAATAAAGGGAATCCAGCCTTTACCCTCATTCCCACGTCTATTATTGCTATTATCTGCCGTGTTTTTCTAATTCAATCTGATTCAGACATAAAAGCAGAAACGAATTCTAAGTTTATATGATGAAAGAAAGAGCAACATCAGATAAATTAAGATTTTTAGAAAGAGAATCAAAAAAAGATGAAGGACGCAAGAGCAACATGAGATACATAAAGATTTTAAAGAAGAAAATGAAAAAGAAGACTAAAATACAAGGGAGTGCAGACGCTCTAGGTAACTGACGAGAAAGTGTGGAAATCTTGCCAGAGCTGGGTAGTGTGGCCGAGCGGTCTAAGGCGCTGGATTTAGGCTCCAGTCTCTAAGGAGGCGTGGGTTCACATCCCACCACTGCCATCTCTATTGAGTTTGTTTGCGCAAGCTATCACATGTTCTGCTTTATTTCAGCGTTTTTACTTTCATGCAGGGCCATGCAATGGAGAAAAGAAGCAATGTTGTGTGTCACGGATGGGGTTCCAACGGATGTAGTCCGTCGCCTTAACCAACCAGCCACCAAGTCCTGTGGCCCCGCGCTGGCAATTTCACCTCCTACTGGTGGTTGTTCATGTCAATTCCTTGATTGGAAAAAAGGAAAGTTGTGATGGTCTGTGCGATGACCAAGCAGTCTATTTTAACAGTGGGAACTGTGGCCAAGCTGTCCAGAGAACTGGATTTAAGGAGGTGTCGGTGTCGGTTCAAAGTCCACCACTGCAACTTTTTCTCAACAGAAAACTGTAATGTAATTTCAAACAAGGCCACCAAGGACACCGGAAAATAAAGGGAATCCAGCCTTTACCCTCATTCCCACGTCTGTTATTGCAATTATCTGCCGTGTTTTTCTAATTCAATCTGCTTCAGACATAAAAGCAGAAACTAATTCTAAGTTTATACGATGGAAGAAAGAGCAACATCAGATAAATTAAGATTTTTAGAAAGAGAATCAAAAAAAGATGAAGGACGCAAGAGCAACATGAGATACATAAAGATTTTAAAGAAGAAAATGAAAAAGAAGACTAAAATACAAGGGAGTGCAGACGCTCTAGGTAACTGACGAGAAAGTGTGGAAATCTTGCCAGAGCTGGGTAGTGTGGCCGAGCGGTCTAAGGCGCTGGATTTAGGCTCCAGTCTCTAAGGAGGCGTGGGTTCAAATCCCACCACTGCCATCTTTATTGAGTTTGTTTGCGCAAGCTATCACATGTTCTGCTTTATTTCAGCGTTTTTACTTTCATGCAGGGCCATGCAAGGGAGAAAAGAAGCAATGTTGTGTGTCACGGATGGGGTTCCAACTCAATAGTGTAGTCAATCGCCTTAACCAACCAGCCACCAAGTCCTGTGCCCCCGCGGTGGCAGTTGCACCTCCTACCGGTGGTTGTTCACGTCAAATCCTTGATTGGAAAAAAGCAAAGTTGTGATGGTCTGTGCGAAGACCAAGCAGTCCATTTTAACAGTGGGAACTCTGGCCGAGCTGTCCAGAGAACTGGATTTAAGGAACCAGTCTTTCGGAGGTGTCGGTTCAAAGTCCACCGCTGCAACTTTTTCTCAACAGAAAACTGTAATGTAATTTCAAACAAGGCCACCAAGGACACCGGACAAATAAAGGGAATCCAGCCTTTACCCTCATTCCCACGTCTATTTTTGCTATTATCTGCCGTGTTTTTCTAATTCAATCTGCTTCAGACATAAAAGCAGAAACTAATTATAAGTTTATACGATGAAAGAAAGAGCAACATCAGATAAATTAAGATTTTTAGAAAGAGAATCAAAAAAAGATGAAGGACGCAAGAGCAACATGAGATACATAAAGATTTTAAAGAAGAAAATGAAAAAGAAGACTAAAATACAAGGAAGTGCAGACGCTCTAGGTAACTGACGAGAAAGTTTGGAAATCTTGCCAGAGCTGGGTAGTGTGGCCGAGCGGTCTAAGGCGCTGGATTAAGGCTCCAGTCTCTAAGGAGGCGTGTGTTCAAATCCCACCACTGCCATCTTTATTGAGTTTGTTTGCGCAAGCTATCACATGTTATGCTTTATTTCAGTGTTTTTACTTTCATGCAGGGCCATGCAAGGGAGAAAAGAAGCAACGTTGTGTGTCACGGATGGGGTTCCAAATCAATAGTGTAGTCCATCGCCTTAACCAACCAGCCACCAAGTCCTGTGCCCCCACGGTGGCAGTTGCACCTCCTACCGGTAGTTGTTCACGTCAAATCCTTGATTGGAAAAAAGGAAAGTTGTGATGGTCTGTGCGATGACCAAGCAGTCTATTTTAACAGTGGGAACTGTGGCCAAGCTGTCCAGAGAACTGGATTTAAGGACCCAGTCTTTCAGAGGTGTCGGTTCAAAGTCCACCACTGCAACTTTTTCTCAACAGAAAACTGTAATGTAATTTCAAACAAGGCCATCAAGGACACCGGAAAATAAAGGGAATCCAGCCTTTACCCTCATTCCCACGTCTATTATTGCAATTATCTGCCGTGTTTTTCTAATTCAATCTGCTTCAGACATAAAAGCAGAAACTAATTCTAAGTTTATACGATGAAAGAAAGAGCAACATCAGATAAATTAAGATTTTTAGAAAGAGAATCAAAAAAAGATGAAGGACGCAAGAGCAACATGAGATACATAAAGATTTTAAAGAAGAAAATGAAAAAGAAGACTAAAATACAAGGGAGTGCAGACGCTCTAGGTAACTGACGAGAAAGTGTGGAAATCTTGCCAGAGCTGGGTAGTGTGGCCGAGCGGTCTAAGGCGCTGGATTTAGGCTCCAGTCTCTAAGGAGGCGTGGGTTCACATCCCACCACTGCCATCTCTATTGAGTTTGTTTGCGCAAGCTATCACATGTTCTGCTTTATTTCAGCGTTTTTACTTTCATGCAGGGCCATGCAAGGGAGAAAATAAGCAATGTTGTGTGTCACGGATGGGGTTCCAACTCAATAGTGTAGTCCGTCGCCTTAACCAACCAGCCACCAAGTCCTGTGGCCCCGCGCTGGCAATTTCACCTCCTACTGGTGGTTGTTCATGTCAATTCCTTGATTGGAAAAAAGGAAAGTTGTGATGGTCTGTGCGATGACCAAGCAGTCTATTTTAACAGTGGGAACTGTGGCCAAGCTGTCCAGAGAACTGGATTTAAGGACCCAGTCTTTCAGAGGTGTCGGTTCAAAGTCCACCACTGCAACTTTTTCTCAACAGAAAACTGTAATGTAATTTCAAACAAGGCCACCAAGGACACCGGAAAATAAAGGGAATCCAGCCTTTACCCTCATTCCCACGTCTGTTATTGCAATTATCTGCCGTGTTTTTCTAATTCAATCTGCTTCAGACATAAAAGCAGAAACTAATTCTAAGTTTATACGATGGAAGAAAGAGCAACATCAGATAAATTAAGATTTTTAGAAAGAGAATCAAAAAAAGATGAAGGACGCAAGAGCAACATGAGATACATAAAGATTTTAAAGAAGAAAATGAAAAAGAAGACTAAAATACAAGGGAGTGCAGACGCTCTAGGTAACTGACGAGAAAGTGTGGAAATCTTGCCAGAGCTGGGTAGTGTGGCCGAGCGGTCTAAGGTGCTGGATTTAGGCTCCAGTCTCTAAGGAGGCGTGGGTTCAAATCCCACCACTGCCATCTTTATTGAGTTTGTTTGCGCAAGCTATCACATGTTCAGCTTTATTTCAGCGTTTTTACTTTCATGCAGGGCCATGCAAGGGAGAAAAGAAGCAATGTTGTGTGTCACGGATGGGGTTCCAACTCAATAGTGTAGTCCGTCGCCTTAACCAACCAGCCACCAAGTCCTGTGCCCCCGCGCTGGCAATTGCACCTCCTACTGGTGGTTGTTCATGTCAATTCCTTGATTGGAAAAAAGGAAAGTTGTGATGGTCTGTGCGACGACCAAGCAGTCCATTTTAACAGTGGGAACTGTGGCCGAGCTGTCCAGAGAACTGGATTTATGGACCCAGTCTTTCGGAGGTGTCGGTTCAAAGTCCACCGCTGCAACTTTTTCTCAACAGAAAACTGTAATGTAATTTCAAACAAGGCCACCAAGGACACCGGAAAATAAAGGGAATCCAGCCTTTATCCTAATTCCCACGTCTGTAATTGCAATTATCTGCCGTGTTTTTCTAATTCAATCTGCTTCAGACAAAAAAGCAGAAACTAATTCTAAGTTTATACGATGGAAGAAAGAGCAACATCAGATAAATAAAGATTTTTAAAAAGAGAATAAAAAAAAGATGAAGGACGCAAGAGCAACATGAGATACATAAAGATTTTAAAGAAGAAAATGAAAAAGAAGACAAAAATACAAGGGAGTGCAGACGCTCTAGGTAACTGACGAGAAAGTGGGGAAATCTTACCAGAGCTGGGTAGTGTGGCCGAGTGGTCTAAGGCGCTGGATTTAGGCTCCAGTCTCTAAGGAGGCGCGGGTTCAAATCCCACCACTGCCATCTTTATTGAGTTTGTTTGCGCAAGCTATCACATGTTCTGCTTTATTTCAGGGTTTTTACTTTCATGCAGGGGCATGCAAGGGAGAAAAGAAGCAATCTTGTGTGTCACGGATGGGGATCCGACTCAATAGTGTAGTCCATCGCCTTAACCAACCAGCCACCAAGTCCTGTGCCCCCGCGGTGGCAGTTGCACCTCCTACCGGTGGTTGTTCACGTCAAATCCTTGATTGGAAAAAAGGAAAGTTGTGATGGTCTGTGCGACGACCAAGCAGTCCATTTTAAGAGTGGGTACTGTGGCCGAGCTGTCCAGAGAACTGGATTTAAGGACCCAGTCTTTCGGAGGTGTCGGTTCAAAGTCCACCGCTGCCACTTTTTCTCAACAGAAAACTTTAATGTAATTTCAAACAAGGCCACCAAGGACACCGGACAAATAAAGGGAATCCAGCCTTTACCCTAATTCCCACGTCTGTTATTGCAATTATCTGCCGTGTTTTTCTAATTCAATCTGCTTCAGACATAAAAGCAGAAACTAATTCTAAGTTGATACGATGAAAGAAAGAGCAACATCAGATAAATTAACATTTTTAGAAAGAGAATCAAAAAAGATGAAGGACGCAAGAGCAACATGAGATACATAAAGATTTTAAAGAAGAAAATGAAAAAGACTAAAATACAAGGGACTGCAGACGCTCTAGGTAACTGACGAGAAAGTCTGGCAATCTTGCAAGAGCTGGGTAGTGTGGCCGAGCGGTCTAAGGCGCTGGATTTAGGCTCCAGTCTCTAAGGAGGCGTGGGTTCAAATCCCACCGCTGCCATCTTTATAGAGTTTGTTTGCGCAAGCTATCAAATGTTCTTCTTTATTTCAGCGTTTTTACTTTCATGCAGGGCCATGCAAGGGAGAAAAGAAGCAATGTTGTGTGTCACGGATGGGGTTCCAACTCAATAGTGTAGTCCGTCGCCTTAACCAACCAGCCACCAAGTCCTGTGCCCCCGCGCTGGCAATTGCACCTCCTACTGGTGGTTGTTCATGTCAATTCCTTGATTGGAAAAAAGGAAAGTTGTGATGGTCTGTGCGACGACCAAGCAGTCCATTTTAACAGTGGGAACTGTGGCCGAGCTGTCCAGAGAACTGGATTTAAGGACCCAGTCTTTCGGAGGTGTCGGTTCAAAGTCCACCGCTGCCACTTTTTCTCAACAGAAAACTGTAATGTCATTTCAAACAAGGCCACCAAGAACACCGGAAAATAAAGGGAATCCAGCCTTTACCCTAATTCCCACCTCTGTTATTGCAATTATCTGCCGTGTTTTTCTAATTCAATCTGCTTCAGACATAAAAGCAGAAACTAATTCTAAGTTTATACGATGGAAGAAAGAGCAACATCAGATAAATTAAGATTTTTAAAAAGAGAATCAAAAAAAGATGAAGGACGCAAGAGCAACATGAGATACATAAAGATTTTAAAGAAGAAAATGAAAAAGAAGACTAAAATACAAGGGAGTGCAGACGCTCTAGGTAACTGACGAGAAAGTGTGGAAATCTTGCCAGAGCTGGGTAGTGTGGCCGAGCGGTCTAAGGCGCTGGATTTAGGCTCCAGTCTCTAAGGAGGCGTGGGTTCAAATCCCACCACTGCCATCTTTATTGAGTTTGTTTGCGCAAGCTATCACATGTTCTGCTTTATTTCAGCGTTTTTACTTTCATGCAGGGCCATGCAAGGGAGAAAAGAAGCAATGTTGTGTGTCACGGATGGGGTTCCAACTCAATAGTGTAGTCCGTCGCCTTAACCAACCAGCCACCAAGTCCTGTGCTCTCACGGTGGCAGTTGCACCTCCTACCGGTGGTTGTTCATGTCAAATCCTTGATTGGAAAAAAGGAAAGTTGTGATGGTCTGTGGGACGACCCAGCCGTCCATTTTAACAGTTGGTACTGTGGGCGAGCTGTCCAGAGAACTGGATTTAAGGACCCAGTCTTTCAGAGTTGTCGGTTCAAAGTCCACCACTGCAACTTTTTCTCAACAGAAAACTGTAATGTAATTTCAAACAAGGCCACCAAGGACACCGGAAAATAAAGGGAATCCAGCCTTTACCCTCATTCCCACGTCTATTATTGCTATTATCTGCCGTGTTTTTCTAATTCAATCTGCTTCAGACATGAAAGCAGAAACTAATTCTAAGTTTATACGATGAAAGAAAGAGCAACATCAGATAAATTAAGATTTTTAAAAAGAGAATCAAAAAAAGATGAAGGACGCAAGAGCAACATGAGATACATAAAGATTTTAAAGAAGAAAATGAAAAAGAAGACTAAAATACAAGGGAGTGCAGACGCTCTAGGTAACTGACGAGAAAGTGTGAATATTTTGCCAGAGCTGGGTAGTGTGGCCGAGAGGTCTAAGGCGCTGGATTAAGGCTCCAGTCTCTAAGGAGGCGTGGGTTCAAATCCCACCACTGCCATCTTTATTGAGTTTGTTTGCGCAAGCTATCACATGTTCTGCTTTATTTCAGGGTTTTTACTTTCTTGTCGCCCATGCAAGGGAGAAAAGAAGCAATGTTGTGTGTCACGGATGGGGTTCCAACTCAATAGTGTAGTCCATCGCCTTAACGCCTTACCTGTGCTATCGTAAATACAGTATTTTATGCATTCTAAATTACCGCCAATTTGGAAAAGGAAAATGCAATAAATATTTACTGTGAGCTGTGTTTCGGTAGGTTGGTGGTACATGGAAGGCCGTGTTGCCAAACCGAGTCCCTTGAAGAATGTCTCTGGTGGTCAATTGGATACGTTGTAGTAACGTCATTGCGTGATAGATGGGATACTCTGTCTGTTCCTTCCTAACCCTCGTTTGCAGCTGCTGTTGCTAACTCAATGGCTAGGAGGCATCACTTCTGTAGTGAATAAGAGTTCAAAGTTCATTTTTTTTATTTCACCTTTATTTAACCAGGTAGGCTAGTTGAGAACAAGTTCTCATTTGCAACTGCGACCTGGCCAAGATAAAGCATAGCAGTGTGAACAGACAACACAGAGTTACACATGGAGTAAACAATTAACAAGTCAATACCATTCGCAACCAAAGCTCACGCTGATGTTGGCTTCGTTCTGTGGCTTCGTTATCTGAACCATTCTGACATCGGAACGTCGTCCTCACATCCTCGGAACAGGAGGTTACATTTAGTCATCAAGGCTTTATATAGGAAGGGAGAAGAGGGCGTGTTTGAAATGTTTTATACCCATGTCCCTTCACAGGGGCGGCAGGCCGCTGGTTGAGCAGAGCCCTAACCTTATGAACCTTATGAAGGCTTTATATAGGAAGGGAGAGGAGGGCGTGTTTCATAGTTTATAACCAATGTCCCTTCACAGGGGCGGCGGGCCACTGGTTGAGCAGAGCCCTACCCTTATGAAAACCCAAATCTCTCATTTGGTAGCTAAAATTACATTTAATCTCTTCACCAATAATTTTTATATTCAAACATTTAAATTGAACAACAATTCCATGTGAATCTGATAACTACAATGTGTAGACTTTCCACTTATCATCTTATCATTGATGAGAATGTCTCAGATGACAACCGAACTGACATCATATTCATTAAGTACCAATGCATATGTTCAATTGGTCGGATTACCAGAATATAGTTCATTTCCCCCCACCTTCTGATGTTCCCAGAATCTCTATGTTAACCAAGGGGTTTTCAAATTTCACATCAGTAGGGTAGAGAGAGGAAAAAGGGGGGAAGAGGTATTTATGACTGTCATAAACCTACCCCCAGGCCAACATCATGACACCAGTAACTAATGGGAACTGTGTAATCCTGTTCTATACACCAGGTCATATTGTTTACCCAGACATACCCATTGGGTTACCTCCCACCATTCTACCCAGACATACCCATTGGGTTACCTCCCACCATTCTACCCAGACATACCCATTGGGTTACCTCCCAACATTCTACCCAGACATACCCATTGTGCTAACTTCCACCAATCCTACCAAGACACACCCATTGGGTTACCTCCCACCATTCTACCCAGACATACCCATTGGGTTACCTCCCACCATTCTACCCAGACATACCCATTGGGTTACCTCCCACCATTCTACCCATACATACCCATTGGGTTACTTCCCACCAATCTACCCAGACATACCCATTGGGTTACCTCCCACCATTCTACCCAGACATACCCATTGGGTTACCTCCCACCATTCTACCCAGACATACCCATTGGGTTACCTCCCACCATTCTACCCAGACATACCAATTGGGTTACCTCCCACCATTCTACCCAGACATACCCATTGGGTTACCTCCCACCATTCTACCCAGACATACCCATTGGGTTACCTCCCACCATTCTACCCAGACATACCCATTGGGTTACCTCCCACCATTCTACCCAGACATGCCCATTGGGTTACCTCCCACCATTCTACCCAGACATGCCCATTGGGTTACCTCCCACCATTCTACCCAGACATACCCATTGGGTTACCTCCCACCATTCTACCCAGACATGCCCATTGGGTTACCTCCCACCATTCTACCCAGACATGCCCATTGGGTTACCTCCCACCATTCTACCCAGACATGCCCATTGGGTTACCTCCCACCATTCTACCCAGACATGCCCATTGGGTTAACTCCCACCATTCTACCCAGACATACCCATTGGGTTACCTCCCACCATTCTACCCAGACATACCCATTGGGTTACCTCCCACCATTCTACCCAGACATGCCCATTGGGTTACCTCCCACCATTCTACCCAGACATACCCATTGGGTTACCTCCCACCATTCTACCCTAGACATGCCCACTGGGTTACCTCCCACCATTCTACCCAGACATACCCATTGGGTTACCTCCCACCATTCTACCCAGACATGCCCATTGGGTTACCTCCCACCATTCTACCCAGACATGCCCATTGGGTTACCTCCCACCATTCTACCCAGACATACCCATTGGGTTACCTCCCACCATTCTACCCAGACATGCCCATTGGGTTACCTCCCACCATTCTACCCAGACATACCCATTGGGTTACCTCCCACCACTCTACCCAGACATACCCATTGGGTTACCTCCCACCCGACCTAGCCAGACATACCCATTGGGTTACCTCCCACCATTCTACCCAGACATGCCCATTGGGTTACCTCCCACCATTCTACCCAGACATGCCCATTGGGTTACCTCCCACCCGACCTAGCCAGACTTTGAGCTATTTTTTAAGATGAAAAAAACTAAAGTAGGCCTATTTTTTTTAAGGAAGATTTCATATAAACTATTTGATTTCAGGTGGCATAAAAAAAAAACCAAATTCTCAGTCAAAAACAGAACACAGCCTCTATTCTCTCGTGTGATTTCATCTTCTCTAACTGGTTAAAACATGTTCCACAGCGGGACCAGTGGTAGTGCTCCTCTTCTCTAACTGGTTTTAAAACATGTTCCACAGCGGGACCAGTGGTAGTGCTCCTCTTCTCTAACTGGTTAAAACATGTTCCACAGTGGGACCAGTGGTAGTGCTCCTCTTCTCTGACTGGTTAAAACATGTTCCACAGTGGGACCAGTGGTAGTGCTCCTCTTCTCTAACTGGTTAAAACATGTTCCACAGCGGGACCAGTGGTAGTGCTCCTCTTCTCTAACTGGTTAAAACATGTTCCACAGCAGGACCAGTGGTAGTGCTCCTCTTCTCTAACTGGTTAAAACATGTTCCACAGCAGGACCAGTGGTAGTGCTCCTCTTCTCTAACTGGTTAAAACATGTTCCACAGCGGGACCAGTGGTAGTGCTCCTCTTCTCTGACTGGTTAAAACATGTTCCACAGCGGGACCAGTGGTAGTGCTCCTCTTCTCTAACTGGTTTTAAAACATGTTCCACAGTGGGACCAGTGGTAGTGCTCCTCTTCTCTAACTGGTTAAAACATGTTCCACAGCGGGACCAGTGGTAGTGCTCCTCTTCTCTAACTGGTTAAAACATGTTCCACAGCAGGACCAGTGGTAGTGCTCCTCTTCTCTGACTGGTTAAAACATGTTCCACATTGGGACCAGTGGTAGTGCTCCTCTTCTCTAACTGGTTAAAACATGTTCCACAGCGGGACCAGTGGTAGTGCTCCTCTTCTCTAACTGGTTAAAACATGTTCCACAGTGGGACCAGTGGTAGTGCTCCTCTTCTCTAACTGGTTAAAACATGTTCCACAGCGGGACCAGTGGTAGTGCTCCTCTTCTCTAACTGGTTAAAACATGTTCCACAGCGGGACCAGTGGTAGTGCTCCTCTTCTCTAACTGGTTAAAACATGTTCCACAGCAGGACCAGTGGTAGTGCTCCTCTTCTCTAACTGGTTAAAACATGTTCCACAGCGGGACCAGTGGTAGTGCTCCTCTTCTCTAACTGGTTTTAAAACATGTTCCACAGCGGGACCAGTGGTAGTGCTCCTCTTCTCTAACTGGTTAAAACATGTTCCACAGCGGGACCAGTGGTAGTGCTCCTCTTCTCTAACTGGTTAAAACATGTTCCACAGCGGGACCAGTGGTAGTGCTTCTCTTCTCTAACTGGTTAAAACATGTTCCACAGTGGGACCAGTGGTAGTGCTCCTCTTCTCTGACTGGTTAAAACATGTTCCACAGCGGGACCAGTGGTAGTGCTCCTCTTCTCTAACTGGTTAAAACATGTTCCACAGCGGGACCAGTGGTAGTGCTCCTCTTCTCTGACTGGTTAAAACATGTTCCACAGCAGGACCAGTGGTAGTGCTCCTCTTCTCTAACTGGTTGTAAAACATGTTCCACAGCGGGACCAGTGGTAGTGCTCCTCTTCTCTAACTGGTTAAAACATGTTCCACAGCAGGACCAGTGGTAGTGCTCCTCTTCTCTAACTGGTTAAAACATGTTCCACAGGGGGACCAGTGGTAGTGCTCCTCTTCTCTGACTGGTTAAAACATGTTCCACAGCAGGACCAGTGGTAGTGCTCCTCTTCTCTGACTGGTTAAAACATGTTCCACAGCGGGACCAGTGGTAGTGCTCCTCTTCTCTGACTGGTTAAAACATGTTCCACAGGGGGACCAGTGGTAGTGCTCCTCTTCTCTAACTGGTTTTAAAACATGTTCCACAGCGGGACCAGTGGTAGTGCTCCTCTTCTCTAACTGGTTAAAACATGTTCCACAGCGAGACCAGTGGTAGTGCTCCTCTTCTCTGACTGGTTAAAACATGTTCCACAGGGGGACCAGTGGTAGTGCTCCTCTTCTCTAACTGGTTTTAAAACATGTTCCACAGCGGGACCAGTGGTAGTGCTCCTCTTCTCTGACTGGTTAAAACATGTTCCACAGCGAGACCAGTGGTAGTGCTCCTCTTCTCTGACTGGTTAAAACATGTTCCACAGGGGGACCAGTGGTAGTGCTCCTCTTCTCTAACTGGTTTTAAAACATGTTCCACAGCGGGACCAGTGGTAGTGCTCCTCTTCTCTGACTGGTTAAAACATGTTCCACAGCGGGACCAGTGGTAGTGCTCCACTCATGTGACTCCAGACTCCCTAACCTGGCAAAAGTATATTTATATATTAGGAGCAGTGGAAAGGCTTTTCTCCAGAGCGTATTATTTCATGTATTTTCAGGTTAACTAACATGGTAAAACACTCTCCACTGTAGGGACATAAAGGCTTTGTTCTCAACTATCTTCATACCATCTATTTGAGAGATCCCGTCACCACACTAAGAACATTGGGTAAGCTTTTCCCCTCTGTGTGTTCTCTTATGCTCTTTTAGGTACCGTGACTTAACATAACTCTTTCCACATTGGGAACATTGGAAAGGTGTTTCTCCTATGTGTGTTGTCTCGTGAGTTTTTAGGTCCCCTGATCGGGAAAATCTCTTTCCACAGTGGGAACAGTGATAAGGCTTTTCTTCTGTATGTGTCCACTCGTGCTTTTTTAAGTGCCCCAACTGAGTAAAACTCTTTCCACAATGGGAACATTGGAATGGCTTTTCTCCAGTGTGTATTCTCTCGTGCCTTTTCAGGTTAGCTACCACGGTAAAACTCTTTCCACACTGGGAACATTGGAAAGGCTTTTCTCCTGTGTGTATTCTCTCGTGAGCTTTTAGGTCCACTGATCGTGAAAATCTATTTTCACATTGGAAGCAGTGGTAAGGCTTTTCTTCCGTGTGTGTCCACTCATGCTGTTTTAGGTTCCCTAACTGAGTAAAACTCTTTCCACAGTGGGAACAGTGATAAGGCTTTTCTCCCGTGTGTATTCTCTCATGCCTTTTCAGGTTAACTAACACGGTAAAACTCTTTCCACACTGGGAACATTGGAAAGGCTTTTCTCCTGTGTGTGTCCTCTCATGCCGTTTTAGGTACCCTAACCAGGTAAAACTCTTTCCACAGTGGGAGCAGTGATGTTTTCTTGCTGGTTTGGGCGTCTCTGGGTCTGGTTCCCCTGAAGGACTCTTCCCGCTGTCAGAGTGAGAGTCTGGTCTCTCTCCTGCCAAAGACAAACAGAGTATTTAGCTAAATACTAATCAGAGACCTGAATGAAACCTCCACATGGTAAAACGGTCTTCCAATGAGGTTTAATCTAGACTAGATCCCTCAAAAACAGACAGAGTATCTTGTTAAACAGAGACCTGAATGAAACCTTCACATGGTAAAACTGTCTTCCTATGGAGGTTTAATCCAGACTAGATCCCTCAATAAAAGAGAGCTTGTCGTGACAAAGTGGTTGTAGGGTAAATCCAAATCATTTTTGAAAGCATCCCTTTCGATATATATATATATATATATAAGTTGTTGTTTTTTTAAATTAAATGTCCATACATGTTTGCCAATGGAAGTAGTGCTCAGAAAGTGGCTGTTTGGACTGTCATTACAACAGCGTTTTGCCTACAACAAAATCCCTCTTTTGCATACTAAGTCTTGCAAAAATTTGTTTTGTTTTCGTTGCGTTGAAAGTCGTTCATATCCACCCCCCAGGAAGAATATCACACTTTTTGTTTTTACCCATTTCTGACAAGCGAACACTTAGATATGGTCATTTTCAAATTGTTATATACATTCTTAGAATGTTTGGGAATTACCTATATTAAGGCATGTGAACATTCTATAGCAAAACAGAGTGGGAAAGGGGCCATGTGTTAATAGACTCTGCAGTAAATAAAAACCTCATAAAAACATCTGTCTCGTCCAGGACCCAGAGTCTACACGGTTGCGCTATAGCCAATCAGAGCTACAGTCGATCTTTACACAAACGAGTCATTTGCTACACGGGCCCTGACATCATTCACTTTGAACTGGACTGTGTGTTTACAGGTAGGACCCAGAGTCTACACGGTGCCCTATAGCCAATCAGAGCTACAGTCGATCTTTACACAAACGAGTAATTTGCTACACGGGCCCTGACATCATTCACTTTGAACTGGACTGTGTGTTTACAGGTAGGATCCAGAGTCTACACGGTGCGCTATAGCCAATCAGAGCTACAGTCGATCTTTATACAAACGAGTAATTTGCTACACGGGCCCTGACATCATTCACTTTGAACTGGACTGTGTGTTTACAGGTAGGATCCAGAGTCTACACGGTGCGCTATAGCCAATCAGAGCTACAGTCGATCTTTACACAAACGAGTAATTTGCTACACGGGCCCTGACATCATTCACTTTGAACTGGACTGTGTGTTTACAGGTATGATCCAGAGTCTACACGGTGCGCTATAGCCAATCAGAGCTACAGTCGATCTTTACACAAACGAGACATTTGCTACACGGGCCCTGACATCGTTCACTTTAAACTGGACAGTATGTTTACAGGTAGGACCCAGAGTCTACACGGTGCGCTATAGCCAATCAGAGCTACAGTCGATCTTTACACAAACGAGCCATTTGCTACATGGGACCTGACATCATTCACTTTGAACTGGACTGTGTGTTTACAGGTAGGACCCAGAGTCTACACGGTGCTCCATAGCCAATCAGAGCTACAGTCGATCTTTACACAAACGAGTCATTTGCTACACGGGCCCTGACATCATTCACTTTGAACTGGACTGTGTGTTTACAGGTAGGACCCAGAGTCTACACGGTGCGCTATAGCCAATCAGAGCTACAGTCGATCTTTATACAAACGAGCCATTTGCTACACAGGCCCTGACATCATTCACTTTGAACTGGACTGTGTGTTTACAACTGTAGATCATTAGAACACATTTAGCAAAAAGCCAAAAATGCACCTGAATGGATTTCTGTAACTATGGAAACACCACGGGACTCCTCTTTACATTTGGGGAACTTTACAGTCCTATTGATCAAACAACCATGAAAATGTAGGCTTATATTTCCCTATATGCACAACAACAAGATCAACAACTAATTCTAGCCAGACCAAGGATGAGCTAAAATCTAACGAAGAAACATTAGTTAAAACCCTCTCAAACGTTAAAATTGCACTGATAAACGATGGGTATGCAATAGTAAGCAGCCTGTTCATCCTTCTGCAGCTTGTCTGCCAATGTATGCTTGTCCCAACCAAGCACCCAAGCTAACCGGCTAAAGTTGGCTAGCTTGCTAGCTAGCTACTTCCAGTTACAAATGAGAGAACACCTCTCTAGGACCATTTTCCTCATTCTAGCAGAGCTGGTTAAGCTGTTTACATGTTATCTAGCCGGTTTGAGACTAACTTCCTTTTTTTTGCTAATGTTTACTGACACAGGCCATATTCAACGGGTGTTGCGTGTTCGTAAATTCATCAGTAATTCTGCGCTCTGGCGCACTCAGACGAGAGTGCTCTGGAATCCGAGTAGATAGCATATCACTTCAGGAATTAACTCTGGCTAACCAAATGACACCGATATCTCTAGCTGTGTAGCCACCAAATAACAATATGAGGGGAAAAGTCAGTCACTCACACACTCCTCCAATGACATCACATCCTCCCAGCAGCTAGCTAGCTAGCTAGCTAGCTAAGGTTAGGCTCCATGTTTTTAGCATGCTAAATAAAGAGCTACATAAACAGATAAGCTAACTGGCTAAAGTTGGCTAGCTTGCTAAATAAAGAGCTAAATAGATAAGCTAGCCTATTAGCCACGTTATGACTGACTTGTGATCATTTGCCCTTGCTAATCTGATTGTATTGACATTCCCAGCCTTAGTTACATTCATCTGTTTTTTTGGGGTCCAAAATATTGAAACTGAAAGAGTGCATCCCGAATGGAGGCAACAAACAATGTTGTCATGTATTGTCATGTTGTGTCTTGTTCCTGTTCTTTCTCTTCACCCTGTCTCCCTCTGCTGGTCGTATTGGGTTGCCTTCTCTTCCCCTCCTTCCCCCAGCTGTTCCTTGTCTTCTCTAACTACCTCGTTCACCCTTTTCCCACCTGTTCCCTTTTTCCCTCTGATTGGGTCTCTATTTCTCTCTCTGTTCCTGCTTCTGTCTTTGTCAGATTCTCGTTTGAGTTTCTCATGCCAGAACCAAACTATCGTCTTGTTTGCTTCAACCTTGTCCTGTCCTGTCGGAATCTGCCTGTTCATCTGAGGCTACGTGTGATCAGGTACCTCTGTCCTCTACAACCCAGCTAATCCCGTCTGCTGCTAGAAGAGGACTCTAACCCAGCTATTCTCCTCTGCTGCTAGAAGGGGAACTCTTCTGTGATATTCAGAAGGACTTTATGTTTCATTTGTCGCCCTCTCTGCGGGTTGTTTATTTTGCCATCATATCCATTTGAAGAGGATCTATGTCTTACCTGTGTTTCGACATTAAAGAACTCTGTTTTTGTTAAACCGCTTTTGGGTCCTCAATCACGTGCATTACAGAAGAATCTGACCAAGAATGGACCCAGCGACTTCGGAACCTCTCCACTCAGCCGTCGAGATCCAGGGAGCGATGCTAGGCAGACACGAGCAGGAATTGTCTGCTGCTCGACATGCCGTTGAGACCCTGGCCGCCCAAGTCTCCAACCTCACAGAACAGATTCACCATCTCTGCCTCGATCCACCGGCCACTTCCAGGGCTTTCGAATCTACGGAGCCCAGAATCAATAACCCGCCGTGTTACTCTGGGGAGCCCACTGAATGCCGCTCGTTCCTCACCCAGTGTGATATTGTGTTTTCTCTCCAGCCCAACACTTACTCCAGGAGCACAGCTCGTATCGCCTACGTCATATCTCTCCTTACTGGACGGGCTCGTGAGTGGGGCACGGCAATCTGGGAGGCAAGGGCTGAGTGTACTAACCAGTATCAGGACTTTAAGGAGGAGATGATACGGGTTTTTGATCGTTCTGTTTTTGGGGAGGAAGCTTCCAGGGCCCTGTCTTCCCTATGTCAAGGTAATCGATCCATAACAGACTACTCTATTGAGTTTCGCACTCTTGCTGCCTCCAGTGACTGGAACGAGCCGGCTTTGCTCGCTCGTTTTCTGGAGGGTCTCCGCGCGGAGGTAAAGGATGAGATTCTCTCCCGGGAGGTTCCTTCCAGCGTGGATTCCTTGATTGAACTCGCTATTCGCATAGAGCGACGGGTTGATCTTCGTCACCGAGCTCGTGGAAAGGAGCTCGCGTTCTCCGTTGCCCCCCTCTCCGCATCACTACCATCTTCCTCTGCCGGCTCGGGTGCTGAGCCTATGCAGCTGGGAGGTATCCGCATCTCGACTAAGGAGAGGGAACGGAGAATCACCAACCGCCTCTGTCTCTATTGCGGTTCTGCTGGTCATTTTGTCACTTCATGTCCAGTAAAAGCCAGAGCTCATCAGTAAGCGGAGGGCTACTGGTGAGCGCTACTACTCCTGTCTCTCCTTCAAGATCCTGCACTACCTTGTCGGTCCATCTACGCTGGACCGGTTCGTCAGCTTCCTGCAGTGCCTTGATAGACTCTGGGGTGGAGGGCTGTTTTATGGACGAGACCTGGGCTCGGGAACATGACATTCCTCTCAGACAGTTAAGGGAGCCCACGGCCTTGTTCGCTTTGGATGGTAGTCCTCTCCCCAGGATTCAGCGTGAGACGCTACCTTTAACCCTCACTGTCTCTGGAAATCATAGCGAAACCCTTTCTTTTTTAATTTTTCGTTCACCTTTTACACCTGTTGTTTTGGGCCATCCCTGGCTAGTTTGTCATAATCCTTCTATTAATTGGTCTAGTAATTCTATCCTCTCCTGGAACGTCTCTTGTCATGTGAAATGTTTAATGTCTGCTATCCCTCCTGTTTCCTCTGTCTCTTCTTCACAGGAGGAGCCTGGTGATTTGACAGGGGTGCCGGAGGAATATCACGATCTGCGCACGGTGTTCAGTCGGTCCAGGGCCACCTCTCTTCCTCCACACCGGTCGTATGATTGTAGTATTGATCTCCTTCCGGGAACCACTCCCCCCCGGGGTAGACTATACTCTCTGTCGGCTCCCGAACGTAAGGCTCTCAAAGATTATTTGTCTGTAGCTCTTGACGCCGGTACCATAGTCACCTCCTCCTCTCCCGCCGGAGCGGGGGTTTTTTTTGTCAAAAAGAAGGACGGGTCCCCTGCATAGATTATCGAGGGCTGAATGACATAACAGTGAAGAATCGTTATCCGCTTCCTCTTATGTCTTCAGCCTTCGAGATCCTGCAGGGAGCCAGATTTTTCACTAAGTTGGACCTTCGTAACGCTTACCATCTCGTGCGCATCATGGAAGGGGACGAGTGCAAGACGGCGTTTAACACTCCGTTAGGGCACTTTGAATACCGGGTTCTTCCTTTCGGCCTCGCTAACGCTCCAGCTGTCTTTCAGGCATTAGTCAATGACGTCCTGAGAGACATGCTGAACATCTTTGTTTTCGTTTACCTTGACGATATCCTGATTTTTTCACCGTCACTCCAGATTCATGTTCAGCACGTTCGACGTGTTCTCCAGCGCCTTTTAGAGAATTGTCTTTTTGTGAAGGCTGAGAAGTGCACTTTTCATGCCTCCTCCGTCACATTTCTAGGTTCTGTTATTTCCGCTGAAGGCATTAAGATGGATCCCGCTAAGGTCCAAGCTGTCATTGATTGGCCCGTCCCTAAGTCACGCGTCGAGCTGCAGCGCTTTCTCGGCTTCGCGAACTTCTATCGTCGTTTCATCCGTAATTTCGGTCAGGTGGCAGCTCCTCTCACAGCCCTTACTTCTGTCAAGACGTGCTTTAAGTGGTCCGTTTCCGCCCAGGGAGCTTTTGATCTCCTCAAGAATCGTTTTACATCCGCACCTATCCTTGTTACACCTGACGTCTCTAGACAGTTCGTTGTCGAGGTTGACGCGTCAGAGGTGGGCGTGGGAGCCATTCTTTCTCAGCGCTCCCTCTCTGACGACAAGGTCCACCCTTGCGCGTATTTTTCTCATCGCCTGTCGCCGTCGGAACGTAACTATGATGTGGGAAACCGCGAACTGCTCGCCATCCGCTTAGCCCTAGGCGAATGGCGACAGTGGTTGGAGGGGGCGACCGTTCCTTTTGTCGTTTGGACTGACCATAGGAACCTTGAGTACATCCGTTCTGCCAAACGACTTAATGCGCGTCAGGCTCGTTGGGCGCTGTTTTTCGCTCGTTTCGAGTTCGTTATTTCTTATCGTCCGGGCTCTAAGAACACCAAGCCTGATGCTTTATCTCGTCTCTTCAGTTCTTCAGTAGCCTCCACTGACCCCGAGGGGATTCTCCCTGAGGGGCGTGTTGTCGGGTTGACTGTCTGGGGAATTGAGAGGCAGGTAAAGCAAGCACTCACTCACACTCCGTCGCCGCGCGCTTGTCCTAGGAACCTTCTTTTCGTTCCCGTTCCTACTCGTCTGGCCGTTCTTCAGTGGGCTCACTCTGCCAAGTTAGTCGGCCACCCTGGCGTTCGGGGTACGCTTGCTTCCATTCGCCAGCGTTTTTGGTGGCCCACCCGGGAGCATGACACGCGTCGTTTCGTGGCTGCTTGTTCGGTCTGCGCGCAGACTAAGTCCGGTAACTCCCCTCCTGCCGGCCGTCTCAGGCCGCTTCCCATTCCCTCTCGACCGTGGTCTCACATCGCCTTAGATTTTATCACCGGACTGCCTTCGTCAGCGGGGAAGACTGTTATTCTTACGGTTGTCGATAGGTTCTCTAAGGCGGCTCATATTATTCCCCTTGCTAAGCTCCCTTCTGCTAAAGAAACGGCACAAATCATCACCGAGAATGTTTTCAGAATTCATGGCCTTCCGTCAGACGTCGTTTCGGACAGGGGTCCGCAATTCACGTCTCAATTTTGGAGGGAGTTTTGCCGTTTGATTGGGGCTTCCGTCAGTCTCTCTTCCGGCTTTCACCCCCAGTCTAACGGTCAAGCAGAACGGGCCAATCAGACTATTGGTCGCATCTTACGCAGTCTTTCTTTTCGTAACCCTGCGTCTTGGTCAGAACAGCTCCCCTGGGCAGAATACGCCCACAACTCGCTTCCTTCGTCTGCGACCGGGCTATCTCCTTTTCAGAGTAGCCTCGGGTACCAGCCTCCGCTGTTCTCGTCTCAGTTCGCCGAGTCCAGCGTCCCCTCCACTCAGGCTTTTGTCCAACGTTGCGAGCGCACCTGGAAGAGGGTCAGGTCTGCACTTTGCCGTTATAGGGCGTAGACTGAGAGAGCCGCTAATAAGCGTAGAACTAAGAGTCCTAGATATTGTCGCGGTCAGAGAGTTTGGCTCTCCACTCAGAACCTTCCCCTTAAGACAGCTTCTCGCAAGTTGACCCCGCGGTTCATTGGTCCGTTCCGTATTTCTTCTTCCGCGATATCTTCGTCGCGTCCACCCGGTCTTCCATGTCTCCTGTGTTAAGCCCGTTCTTCGCGCCCCCGCTCGTCTCCCCCCCCCCCCCCCATCCTTGTCGAGGGCGCACCTATCTACAGGGTCCGTAAGATTTTGGACATGCGTCCTCGGGGCCGTGGTCATCAGTACCTAGTGGATTGGGAGGGGTACGGTCCTGAGGAAAGGAGTTGGGTTCCCTCTCGGGACGTGCTGGACCGTTCGCTGATCGATGATTTCCTCCGTTGCCGCCAGGTTTCCTCCTCGAGTGCGCCAGGAGGCGCTCGGTGAGTGGGGGGGTACTGTCATGTATTGTCATGTTGTGTCTTGTTCCTGTTCTTTCTCTTCACCCTGTCTCCCTCTGCTGGTCGTATTGGGTTGCCTTCTCTTCCCCTCCTTCCCCCAGCTGTTCCTTGTCTTCTCTAACTACCTCGTTCACCCTTTTCCCACCTGTTCCCTTTTTCCCTCTGATTGGGTCTCTATTTCTCTCTCTGTTCCTGCTTCTGTCTTTGTCAGATTCTCGTTTGAGTTTCTCATGCCAGAACCAAACTATCGTCTTGTTTGCTTCAACCTTGTCCTGTCCTGTCGGAATCTGCCTGTTCATCTGAGGCTACGTGTGATCAGGTACCTCTGTCCTCTACAACCCAGCTAATCCCCTCTGCTGCTAGAAGAGGACTCTAACCCAGCTATTCTCCTCTGCTGCTAGAAGGGGAACTCTTCTGTGATATTCAGAAGGACTTTGTTTCATTTGTCGCCCTCTCTGCGGGTTGTTTATTTTGCCATCATATCCATTTGAAGAGGATCTATGTCTTACCTGTGTTTCGACATTAAAGAACTCTGTTTTTGTTAAACCGCTTTTGGGTCCTCAATCACGTGCATTACAAATGTACCAGACCAGCTGTGATTTACAACCTGATAGCAATATGTTTTGGACTACCAAGAAATGTATTGGTGAATTATATTAATAATGCATTGAACTGCATCCATCTATTCTGCCAACAAAGCCTAGTGTACATCACGGAACATTGAGACAAATATAACCTTTTTTTTTAAAAAAAACCTCATATAGAGTTGATTTTGTAGCATAAACTGGGAATTTGAGTGATATTATGATTGACTGTTTGCTTCATATCTGCAAAATAGTTTTAAAAAACACAAACAGTTCCATTTCAAAGTGGCAGAAAAAATATATACACAACTAAATATAAGTGTTGATATCAGTATAGAGGCTAAATTAAACGTTTAAGCGTCACTGAGCAGTAGTGAAATGTATGCAAGTAAAAAATACTTTAAAGTACTACTTAAGTAAAAAAAAAACTTTAAAGTACTACTTAAGTAAAAAATACTTTAAAGTACTACTTAAGTAAAAAAAAAACTTTAAAGTACTACTTAAGTAAAAAATACTTTAAAGTACTACTTAAGTAAAAAATACTTTAAAGTACTACTTAAGTAAAAAAAATACTTCAAAGTACTACTTAAGTCGTTTTTTGGGCTATCTGTACTTTACTACTTTTACTCCACTACATTCCTAAAGAAAATAATGTACTTTTTTACTCCTGACGCTTAAATGAACATGTTACATTTCGAATGCTTAGCAGGACAGGAAAACTGGTACAATTCACGCACTTATCACGCTGCTTCTGATCTGGCGGACTCACTAAAACACAAACGCTTCGTTTGTAAATTAGGTCCGAGTGTTGGAGTGTGGCCCCTGGTTATCAAAAAAATGTATTCATTAAATTGACAATTGTACCGTGTGGTTTGCTTAATATTAGGAATGTGAAATGATTTAAATTTTTACTTTTTATACTTACGGATATTTTTTGTCAATTACATTTACTTTTGGCACTTAAAGTATTTTTATAAAAACCAAATAATTTAAGACTTTTATTCAAGTAGTATTTCACTTTTACTTGAGTCATTTTCTATTAAGTTATCTTTTCTTTTACTCAAGTATGACAATTGGGTACTTTCTCCCCCACCACTGTCACTGACGGATGAGTTTGCAGAAAGGTAACCACTCTCAAATTCATAGACAGAGCCATGGATGCAAGGACTGACCACGCCTGAGATCAAAATGACAATTTAAACCACGTTTTGAGGCTATACGGTGTTAGTTTACAATTACATTGTTTACACACAATGGAGTACACCAAGTTTGGGTTCTGGTGAGGTAGAACAAGTGTAACAGTATAACTTTAGACCGTCCCCTCCCCCGTACCCGGGAGCGAACCAGGGACGGACCCTCTGCACACAACTACAACAGTCACCCCTCGAAGCATCGTTACCCATCGCTCCACAAAAGCCGCGGCCCTTGGGGAACCACTACTTCAAGGTCTCAGAGCAGGTGACGTCACCGATTGAAACGCTATTTAGCGCGCACCGCTAACCTTCTAGCCGTTTCACATCTGTTACATCAACTCATTGGTGTATTCCTAAGTTATATTCTCTAAGAATCAATGGCTAGGCCTCTATATGGTGCGGCAGGGTAGCCTAGTGGTTAGAGTGTTGGACTAGTAACCGGAAGGTTGCAAGTACCCCGGAGCTGACAAGGTACATCTCTCGTTCTGCCCTGAACAGGCAGTTAACCCACTGTTCCTAGGACGTCATTGAAAATAAGAATTTGTTCTTTAACTGACTTGCCTAGTTAAACAAAGGTAAAATAAATACAAATATATATCATTCATTTAAAAGTCCAAACATGTCGCAGATTTCCCATTTAACACTTCCTACAGTACTGAACAACATATTTAATTGTAAAACTATGGTGGAAAGCCCCCTTGGCTTTAAAACCATACATTAATTCAACAACGGAGTTTTGTGTCCGTGTTTAAGACAATACTCACTAGTGTCAATCAGATCTCCAGTCTCCACTTCCTCTCCTTCCTCCTCATCCCTTTTCACTCCCAAAACATCTTCCTCTTCCTCCTCTTTTATTGAGATAGCCTCATCTTCCTCTTTCACTCCAAAATGTTCTTTCTCTTCTTTCACTGTAACATTCTCATCTTCCTCCTTTTTTATTCGGAAAGCTTCTTCCTCTTCTTTCACTATAACATCGTTATACGTGATAGCCTCCTCTTCCTCCTGTTTTATTCTGAAAGCTTCTTCCACTGTAATATTCTCCTCTTCCTCTTCTTTTACGACAATGTTCAGACCCAGAGCTTCTTTCTCCGTCCAGGAGACCCCCTCTTCTCTAGCAGGATGGGAGTATATTTGTGAGTTCATGGTTGGGCTACCTAAAATGAGCATTAGCCTAGCGCTTAGGCTCAGTATAATCAACCTTAACAAATGTGTCAATTTTAACAAGCAAACGACACCGAGATCAATACACACAAAAATGGTCTAAAGAGCTTCAATGTTCCGATTTTACGTTGGCTAACTACCGAGTGGCGACTGAATGAATCAGTGGCCGTGTTGTTGTTGAAGAAGCGTCCCGTGTCACGTGATCCACTAGATTCTTCTTCTTCTTCGATGTGGTTTAACGGCAGTTGGCATCCAATAAATGTTGCATTACCGCCACCTACTAGACTGGAGTATAACTCCCTTATACTTTGATTTATTCGATTTTTTTAAATAAATAAATCAAATACCCTACAATCACAAACAACCCAGCACCCTACTCCACTATTTAAATCTATTTAGCCCTACCTCAGGCCAACAGCCTGAAAGGATGGGACACCACCACTTAACACACACTCTTCTGACGTCAAGTCTCGCACTCGCAAATACCTCTCTGCAGCTGCCACCACAACCTAGTTAACGTTCAAACGCTGGAAAATAAATGGGACAAACGGAAACCCCGTCCCCTGTATATCTTTCCAACGGGACATTAAAAACTGTAATATCCTATTGTTTCACCGACTCGTGGCTGAACGACGACATTAATAACATACAGCTGGCGGGTTATACACTCTATCGGCAGGATAGAACAGCAGCCTCTGGTAGGACACGGGGCGGGGCCTGTGTATATTTGTAAACAACAGTTGGTGCACGATATCTAAGGAAGTCTCAAGTTTTTACTCACCTGAGGTTGGCTGGATATCCTTTGGTTGGATCTTGACACACTCAAACCGGTGAGCGAGGCACTTACTGCCATATCCCATTCAAAGGCACTTAAATATTTTGTCTTGCCCATTCACCCTCTGAATGGCACACATATGCAATGCCTCAATTGCCTCTACAATGCCTCAATTGCCTCTACAATGTCTCAATTGCCTCTACAATGCCTCAATTGCCTCTACAATGCCTCAATTGCCACTACAATGCCTCAATTGCCTCTACAATGCCTCAATTGCCTCAAGACTTAAAAATCCTTCTTTAACCTGTCTCCCCCCTAACAAGTGACATCAATAGCTTTCAACTGGATTCACCAGTCAGTCTATGTCATGGAAAGAGCAGGTGTTCCTAATGTTTTGTACATGAGCATTATAACATGATTATAACCTAAAATAAATGTGGAATAGCATGTACATTACTGTTCAAAAGTTTGGGGTCACTTAGAAAATGTCCTTGTTTTCCATGAAAACACACATGAAATGAGTTGCAAAATGAATAGGAAATATAGTCAAGCCATGGACAAGTTTATAAATAAAGATTTTTTATTTAAATAATAATTGTGTCCTTCAAACTTAGCTTTTGTCAAAAAAATCCTCAATTTGCAGCATTCTAGTTGTCAACTTGTTGTGGTAATCTGAAGAGTTTTCACCCCATGTGTCACGACTTCGGCCGAAGTCGGTCCCTCTCCTTGTTCGTGCGGCGTTCGGCGGTGGACGTCACCGGCCTTTTAGCCGATCCACTTTTCATTTTCCATTTGTTTTGTCTTTGTCTTACACACCTGGTTTCACTCACCCAATTACCTGTTTATTATTTAACCCTCTGTTCTCCATGTTTCGTTGTGAGTGATTGTTTGTTGTATTGTGGTCCGTATTGTGGGCTTGGATTTATCTTGTATTTTGATGATTTTCAGTAAAGTTACTTTTATGCTCCCACATGGACCAAGATGGACCAAGATCTGTGTTGCTTTTGCACATATTTCATCATTGGTTTTGATAGAGTCTGTTGATTGGTCGGTGGTTGGGTTAATTTGTTTTGATTGGTCGGTGGTTGGGTTAATTTGTTTTGATTGGTCGGTGGTTGGGTTAATTTGTTTTGATTGGTCGGTGGTTGGGTTAATTTGTTTTGCAATATGTTGAAATCAAGCTTTATTTATACAGCACATTTCAGACATGGATGCAACGCAATGCGCTTCACGGGAAAAAACAAACAAATAAAAACGATGAAAATAAAAACTACACTAAATATTTACACCACAACAAACATTAGGAACAACAATAAAAACTGAAAGACTAATGAGCATTCTGAGGAAAAGACATTGACTAAAATGGCAAGAATAGGATGTAATATCCAACCAGAAATATAAGCTCGTTTTACTACATTGTTAGTAAACAAAAAAAATGTCAGTTGGTTACATAAATAATTATGATTACTAAATGTTACACGATTACACCAAAAACAACAACAATAAATCACTGATATCGATTAGGGGGGAAATCAGGTTGTATGTGCTGTTAAAACTAACACAATTATAAAAATTAAAAAAACATGGAAATGGGAGATGTCTTTTACCTCACTGGTTAGAGGACAATCTGCAAAAGACAATCAGCTATATTTTGGAGTGGTGCCTTTAAATTTAGGGGTCGCTAAAACGAAGAGAAACGCAACACATTTTTGTCATCACTCATTTCGATATCATGTTGAAATCAATAGAACAGGAGACAAACGTTTAGGGTTCTACATTGTGACATCATTAAAACACTCCTACTACAATGTTAAAACATTCTACATTGTGACATTAAATTAATCCTACTACAATGTTAAAACATTCTACATTGTGACATCATTAAATTAATCCTACTACAATGTTAAAACATTCTACATTATGACATCATTAAATTAATCCTACTAAAATGTTAAAACATTCTACATTATGACATCATTAAAATACTCCTACTACAATGTTAAAACATTCTACATTGTGACATCATCGTATTGATGTCATGAAACAACTCCTTCATATATGCATTTTCCTCTGATGTTTAATCAGAGATACTTTACCAGCGTCTCTCTTTCCACATCGATCACAGCTACGAGGTGTCTCTCCTGTGTTCTCTGGTGTGATATCAGGATGTTTGGCCGAGTAAAACTCTTCCCACATTGATTACAGCTACGAGGTGTCTCTCCTGTGTTCTCTGGTGTGATATCAGGATGTTTGGCTGAGTAAAACTCTTCCCACATTGATTACAGCTACAAGGGTTCTCTCGTGTGTCCGCTGGTGAACAGTCCGATGGCTAGATGTAACACATCTCTTCCCACATTGATCACAGCTGTACGATATGCCTCCTGTGTGTGTTCTCTGGTGTATAGTCAGACTGCTAGATGTAACACATCTCTTCCCACATTGATCACAGCTATAAAAGATGTCTCTCCTGTGTGTGTTCTCTGATGTACCTTCAGCAAGCTTGAGTGATTAAAACTCTTCCTACATTGATTACAGCTATAAAGTTTCTCCCCAGTGTGAATTGTCCGGTGTAACTGTAATGTATATAATTTTGAAAAGGTCTTCCCGCAGTCAGAGCAACTAAAAGATTTCTCCCCTGTGTGTGTTGTCTGGTGTGTTTTCAGGCCGCTTCGAACATTAAAACTTTTCCCACATTGCTCACAGCTATAAGGTTTCTCTCCTGTGTGTGTTCTCTGGTGTATAGTCAGACGGCTAGATGTAACAAATCTCTTCTCACATTGATCACAGCTATAAGGTTTCTCTCCAGTGTGTGTTCTCTGATGTACCTTCAAGCAGCTTGAGTGAGTAAATCTCTTCCCACATTGATCACAGCTATAAGGTTTTTCTCCTGTATGGATTCTCTCATGTCTTTTTAGGTCAGCTGAAGAGGTGAATCTCTTCCCACAGTCAGAGCAGTGAGCTGTATCGCCTGTGTGAATTCTCTGGTGTACTTTTAGTGAATCTAATCTTGAGTAACTCTTCCCGCAGTCAGAGCAGTGGTGAGATTTCTTCCCTGTGGGTTTCCGTTGGTGTTTCTTGAGATGTTCTGATGTGGAGAGACTCTTCTCTGCCTCGTCAGCTTCATGATGTTGTTGAGGCTCCCCAGAGGATCCACAATAGTCAGGTCTCTCTCCTGCGTGAACAACAAAGTCAGACAGATGGTTAAAGGCCCACAACAGCAGAAATCCACTGTATCTTTAAGCTAAAAGGTGATGCCCAGGATGTTGTACAACAATTTACATCTATAATGAATATTTAAACGCTTTGATAAACTTAATTGACAATTATCTTAATACGACAGTCAGTGATCAACAACAGTCATATTTTGTGTTATTTTTTTCACTTTAGTAGTAAATCGGAAAAAAACCCTCTAGGCTAGAATATAGTCCCCTTTCTGTGCCAAAATGGCCGCACGAGGGCGATGCACACTCAACTTGATTGCAGAAACTCCTCCCTGCTAATACAGAACCCGCTAGTTATGGATATAGTATATCTGCATGGAGCTAAAATGGTGAGCGAAGATTTTAGTTTTTCCACAATGTATTCTGTATATTACCACACATTTTCTGAGCAATATTGGGAGTGCTACTCAAGGAAAGTCACATTAAACTCTGTCGCTAATTCACCCTCATGGGGGGGGGGGGGGGGGGGGGGACTCAGTGGAGTCCTCATAGGCTGACAGCAAAAATATCCTCAATTTCCAGGTTGCTTATGAGTGCATTTCACACTAATTTACCCTGGATTATAATTGTAAGGCTCGTTTGAATCTCCTGCTTAATATAAATGTCTGTGTCATCGTCGCAAATCAGCTGCTTTCTACTTAAAAAAACACTTAAACTTCAATCAGTAAAATGCTCTTTGGTTAGCTTTGCTACCAGCATGTCAATGAGCATTAGCATGCAAGCTAACAACTGCTGCATTCAAAATAGGTATTTAGCAACTATCAAAACCAAATATCTTAGCGGTTTAAGAAATCATCATCTAGGCTGTTGAATGGTCCCAGATGGTGAACAGTTTATTTAGAAGTAATAACCTGGTAAATCTAGACTGTTGAATGGTCCCAGATGGTGAACAGTTTATTTAGTAATAACCTGGTAAATCTAGACTGTTGAATGGTCCCAGATGGTGAACAGTTTATTTAGTAATAACCTGGTACATCTAGACTGTTGAATGGTCCCAGATGGTGAACAGTTTATTTAGTAATAACCTGGTAAATCTAGACTGTTGAATGGTCCCAGATGGTGAACAGTTTATTTAGAAGTAATAACCTGGTAAATCTAGACTGTTGAATGGTCCCAGATGGTGAACAGTTTATTTAGTAATAACCTGGTAAATCTAGACTGTTGAATGGTCCCAGATGGTGAACAGTTTATTTAGTAATAACCTGGTAAATCTAGACTGTTGAATGGTCCCAGATGGTGAACAGTTTATTTAGAAGTAATAACCTGGTAAATCTAGACTGTTGAATGGTCCCAGATGGTGAACAGTTTATTTAGTAATAACCTGGTAAATCTAGACTGTTGAATGGTCCCAGATGGTGAACAGTTTATTTAGTAATAACCTGGTAAATCTAGACTGTTGAATGGTCCCAGATGGTGAACAGTTTATTTAGTAATAACCTGGTAAATCTAGACTGTTGAATGGTCCCAGATGGTGAACAGTTTATTTAGTAATAACCTGGTAAATCTAGACTGTTGAATGGTCCCAGATGATGAACAGTTTATTTAGTAATAACCTGGTAAATCTAGACTGTTGAATGGTCCCAGATGGTGAACAGTTTATTTAGTAATAACCTGGTAAATCTAGACTGTTGAATGGTCCCAGATGGTGAACAGTTTATTTAGTAATAACCTGGTAAATCTAGACTGTTGAATGGTCCCAGATGGTGAACAGTTTATTTAGTAATAACCTGGTAAATCTAGACTGTTGAATGGTCCCAGATGGTGAACAGTTTATTTAGTAATAACCTGGTAAATCTAGACTGTTGAATGGTCCCAGATGGTGAACAGTTTATTTAGAAGTAATAACCTGGTAAATCTAGACTGTTGAATGGTCCCAGATGGTGAACAGTTTATTTAGTAATAACCTGGTAAATCTAGACTGTTGAATGGTCCCAGATGGTGAACAGTTTATTTAGTAATAACCTGGTAAATCTAGGCTGTTGAATGGTCCCAGATGGTGAACAGTTTATTTAGTAATAACCTGGTACATCTAGACTGTTGAATGGTCCCAGATGGTGAACAGTTTATTTAGTAATAACCTGGTAAATCTAGGCTGTTGAATGGTCCCAGATGGTGAACAGTTTATTTAGTAATAACCTGGTAAATCTAGACTGTTGAATGGTCCCAGATGGTGAACAGTTTATTTAGTAATAACCTGGTAAATCTAGACTGTTGAATGGTCCCAGATGATGAACAGTTTATTTAGTAATAACCTGGTAAATCTAGACTGTTGAATGGTCCCAGATGATGAACAGTTTATTTAGTAATAACCTGGTAAATCTAGACTGTTGAATGGTCCCAGATGGTGAACAGTTTATTTAGTAATAACCTGGTAAATCTAGACTGTTGAATGGTCCCAGATGATGAACAGTTTATTTAGTAATAACCTGGTAAATCTAGACTGTTGAATGGTCCCAGATGGTGAACAGTTTATTTAGTAATAACCTGGTAAATCTAGACTGTTGAATGGTCCCAGATGGTGAACAGCTTATTTAGAAGTAATAACCTGGTAAATCTAGACTGTTGAATGGTCCCAGATGATGAACAGTTTATTTAGTAATAACCTGATAAATCTAGACTGTTGAATGGTCCCAGATGGTGAACAGCTTATTTAGAAGTAATAACCTGGTAAATCTAGACTGTTGAATGGTCCCAGATGATGAACAGTTTATTTAGTAATAACCTGATAAATCTAGACTGTTGAATGGTCCCAGATGGTGAACAGTTTATTTAGTAATAACCTGGTAAATCTAGACTGTTGAATGGTCCCAGATGATGAACAGTTTATTTAGTAATAACCTGGTAAATCTAGACTGTTGAATGGTCCCAGATGGTGAACAGTTTATTTAGTAATAACCTGGTAAATCTAGACTGTTGAATGGTCCCAGATGGTGAACAGTTTATTTAGTAATAACCTGGTAAATCTAGGCTGCTGAATGGTCCCAGATGGTGAACAGTTTATTTAGTAATAACCTGGTAAATCTAGATTGTTGAATGGTCCCAGATGGTGAACAGTTTATTTAGTAATAACCTGGTAAATCTAGACTGTTGAATGGTCCCAGATGGTGAACAGTTTATTTTGTAATAACCTGGTAAATCTAGACTGTTGAATGGTCCCAGATGGTGAACAGTTTATTTAGTAATAACCTGGTAAATCTAGACTGTTGAATGGTCCCAGATGGTGAACAGCAGTTTATTTAGAAGTAATAACACTGAGTGTACAAAACATTATGAACACCTGCTCTTTCCATGACAGACTGACCAGGTGAATCCAGGTTAAAGATATGATCCTTATCGATGTCACTTGTTAAATCCACTCCAATCCGTGTAGATGAGGGGGGGAGGAGACAGGTTAAAACCCCTTAGAGTTGTCGTCTACACACCCACTTAAATGTAATTAGTATAGCACAACATTCCCCATAAGAATCTGTCTGTCTAAGCTACAGATATCTGTATATAGGCCGTGTCTCAATCCACTGCATCCGCCGGAAATCAGCCTTCCTCATCAGCGGTGAAAGGTGTCAGAGCTACAGATATCAGCCTTCCTATCAGGCTTCCTCATCAGCGGTGAAAGGTGTCAGAGCTACAGATATCAGCCTTCCTTATCAGCGGTGAAAGGTGTCAGAGCTACAGATATCAGCCTTCCTCATCAGCGGTGAAAGGTGTCAGAGCTACAGATATCAGCCTTCCTCATCAGCGGTGAAAGGTGACAGAGCTACAGATATCAGCCTTCCTCATCAGCGGTGAAAGGTGACAGAGCTACAGATATCAGCCTTCCTCATCAGCGGTGAAAGGTGTCAGAGCTACAGATATCAGCCTTCCTTATCAGCGGTGAAAGGTGTCAGAGCTACAGATATCAGCCTTCCTCATCAGCGGTGAAAGGTGTCAGAGCTACAGATATCAGCCTTCCTCATCAGCGGTGAAAGGTGACAGAGCTACAGATATCAGCCTTCCTTATCAGCGGTGAAAGGTGTCAGAGCTACAGATATCAGCCTTCCTTATCAGCGGTGAAAGGTGTCAGAGCTACAGATATCAGCCTTCCTCATCAGCGGTGAAAGGTGGCAGAGCTACAGATATCAGCCTTCCTCATCAGCGGTGAAAGGTGTCAGAGCTACAGATATCAGCCTTCCTCATCAGCGGTGAAAGGTGTCAGAGCTACAGATATCAGCCTTCCTCATCAGCGGTGAAAGGTGTCAGAGCTACAGATATCAGCCTTCCTCATCAGCGGTGAAAGGTGTCAGAGCTACAGATATCAGCCTTCCTCATCAGCGGTGAAAGGTGTCAGAGCTACAGATATCAGCCTTCCTCATCAGCGGTGAAAGGTGTCAGAGCTACAGCCGTGTTGTAAAAATCAGTCTTCTCATGAAAAAAAATTTTAAAAGTTTGTAGCGTCCAAACAGTTTGGGCTCCAACACTAATATGACCTCTCTGTTGAAAGGAGGAGGAGTCTCTGGTGACTACAACACTAAAAGGAGGAGGAGTCTCTGGTGACTACAACACTAAAAGGAGGAGGAGTCTCTGGTGACTACAACACTAATATGATCCCTCTGTGGAAAGGAGGAGGAGTCTCTGGTGACTACAACACTAATATGATCCCTCTGTGGAAAGGAGGAGGAGTCTCTGGTGACTACAACACTAATATGACCCCTCTGTTGAAAGGAGGAGGAGTCTGGTGACTACAACACTAATATGACCCCTCTGTTGAAAGGAGGAGGAGTCTCTCATCAACACCTACATTGTTTTGCTCTAGGAGGCCCAGAAGCCAGACAAGACTGGTCTGAAGGTAGTTTGGTATCAGTCTAATAAATAAATGGAAGTCTACAGTATTTAGAAGTTGTTTGGTGCCTAAAAAACAGGTTTAATATGTAAAATAAAATAGTTTCGTTTTCAGTTTTTTGGTTATTCATTGTTAAGCCTACAACATGTTTAAACTTTCAGTCTGGTAGACATTAGTGAGATGTTACAGCACACTGGTTGGTTTGTGTGTGGAACTGGGAAGAGGGGTGTGTCTGTGGCAATCCACTGACGTTTGGCGTGCAGCACGTTGGCAGTGCTTGCTGGGACTTGTAGTGCAGCGCATCGCGGGCGGTATGGAAGCTGAACCAAACTGAATTGACAACCCAAATAACTGTGTAGGTTGGATAGATATGTGTCACGGGTCGGATTGGGCCTTGTGTTTGACACGCGCTCTAGATAGTCTGTTTCCCCAGTCATCTGTAATAATAATTCACAGACAGTGATGATGTCATCTGTGATAATAATTCACAGGCAGTGATGATGTCATCTGTGATAATACACAGGCAGTGATGATGTCATCTGTGATAATAATGTTTCAACTGTATTTCCCCCATCAGAAACCAAAACATAGGCTCTTATAACTCCACTGTTGGTAAATTAACACTGTGTAGCCTCAATCTGGTTAAAACTATCATTTTGACCTTATGGACAGCCAGTCCTTATATTCATAGTGTAGTCAACTCAGGGGGAGGCCTTGAGCAGGATTCCAATCTGAGTCCAGCAACTGTCAAGCCAACACCTTATAACTGTTATGCCAAGATGTCTGAATTTCTTGATGAGGTCGCTAGGTTTTGGGTTAAGGTTTCTACAATAGCTTTCTTTATGAATTTGAGAGTGGTTACACTTCTCCATCCCTAAGCCGTTTACCAAACCAAGTCTCTGAGCAGCCATTTTGTTGCTTTTTAAAACCTAGGTTGTTCCTTTAAAAAAAGCCACACATCAATCAACTAATCTGCAGTTCAACCAATAACAAATCCGTAATTCCACCACTATTTTGGTAATAAGATGATGGATGGGGCTTGAGAAATGTAACTACTCTCAAATTCATAGACAGACCTATGGATGCAAGGACTGACCATCCATGATATCAACATTATAGTTTTAACCATGTTGAGGCGAAACAGTGTTGATTTACATTGTTTCTAAACATTGGAATAAAAAAAGCTTATTTGGGTTCTGATGGGGTACAACAGTTGAACTAAGCTCATGAGGCATGTGTTATATTCTTCAAGAATCAATGACTATAAATAAATATTTTAAAAGTCCAAATATGGATGTAGAAACTACAGATTTCCCCTTTAACACCAAACATCAGTTCAACAACTGCAGAGTTTGTGCCTCTGTTTTAAAGACAGTACTTACTAGTGTTAATCAGGTCCCGGTTTCTCAAAAGCATCTCACGGCTAACTTCATCATCAATACTGGATGCCTTAAGATGGCTTTGGGGAACCGGGCCCAGATATCCAATTTCCTCCTCTTCCTCCTTTTTCGATGTGACAGCCATCTCCTCCTCCTCCAATTTCACTCCAAAAACGGACCCGTCCTCTTCTTTTACTGTAACATCGTCTTCCTCTTTCACTCTGAACGTGTCTTCCTCCTCTTCTTTTACAGTAACATCCTCCTCTTCTTTTACAGTAACATCCTCTTCTTTTACAGTAACATCTTCCTCTTCTTTCACTGAAACGTCTTTCTCTTCTTCTTTCACTGTAACAGCCTCATCATCTACTTGTTTTTGTATTGTAACAACCTTCTCTTCCTTCTCCTCTTTAACGAGAGCTTCTTTCTTCGTCCAGCAGACCTCCTCTTCTGTAGCTGGAGGGGAAGCTTCTTCCTCCGTCCAGTCTTTAGCAAGACGAGAGTAGTTTAGTGAACTCATGGTCGGGGATGTTAGCTAGGCTAATGCTAACTTAACCAGCCCGCTAGTTGACTAATAACAACGTACAAATTTAAAATAAATGGGATAACGGACTAGACGACAGAAGTGGGTTTAAAACCCCGTGGCTATATGAAAGCGTCTAAAGAGCTTTATTGGTTCGTCTATTTTGTCTAGCAAGCTACCGAGGTGTCTGACTGACTGTTGCTGCTGTTGAAAGAATCGTTCCGTCCACTAGATTATACGTCACACCAGCAGCATCGCCTTAAAGTCTCAGACCGCCATCTGCTGACTGGAGGGGGTAACGCAGTTGAGATAAACGTATATTTTATTTTCAGACAAGTTAACGGTTAGGAAGCATTCGTTTTTACCCACCAATATAACAACAGTGTGTGTAAAATGCAATATTTCGCAACGTCATATTGATTTACTCTGTACTATCAAGTTTGTATGCTTCATGTTGGTTTGCAATTATAATATTGAGAAAGTTCCTGCTTTATATCGGCAACTTTTCTTGTTATGGACCTTAATTTATAAGCATAATTTTTCTCCACACGGATATTACATATGGAATCGGGACATATTGTATAAAAATACTTCTTTGTTTTTAGAATGTTACCTACGATTAACCCTGTCGACTCATCAGTAGGAAAGATTTGTTTTTAGAATATTACCTACGATTAACCCTGTTGACTCATCAGTAGGAAAGATTTGTTTTTAGAATGTTACCTACGATTAACCCTGTCGACTCATCAGTAGGAAAGATTTGTTTTTAGAATATTACCTACGATTAACCCTGTTGACTCATCAGTAGGAAAGATTTGTTTTTAGAATATTACCTACGATTAACCCTGTCGACTCATCAGTAGGAAAGATTTGTTTTTAGAATATTACCTACGATTAACCCTGTTGACTCATCAGTAGGAAAGATTTGTTTTTAGAATATTACCTACGATTAACCCTGTTGACTCATCAGTAGGAAAGATTTGTTTTTAGAATATTACCTACGATTAACCCTGTCGACTCATCAGTAGGAAAGATTTGTTTTTAGAATATTACCTACGATTAACCCTGTTGACTCATCAGTAGGAAAGATTTGTTTTTATTTCAGTCCATCAACAACAGTAGAGCTATACGAGCCTTCTTTCAACAGGATGTTGTGTCTATACCTTGTCATGCCTTATTAGAATGGGTTTCATTGATCACATCTGTTGGGAAAAAGTTTGGATGTTGCTACACACATAACTACTTATTAACAAAATTAAGGAAGTTTCTTTTAAAATTATTCATAAATATTATCCTGCCAACCACTATATGAAGAAGTTTAAGGAAAACATCAACTCCAAATTGTACCTTTTGTAATGACCATCCAGAAACAGTGTTGAATCTTTTTTGGCATTGTATTCATGTAAGGAATCTGTGGTAAGACATCAGTAGATTTATAATTGAACACATTTATGAAGATGTTACACTATTATGGAGAGATGTACTGCTTGAATTCTTTACTTACGATATAAATAAGTAAAAACTATTTTATTTTGGCCAGATTTCATTATAAAAAAAGCTGTTAGAATGATAACTGTGTGTATGCCCCTTAATCCTTCGGTAATGTGATATGATAGCTCTATCCCCGCCCCCAGCCCAGCCCCGCCCCTATCCCCGCCCCCAGCCCAAATACCCTTTGTATATTCTTTATTCAAGCTGGCTAATGTCCGCCACACCCCAGGCTCTTCACAGACTGTGTGGAAAAAATGTTTTTTATAACTAACCCAATGATAGGCTCTGTTCTATCGTTTCCAATGGAAGCAAATTAATCATAGTGGGCAGAACAAGCGAGGAAGTGGGCAGAGCCAAGCAGGAGCAAGAGAGTTCCTAAAGGTGCGTTCTAGAATTTATTTGCATATTTTTGTTTGGTAACGCCTACTGTGTGAAATGAGCGTGTGCAACAACTCAATACTCAACTTGCTCTCCTTGTAAACAAACTTTGGCAAATGGTAAAGTCTACAACGTAGTCCACTCTGTTTGTTACAGATTCTAGTTATGGAAAAATAAAACTGTATTGAAATCAAAGGATAAAAAAACTAAAGAATAACAATAAAACTGAAAGACTAATGAGCATTCTAAGGAAAAGCTTGTTTTATTCCATTCTTTGTAAACAATATAATTTGAACCCCCAAAAATGGTCAGTTGGTTGCATAAATAATTAAGATTACTAAATGTTACATGAAATGTAAATATGATGAAATATAAAAACATAATGTTAACATGTATTGGTAATAATTCACTTAGTTAATGGTGAGGAATGGAATTATTAAACATTTATATTTTTTCAGGATGAAAGTTTGAAATATGAATAATATTTATATTATATTAATAAAATATGAGTAGGTGATTTGAGTCATACTTCTTCAGTAGTGGAATAAAGACAACTAGAATGTTGTAAAGAAATATTGGAGTGATGTCACTAGATGATGTCAATGGTTGAATTCAACTACTACTCAAAGCTTTGTCTATTTCCCGAAGGTTGTAAGGCTTCAGTTAATAAAGAAGTAGACAAAGTCTCAGATTCTGCAATAGCTCGGTCCTTTATTCAGAGAGCGCTCTGACTTCAAAATGAGAACACAATCTTTTTATAGCACCCACACACAAATTAACTCACATCAGTAGAAACTCCACCTCTCTTTAGGTGGGCTGTATTTTTCCAAAGTTCACATACATTGTTTATCACACTTCTGCAACATGTTTCATCATCTTCTGCAAGCCTAGCCATTTCTAACAGTTTTTCTCCTCCATAGGGTGGGGAGGCCTCTTTCCAGTTATTAGTTTCACCGTTATCACAAGTCGACAGTTCAGTTGTCCTTGAATGTCTCAACTATACGCTGCTCATATTGCGAAATAGTAGCACAATGGCCTAGTCTTAAAAAGTCTAGTCACACACATTATTGGATTATGACTCTAACACATTTCATACAATTATATGGTTTCAGGGTGGAATACTTTAGTCATTATCTTAAACATACAAATGATTATATCAAGTGATGTAGGATTGTTCATAAAAATTGTTCGTAGACCCATTTTTTTTATATACTGCATCCATGTGTATAGGCTGCAAGTACGTTGAATTAAGTTGTTTTCAAGTCGTTGAAACAAGGACCTGAAAAATACATATTTTCAACCAAAACCGAACGTAGATTGGACCTCGGGCATAGTCTTCATGTCTTTTCAATGTCATTTTGCTAGGTGGGAGAGCCCAATGTCAAAACAGTTTTAACGTGTCCTAATCAATAACCAGTATGCAGAAACAGTTTGTGATATATTGACAACATCAATATGAAAATGTACCGACACAAACACAACAGTAATCATATTACTTAAAAAAAAATGTCAACGAGCTTCTAAACTGCACCCAAAACACTGTTTAAACAACTGGCAATAAATCACTGATAATGATTAGGGGGGAAAATCAGGTTGCACATGCGGTTGAAACTAACACAACTAAAAAACACATGGGAGATGGGAGATATCTTTTACCTCACTGGTTAGAGGACAACCTGCAGAAGACAGTCAGCTACATTTTGGAGTGATGCATTTAAAGGTAGGGGTCCTCAAAACTAAGAGAAACGCAACACTTATTTGTCATCATTCATATCGATATGAAATCAATGGCGCGAGAGAAGGGGGAGATGAGGTTGCACGTACGTTTAGAACAGTTTAAAAAACACATGGAATCTGGGGATGAAGTGTACATCACTGGACAATTAGTAGAAAACAGCTCGCTACAGTTTGAAGTGATGCATTTTGATTTAAGTGGGTTGCCAATGTCAGTGTCACGCTTTATTTGACAATCACTCTTTGTTAATGACATTAAATAGGACTCTTTCAATTCAGAGCCTGGAGTTTTCCCCTGATGAGGCTAATATCACGCTGAAATCAATAGAAAAGGGGGCAAACGTTTAGGGTTCTACATTGTGACATCATTAATTAAAATACTCCTACTACAATGTTAAACATTCTACATTGTGACATCATTAATTAAAATACTCATACTACAATGTTAAACATTCTACATTGTGACATCATTAATTAAAATACTCCTACTACAATGTTAAACATTCTACATTGTGACATCATTAATTAAAATACTCATACTACAATGTTAAAACTCCAGGCTCTACATTGTGACATCATTAATTAAAATACTCATACTACAATGTTAAACATTCTACATTGTGATATTATTTCATTTAAAAAAACGACTTAATGTATGAATTTTCTGATGTTTAATCAGAGATCTTTTATCAGAGTATCTCTTGTCACATTGATCACAGCTATGACACTTCTCTCCTGTGTGTGTTCTCTGGTGTGACTTTAAACATCCTGATGAAACAAAACGCTTTCCACAGTCAGAGCAGTGATAAGGTTTCTCTCCTGTGTGTGTTCTCTGGTGTATAGTACAACAGCTAGATGTAACAAAACTCTTCCCACATTGATCACAGCTATAAGGCTTGTCTCCTGTGTGTGTTCTCTGGTGTCTTTTCAGGCTGCCCGATGTAACGAAACTCATGCCACAATGATTACAGCTATAAGGCTTCTCTCCTGTGTGTGTTGTCTGGTGTACTTTTAAATGTCCTGTCGAAACAAAACTCTTTCCGCAGTCAGAGCAGTGGTAAGGTTTCTCTCCTGTGTGTGTTCTTTGGTGTATATTACGACTATTAGATGTAACAAATCTCTTCCCACATTGATCACAGCTATAAGGTTTCTCTCCTGTATGGATTCTCTGATGTACTATCAGGCCACCTGAGTAACTAAAATTCTTCCCACATTGATCACACCTATAAGGTTTATCTCCTGTGTGTGTTCTCTGGTGTAATGTTAAATGTCCTGACAAACCAAAACACTTCCCACAGTCAGCGCAGCTATAAGGTTTCTCTCCTGTATGGACTCTCTGATGTATTTTAAGGGTTGCTAAAGATGTGCACCTCTTCCCACAATGAGAGCAGCTATGAGATTTCTCTCCAGTGTGTATTCTCAAGTGTGATATCAGTGTGTTTGAGTGAGCAAAACTCTGCCCACATTGATGACAGCTATAAGGCTTCTCCCCTGTGTGTGTTCTCTGATGTGATTGTAAATATCCTGAGACAGCAAAACTCTTTCCACAGTCAGAGCAGTGGTAAGGTTTCTCTCCTGTGTGTTTTCTCTGGTGTATAGTCAGCTGGCTAGATGTAGTAAAACTCTTCCCACATTGATAACAGCTATTCGTTTTCTCTCCAGTGTGAATTCTCTGGTGTACTTTTAGTGAATCTAATCTTGAGTAACTCTTCCCACAGTTAGAGCAGTGGTGAGGTTTCTTCCCTCTGGGTCTCTGCTGGTGTTTGAGCCGTTCTGATGTGGACAGACTCTTCTCTGCCTCGTCAGCTTCATGATGTTGTTGAGGCTCCCCAGAGGATCCACGATAGTCACGTCTCTCTCCTGTGTGAACAACAAAGTCAGACAGATGGTTAAAGACCCACAACAGTAGAAATCTACAGTTTATTTTGGCTAAAAGGTGATGCCCATGATGTTGAACAACAACTTACAACTGTAATGAATGTTTAAATGCTTTTATAAACTTATTTGAAAATGGTCTTACTAAAACAGTCAAGTGAGCAACAACAGCCATATTCTGACTTGTTTTTTTTATATTAGTAGTATAGTGTATGATTCTACGCTATAAATAAGTTATTAAAGTTGCTGAAGCCCTAAGCAGTGTGCCAGACGACTCTTGGTCACCAATATAGGCCCCTCCAATATAGGCCCCTCCAACATAAGCCCCTTTCTTGTGATTAGAGAAATTGCAGCATTAAGATCTGCGTTTCTATTCACTAATTCACCAGGGGGGAAATCTCAGGGGAGTTCTCATAGGCTGCCAGCAAAAATAGCCTCCATTTCCAGGTTGCTTATGAGTCCATTTCACACTACTTTTGAATTACAATTGTAAGGTTAATTTGAAAGTCCTGCTTAGTATAATGTTTGTTTCATCGTCGCAAATCAATTGCTTTATACTTAAAAAACAACAACACTTGCTCTTAGGCTGGTAGCAAAAGCTAACCAATGTCAATGAGCGTTAGCATTCAAGCTAACAACCGCTATCACAACTTAAAAAGCACTTGCTCTTTGGCTAGCTTTGCTACCAGCCTATGTCAATGAGCGTTATAGCATTCAAGCTAACAACCACTATCACAACTTAAAAAGCACTTGCTCTTTGGCTAGCTTTGCTACCAGCCTAAGTCAATGAGCGTTATAGCATTCATAATAATAACAATAATAATAAATAATAATAATTAATAATAATAATAATAATAATAATAATAATAATAATAATTAATAATAATAATAATAATAATAATAATTAATAATAATAATAATAACAATAATAATAAATAATAATAATTAATAATAATAATAATAATAATAATAATAATAATAATAATAATAATAATAATAAATAATAATAATAATAATAATAATAATAATAATAATAATAATAATAATAATAATAATAACAATAATAATAATAATAAATAATAATAATAATAATAATAATAACAATAATAATAATAATAATAATAATAATAATAATAATAATAACAATAATAATAATAATAATAATAATAATAATAATAACAATAATAATAATAATAATAATTAATAATAATTAATAATAATAATAATAATAATTAATAATAATAATAATAATAATTAATAATAATAATAATAATAATAATAATAATAATAATAATAATTAATAATAATAATAATAATAATAATAATAATTAATAATAATAATAATAATAATTAATAATAATAATAATAATAATAATTAATAATAATAATAATAACAATAATAATAAATAATAATAATTAATAATAATAATAATAATAATAATAATAATTAATAATAATAATAATAATAATTAATAATAATAATAATAATAATAATAACAATAATAATAATAATAATAATAATAATAACAATAACAATAACAATAATAATAATAATAATAATAATAATAATAATAATAATAATAATAATAATAATAATAATAATAATAATAATAATAATAACAATAATAATAATAATAATAATAATAATAACAATAACAATAATAATAATAACAATAATAATAATAATAATAATAATAATAATAATAACAATAATAATAATAATAATAATAATAAATAATAATAATAATAATAATAATTAATAATAATAATAATAATAATAATAATAATAATAATAATAATAATAATAATAAATAATAATAATAATAATAATAATAATAATAATAATAATTAATAATAATAATAATAATAATAATAATAATAATAATTAATAATAATAATAATAATAATAATAATAATTAATAATAATAATAATAATAATAATAATAATAACAATAATAATAATAATAATAATAATAATAATAACAATAACAATAATAACAATAATAATAATAATAATTAATAATAATAATAATAACAATAATAATAATAATAATAATAATAATAATAATAATAATAATAATAATAATAATTAATAATAATAATAATAATAATAATAATAACAATAATAATAATAATAATAATAATAATAATAATAATCATAATAATAATAATAATAATAATAAACTCCCACACTGCTCTTTATTAAGCTTTAGGTATCGGCCTCAGTGGAAAAACATGAGAGAAAATAAGAAACATTAGAAAGATACTGAGCAGCTCATAGACAGAAGCTACCTGGCAGACCAATCCGAACTCATCTCTCGGCATGTCCAGCCCATCAATTATCTCAGCCAATCGTGGCTAGAGGAGGGAAGGGTCATGTCTTTTTCCGTTGGCTAAACCAACTAGGCTCGTAGTTTAACAATTGTATTGGTATTTACAGATGGCAAACCAGTTTGTTATTAAGGCACAAGAACGTACACATGTTCCAGAAGGCATTTCTGCCCCCCCCCCCCCTCTCCTGTGACTCAATGCTGAGCATGACCTCCGTGTTGCTCTGTCATAACCGGAGTCTGGAATAGACAAGCTTGTTGAAAACTTCAACCTGTGTGTGGTTTGATCAGTTTATTCCAGTTCAGAATAATACAAATAGTTATTGTATTTGAACAGAAACAGTTCCTACATAGACTTTTTTTTTTCCAACAATACTTTCCACAGTAAGATGTACGGTAGGCCTGATCATTTTTCATCTGTTACTGTTACTTAGGGTTGCACTATCAAAAACTGAGCCCGCGTGTGTGTGTGTGTGTTCTGTTCTACATCTGTGTGATGTGATCAATCAGTTTATTCCAGTTCAGAATGGAAATGATTTATTGTGTTTGTACAGCAACAGGTCCAACCTAGACAGATATGTAAGAGGTTTTTAAAGAATAAACATGATTAGTCTTTTTATGGGTATTTAATTTCATTGTTAAATGTTTTTGTTTATATTACATTTGTTTTAGGCATAAGGGCAATGAAATCAACCAATATTTTTACACATAGTTGCATATTTTAATAAGCTTGGGTCCCAGGCTGAACAAGGGTTTAAGAACCCCTGGTGTAAAAAGGGTGGGCACAGTCAGACAGGATGGACTTCCCACTGTCATGACCAACTGGTACAAACACTTCTTTAACCGTACGGCCCTTTGAACACCGGGAAGAGGAGGACGTGGGCTAGTCTGATCTGGAACTGCTATCATTGTCCTTGGTTGTCATGGGGATGATGATTGTGAGGTTGGCGGTGGTGAAGACTTTGCGGATGATGATTTTGGCATGTTTACGTTTCGTCACCATCTAAACAAATAATAGTCGTCTTGGACTGGCACCTAGGTCCATGAACTGATTTCTCACATAAATGCATACATTCATTCATTCAGGTTACAGATCATGTAACTAGGCTTAGCACCCCTTAGACAAAGCGAGTGCAACAACATCCGTGGGTTAGTTACTGGGTTGTTAACACTTGATGAAGTTCTGGATCCATATGTGTTAAGAGACGAGATAGAACTGGGATCGGAACCGGAACCAAAAGCTCCACCCTCTCCAAGTTACAGGCCAGTCTATGGGCAAATGTCCGAAAGTGTAAATATGCGGAAATCATAGCCATGGAACTAAAATGGGAGCAGTGGAAAGGCTTCACACCTAAATGTTTTATTTCATGTGATTTCAGGTGCTTAACTGGTTATAACTCTTTCCACATTGAGAAAATTAGTAAGGCTTTTGTCCTGTGTGTGTCCTCTCATGTTTTTTCTGGTTCCCTAACCCCCTAAAACTCTTGCCACAGTGGGAGCATTGGTAGGGCTTCTCTCCTGTGTGTATTCTCTTATGCTCTTTTAGGCTCACAAACACAGTAAAACTCTTTCCACACTGGGAACATTGGAAAGGCTTTTCTCCTGAGTGTGTCCTCTCATGAGCTTTTAGGTTACCTAACTGGGTAAAACCCTTTCCACACTGGGAACATTGGAAAGGCTTCTCTCCTGTGTGTATTCTCTCATGTTGCTTTAAGGTTCCTAACCACCTAAAACTCCTTCCACAGTGGGAACAGGGGTACGGCTTATCTCCAGAATGTATTCTCTCATGTTTCTTCAGGTTCCCTAAATGGGTAAAATTCTTTCTGCACAGGGAGCAGTGGAAAGGCTTTTCTCCGGTGTGTTTCGTCTTATGCTCTTTAAGGTTTCGTGACGTGGTAAAAGCCTTTCCACACTGAGAGCAATGGTGTGGTTTCTCCCCTGTGTGTGTCCTTTCATGTTCCTTCAGGTTCTCTAACTGAGTAAAATTCTTTCCACAATAGGAACACTGGTAAGGCTTCACTCCAGAGTGTATTCTCTCATGCTTTTTCAGATTCCCTAACCGGTTAAAACTCTTTCCACACTGGGAGCAGTGGTGAGGCTTCTTTCCTGTGTGTATTATTGTATGTTCTTTCAGGTTCCCTAACCGGTTAAAACCCTTTCCACACTGGGAGCATTGGAAGGGCATTTCTCCTGTGTGTGTCCTCTCATGCTTTTTTAAATCCTGTGAACATGAAAATATTTTTTCACACTGAAAGCATTGAAAAGGCTTTTCTCCTTTGTGTGTCCTCTCATGCTGTTTTAGGTTCTGTAACTTGGTAAAATGCTTTCCACACTGGGAGCAGTGGTGTCCTCTGGCTGGATTTGGCGTCTCTGGGTCTGGTTCCCCTGAGGGACTCTTCCTGTTGTGAGAGTGTGGTCTTTCTCCTGTCAAAGACAACAGATTATTTAGTTAAATACTAAACAGAGACCTGAATGAAACCTCCACATGATAAAACTGTCTTCCTATGAGGTTTAATCTAGACTAGATCCCCCCCCCCCCCCCCCCCCCCCTCAGAAAATGCCCAGAATTTTCAAAAACACTTATGAGGAGGCAGTTGTATGGAACCATCACACCTCATCACTTTAATACATAGGCGATTCCACACCATCGTAAAAGTGAAAAAATTGTTTTGGTATCTCAGATTGGCAATTCTCACATGTAAACTTAATTCATTACAATGAAGGGTACTTTAGAAATAGATATTTATAATAATACGTTTTTATTTATAATCTTATTTTATCTTAATATTTAGTCTTTAAATTAATCTAATCTATACATTTATGAGAATTAAAGGTGTATTTCGGGAATATAGAAATACTCCATATAGAAATACTCCATATAGAAATGCCCCATATAGAAATACTCCATACTCTATATATAAATTATCCATACAGAAATACTCCATATTCCATATAGAAATACTCCATATAGAAATACTCCATATAGAAATGCCCCATATAGAAATACTCCATATAGAAATGCCCCATATATAAATACTCCATACTCCATATAGAAATACTCCATATAGAAATGCCCCATATAGAAATACTCCATACTCCATATAGAAATACTCCATATAGAAATACTCCATATTCCATATAGAAATACTCCATATAGAAATACTCCATATAGAAATGCCCCATATAGAAATGCCCCATATAGAATATTCCATATAGAAATACTTCATATAGAAATGCCTCATATAGAATATTCCATATAGAAATACTCCATATAGAAATACTCCATATCCCATATAGAAATACTCCATATAGAAATACTCCATATTCCATATAGAAATACTCCATATAGAAATACTCCATATAGAAATACTCCATATAGAAACTACATACTCCATATAGAAACTACATACTCCATATAGAAATGCCCCATATAGAAATATTCCATATAGAAATGCCCCATATAGAATATTCCATATAGAAATACTCCATATAGAAATGCCCCATATAGAAATACTCCATATTCCATATAGAAATACTTCATATAGAAATACTCCATATAGAAATACTCCATATTCCATATAGAAATACTCCATATAGAAATACTCCATATTCCATATAGAAATACTCCATATAGAAATACTCCATATAGAAATACTCCATATAGAAATGCCCCATATAGAATATTCCATATAGAAATACTCCATATAGAAAAACCCCATATAGAAATACTCCATATTCCATATAGAAATACTTCATATAGAAATACTCCATACTTCATATAGAAATACTCCATATTCCATATAGAAATACTTCATATAGAAATACTCCATATTCCATATAGAAATACACCATATAGAAATACACCATAATATAGAAGTACCCCATATAGAAATACTCCATATTCCATATAGAAATACTCCAGAGATCCAGAACAGTCAGCTGAGAGAATCCCAGGAGCTCAGCCAGAGAGACCATTACACTACAGTAGCATCCAAGGGAACACACACAGGTCCCAACCAACAGAACGACATCCAGAGATCCAGAACAGTCAGCTGAGAGAATCCCAGGAGCTCAGCCAGAGAGCTATGCTGAGATATACAACACAGGTCCCATCCAACAGAACGACATCCAGAGATCCAGAACAGTCAGCTGAGAGAATCCCAGGAGCTCAGCCAGAGAGCTAAGCTGAGATATACAACACAGGTCCCATCCAACAGAACAACATCCAGAGATCCAGAACAGTCAGCTGAGAGAATCCCAGGAGCTCAGCCAGAGAGCTAAGCTGAGATATACAACACAGGTCCCATCCAACAGAACGACATCCAGAGATCCAGAACAGTCAGCTGAGAGAATCCCAGGAGCTCAGCCAGAGAGCTAAGCTGAGATATACAACACAGGTCCCATCCAACAGAACGACATCCAGAGATCCAGAACAGTCAGCTGAGAGAATCCCAGGAGCTCAGCCAGAGAGCTAAGCTGAGATATACAACACAGGTCCCATCCAACAGAACGACATCCAGAGATCCAGAACAGTCAGCTGAGAGAATCCCAGGAGCTCAGCCAGAGAGCTAAGCTGAGATATACAACACAGGTCCCATCCAACAGAACGACATCCAGAGATCCAGAACAGTCAGCTGAGAGAATCCCAGGAGCTCAGCCAGAGAGCTAAGCTGAGATATACAACACAGGTCCCATCCAACAGAACGACATCCAGAACAGTCAGCTGAGAGAATCCCAGGAGCTCAGCCAGAGAGCTAAGCTGAGATATACAACACAGGTCCCATCCAACAGAACGACATCCAGAGATCCAGAACAGTCAGCTGAGAGAATCCCAGGAGCTCAGCCAGAGAGCTAAGCTGAGATATACTACAACACACAGGGCCTGTAAACCCTGCAGCATCCGAACTTAATCAGACACCTCCTGAACATCATCTGGAATCGAGTGAATCATTTAGTTGGATTCGTTTAGTTGGATTCGTTGAGTTGGATTCGTTTAGTTGGATTCGTTTTGTTGGATTCGTTTAGTTGGATTCATTTTCATATTATCACACCGATCTCGACAAACCATTTCTGTATGGACCTGGATTTGTGCACTGGGGGGCATGTTCATGCTGAAACAGGAAAGGGCCTTCCCATAACTGTTGCCACAAAGATGGAAGCACAGAATCTCCTAGATAAGATAAGGGGCCTAGCCCGAACCATGAAAAACAGCCCGAGACCATTATTCCTCCTCCACCAAACTTTACAGTTGGCACTATGCATTGGGGCAGGTAACGTTCTCCTGGAATCCGCCAAACCCAGAATCTTCCGTCGGACTTCCAGATGGTGTAGCGTGATTCATCACTCCAGAGAAGGCGTTTCCACTGCCCCAGAGTCCAATGGCGACGAGCTTTACACCACTCCAGCCGACGCTTGGCATTAAGCATGGTGATCTTAGGCTTGTGTGTGGCTTCTCAGCCATGGAAACCCATTTCATGAAGCTTCCAGAGGCAGTTTGGAACTCGGTAGTGAGTGTTGCAACCAAGGACAGACGATTTTAACACGCTAAGCACTTGGCGGTCCCGTTCTGTGTGCTTGCATGACCTACCACTTTGCGGCTAAGCCGTTGTTGATCCTACACGTTTCCACTTCACAATAACAAAACTTACAGTTGACCGGGGCAGCTCTAGCAGGGCAGAAATTTGACAAACTGACTTGTTGGAAAGGTGGCTTCCAATGACTGAGCCACGTTGAAAGTCAAGTCCTGAGCTCTTCAGTAAGGCCATTCTACTGCCATTGGGTGTCTATGGAGATTGCATGGCCGTGTGCTTGATTTTATACACCTGTCAGCAACGGGTGTAGCTGAAATAGCCGAATCCACTCATTTGAAGGGGCGTCCACATACTTTTGCATATATAGTGTAATTTCAATGCACTTTTATGATTCAAGAGAAGAGCCTTCAACTATTAAGGTGCTTTTTTTGAGCTCTCCTAGCTTTGCAGTTGAGGAACTGAAGCAAGCCCAATAAGGTGCTTTTTTGAGCTCTCCTAGCTTTGCAGTTGAGGAACTGAAGCAAGCCCAATAAGGTGCTTTTTTTGAGCTCTCCTAGCTTTGCAGTTGAGGAACTGAAGCAAGCCCAATAAGGTGCTTTTTTTGAGCTCTTCTAGCTTTGCAGTTGAGGAACTGAAGCAAGCCCAATAAGGTGCTTTTTTTGAGCTCTCCTAGCTTTGCAGTTGAGGAACTGAAGCAAGCCCAATAAGGTGCTTTTTTTGAGCTCTCCTAGCTTTGCAGTTGAGGAACTGAAGCAAGCCCAATAAGGTGCTTTTTTTGAGCTCTCCTAGCTTTGCAGTTGAGGAACTGAAGCAAGCCCAATAAGGTGCTTTTTTTGAGCTCTCCTAGCTTTGCAGTTGAGGAACTGAAGCAAGCCCAATATGGTGCTTTTTTTGAGCTCTCCTAGCTTTGCAGTTGAGGAACTGAAGCAAGCCCAATAAGGTGCTTTTTTTGAGCTCTCCTAGCTTTGCAGTTGAGGAACTGAAGCAAGCCCAATAAGGTGCTTTTTTTGAGCTCTCCTAGCTTTGCAGTTGAGGAACTGAAGCAAGCCCAATATGGTGCTTTTTTTGAGCTCTCCTAGCTTTGCAGTTGAGGAACTGAAGCAAGCCCAATTATCGTTTTTTGTTTGGAACACAGCCCTGCTTCCCCACCAACACACAATTACTGTTGTTGTTGCCACAATCCAAAAAACATTCCGTTATAAATCGGAATCTGGGTCAGGTGGGCGTCATTTGAATGCTTATTAAATTGCCAAAATGGATAAGCTATAGACTACGATTTTACAGTGTTAGGCTTTCACAAGGCACTTCAGACAAACAGATTGTAATTTTTCTTCACGGTACAAGAAACATAGGCTCATTCTGTTCAGGACAACACAGGGTGTGTTCACGTATATATTCAATCTCTCCCTGTCCCAGTCTGTTGTCCCCACATGCTTCAAGAGGGCCACCATTGTTCCTGTTCCCAAGAAAGCCAAGGTAACTGAGCTAAACGACTACCGCCCCGTAGCACTCACTTCTGTCATCATGAAGTGCTTTGAGAGACTAGTCAAGGAGCATATCACCTCCACCTTACCTGACACCCTACCTGACACCCTTCCTGACACCCTTCCTGACACCCTAGACCATAGAGTCCATAGACGATGCAATCGCCATCACACTGCCCTATCCCATCTAGACCAGAGGAATACCTATGTACGAATGCTGTTCATTGACTACAGCTCAGCATTCAACACCATAGTAGTTGACTACAGCTCAGCATTCAACACCATAGTACCCTCCAAACTCATCATTAAGCTCGAGTCCCTGGGTCTTGACCCCGTCCTCTGCAACTGGGTCCTGGACTTCCTGACGGGCCACCCCCAGGTGGTGAAGGTAGGAAACAACATCTCCATCAACACTGGGTGCGTTCCCAGCCCCCTCATGTACTCCCTTGTTCACCCATGACTGAGTGGCCATGCACGCCTCCAACTCAATCATCAAGTTTGCAGACGACACAACAGTGGTAGGCTTGATGACCAACAATGACGAGACTGCCTACAGTAGAGGTTGACGGCCGATTAATTAGGGCCGATTTCAAGTTTTCATAACAATCGGAAATCGGTATTTTTGGATTTGGCTGTTTTTTTTTTTTTACATCTTTATTTAACTAGGCAAGTCAGTTAAGAACACATTCTTATTTTCAATGACAGCCTAGGAACAGTGGGTTAACTGCCTTGTTCAGGGGCAGAACGACAGATTTTTACCTTGTCAGCTCGGGGATTCAATCTTGCAACCTTACGGTTAACTAGTCCAATGCTCTAACCACCTGCCTGCCTCACATTGCACTCCACGAGGAGCCTGTCTGTTACGTGAATGCAGTAAGAAGCCAAGGTAAGCTGCTAGCTAGCATTAAACTTATCTTATAAAAAACAATCAATCAATCAATCATAATCACTAGTTAACTACACATGGTTGATGATATTACTAGTTTATCTAGCGTGACCTGATATAATCGATGCGGTGCGCATTCGCAAAAAAGTACTGTCGTTGCTCCAACGTGTATCTAACCATAAACATCAAGGGTCAGGGTATATGCAATAGCTGGGGCTGCCTGGCTCGTTGCGAACTGTGTGAAGACTATTTCTTCCTAACAAAGACAGCCAACTTCGCCAAACCGGGGATAATTTAACAAAAGCGCATTTGGGAAAAAAGCACAATCGTTGCACGACTTTCCCTAAACATAAACATCAATGCCTTTCTTAAAATCAATACAAAGAAGTATATATTTTTAAACCTGCATATTTAGCTAAAAGAAATCCAGGTTAGCAGGCAATATTATCTAGGTGAAATTGTGTCACTTCTCTTGCGTTCATTGCACGCAGAGTCAAGGGTATATGCAACAGTTTGGGCCGCCTGGCTCGTGGCGAACTAATTTGTCAGAATTTTACGTAACTATGACATAACATTGAAGGTTGTTACAATGTAACAGGAATATTTAGACTGAGGGATGCCCCCCGTCAGATAATACGGAACGGTTCCATATTTAACTGAAAGAATAAACGTTTTGACCATATTAATGATCTAAGGCTGGTATTTCTGTGTGTTATCATGTTATGACTAAGTCTATGATTTGATAGAGCAGTCTGCCTGAGAGATGGTAGGCAGCAGCAGGCTCGTAAGCATTCAATCAAACCGCGCTTTCGTGCGTTTTTCCAGCAGCTCTTCGCAATGCTTCAAGCATTGAGCTGTTTATGACTTCAAGCCTATCAACTCCCGAGATTAGGCTGGTGTAACCGATGTGAAATGGCTAGCTATGTCACTCGCTCTGAGACTTGGAGTAGTCGTTCCCCTTGCTCTGCAAGGGCCGCGGCTTTTGTGGAGCGATGGGTAATGCCGCTTCGAGTGTGGCTGTTGTCGATGTGTTCCTGGTTCAACTGCACCGTCCACAACCAAAGGGCTCTCCAGAGGGTGGTGCGGTCTGCACAAAGCATCACTGGGGGTAAACTACCTGCCCTCCAGGACACCTTCAACAACCGATGTCACAGGAAGGCAAAAAAAGATAATCAAGGACAACAACCACCCGAGCCACTGCCTGTTCACCCCTCTATCATCCAGAAGGCGAGATCAGTACAGGTGCATCAAAGCTGGGACCGAGAGCTTCTATCTCAAGGCCATCAGACTGTTAAACAGCCATCACTAGCACAGAGAGGCGGCTGCCTATCTACAGACTTGATATCATTGGCCACTTTAATAAATGGAACACTAGTCACTTTAATAATTCCACTTTAATTAAGAATGTTTACTGCTAACCATGTGTATGTGACCAATACAATTTGATTGGATTATAATGCCATCCTTGTAACTGTGGATCAAACATACGGCTCATAAACCTTGATATTGTAAATGATGTGAAGTGAACAATTAGGACTCACTGCTGTGTCGTTTGCTTCTATGACATCGACGCGGTATTTCTTATAATCCTCAACATTTCATCTTTCAGACAGCATTGACCCCTCTTGATTTACAGCATTCCACTCAGACAACATCAACTCCTCTTGATTTACAGCATTCCACTAAAGACAACATCAACTCCTCTTGATTTACAGCATTCCACTCAGACAACATCAACTCCTCTTGATTTACAGCATTCCACTCAGACAACATCAACTCCTCTTGATTTACAGCATTCCACTCAGACAACATCAACTCCTCTTGATTTACAGCATTCCACTCAGACAACATCAACTCCTCTTGATTTACAGCATTCCACTCAGACAACATCAACTCCTCTTGATTTACAGCAATCCACTCAGACAACATCAACTCCTCTTGATTTACAGCATTCCACTCAGACAACATCAACTCCTCTTGATTTACAGCATTCCACTCAGACAACATCAACTCCTCTTGATTTACAGCATTCCACTCAGACAACATCAACTCCTCTTGATTTACAGCATTCCACTCAGACAACATCAACTCCTCTTGATTTACAGCATTCCACTCAGACAACATCAACTCCTCTTGATTTACAGCATTCCACTCAAGACAACATCAACTCCTCTTGATTTACAGCAATCCACTCAGACAACATCAACTCCTCTTGATTTACAGCATTCCACTCAGACAACATCAACTCCTCTTGATTTACAGCATTCCACTCAGACAACATCAACTCCTCTTGATTTACAGCATTCCACTCAGACAACATCAACTCCTCTTGATTTACAGCATTCCACTCAAGACAACATCAACTCCTCTTGATTTACAGCATTCCACTCAGACAACCACTAATGTGCAGAAGTAGCCCCATTAGCGGGAGGGAGGGAGGGGGGCATCTTCTTGTTGCGCTCCACGCTCCAGTTTATAACGGCTGTCAGTCGAAACCCACACAGCAGAGAAAGTGAGTTCTGACGTCATGTATAGCATGTTACTGTACAGCCACTGAGCTCTGACGTCATGTATAGCGTGTTACTGTACAGCCACTGAGCTCTGACGTCATGTATAGCATGTCACTGTACAGCCACTGAGCTCTGACGTCATGTATAGCGTGTTACTGTACAGCCACTGAGCTCTGACATCATGTATAGCGTGTTACTGTACATCCGCTGAGCTCTGACATCATGTATAGCATGTTACTGTACAGCCACTGAGCTCTGACATCATGTATAGCGTGTTACTGTACATCCACTGAGCTCTGACGTCATGTATAGCGTGTTACTGTACAGCCACTGAGCTCTGACGTCATGTATGGCGTGACCAAACCTGCCATTTTCAACCCATAAACTGGATGACATATGGGCTGTGAGTGATGGAAAGGGCTACATCTCTTATCCACAATAACTTTTTTAATCAAATAGATTTAAATGCCTTTAATGATTTGATGTCTTTCTATCAAATCAATGATTCACTCTTTTTTTTCCCAAATCAAAGGTTGTGAAAGTAGACCAGACCAGTTTAGAATATTAAGCACGGGTTCTGAGGTTTCTACGACAACCCATGAAAAAAGTTATTGCAGATCAGAGATTTAAATGCATTTTTTACGTCTTGATGTGATTCTATCAAATCAACACATCGATGCAAATCAAAGGTTGTAAAAGTAGGCATTTAATATGTGAATATATTTTAATGATTGTAAATAAAACCAACTTTACTTCGATTACTTACTGGTGTTAATCAGATCTCCTGTCTCCTCTTCTTCTTCTTTCAATGTGACAGTTATCTCTCCCTCCACTCCAAAAACTGCATCCTCCTCCTCCTCTTTTTTTACATCACAGATATAAATATCTTTGGTAACATCCCCCTCCTCTTTCACTCCGAACTCTCCTTTGTCTTCGTTCACTCTAACGTCCATCTCTTCTTCTTTCACAGTAACAGCCTCATCCTCTACTTCTATTTTAACAGCCTCATCCTCTACTTCTATTTTAACAGTTTCTTCTTCTTTCACAGTAACAGCCTCGTCCTCTACTTCTATTTTAACTGCGACAGCATCCTCTTCCTTCTCCTCTTTCAACAGAGTTTCTTTCTCCGTCCATCCGACCTCCTCTTTAGTATGGGGGCAGTATCTTAGTGCGCTCATGGTCGAGGAAGTTAGCTAGCTAGTTAGCATTAGCGATTAGACTAGTGATAGGCAAATTTAACCAACCAGCTAGCGAACAACGTAAATATGAATTTAAATCGGGTAACTGGTAGACGTGTGTTTATAACATAATGGCTAATATACACCGAAACATTATAAAGACCTTGAATATTTCGGCGAGGTGGCTAACTGTTGTTGAAGTGTCCCGTCCCCGTCAACTAGATTATACGTCACGCTAGTAGTATCGCGAGAAAAGCGAACATCGTCAACTGCTGACTAGAGTGGGTAACGCAGTTACGGAACTTATTTTATTTTCAGACAAAAAGTTTATTATAGAAGTCAATATTATATGGAAACGTACAAAGAGAAGCATGTTTTGATTCATTAGTGCAGATTTTTATTGGGTGAGAATTTAAATACTAGACTACTGCACATCTGCATTTAAGATAATGTCCTATTAATTCACCTAAACATATATTATAATTAACAAATATGTCCATACTGCTTCTACATGGTGTAACAATACATCATGTAGATGTATATAATGAACAGACTAGGTCTATACTGCTCCTACATGGTGTAACAACACATCACGTAGATGTATATAATGAACAGACTAGGTCTATACTGCTTCTACATGGTGTAACAATACATCATGTAGATGTATATAATGACCAGACTAGGTCTATACTGCTCCTACATGGTGTAACAATACATCATGTAGATGTATATAATGAACAGACTAGGTCTATACTGCTCCTACATGGTGTAACAATACATCATGTAGATGTATATAATGACCAGACTAGGTCTATACTGCTCCTACATGGTGTAACAATACATCATGTATATAATGAACAGACTAGGTCTATACTGCTCCTACATGGTGTAACAATACATCATGTATATAATGAACAGACTAGGGCTATACTGCTCCTACATGGTGTAACAATACATCATGTAGATGTATATAATGAACAGACTAGGTCTATACTGCTCCTACATGGTGTAACAATACATCATGTAGATGTATATAATGACCAGACTAGGTCTATACTGCTCCTACATGGTGTAACAATACATCATGTAGATGTATATAATGACCAGACTAGGTCTATACTGCTCCTACATGGTGTAACAATACATCATGTATATAATGAACAGACTAGGGCTATACTGCTCCTACATGGTGTAACAATACATCATGTAGATGTATATAATGACCAGACTAGGTCTATACTGCTCCTACATGGTGTAACAATACATCATGTAGATGTATATAATGACCAGACTAGGTCTATACTGCTCCTACATGGTGTAACAATACATCATGTATATAATGAACAGACTAGGGCTATACTGCTCCTACATGGTGTAACAATACATCATGTAGATGTATATAATGAACAGACTAGGTCTATACTGCTCCTACATGGTGTAACAATACATTATGTAGATGTATATAATGAACAGACTAGGTCTATACTGCTCCTACATGGTGTAACAATACATCATGTAGATGTATATAATGAACAGACTAGGTCTATATTGCTCCTACATGGTGTAACAATACATCATGTATATAATGAACAGACTAGGTCTATACTGCTCCTACATGGTGTAGGAGCAGTATAGACATGATTCTACATGTCAACTAATCATCAACCCCTCAATGAGTCTATACTCAACATTCTACATGTCAACTAATCATCAACCCCTCAATGAGTCTATACTCAACATTCTACATGTCAACTAATCATCAACCCCTCAATGAGTCTATACTCAACATCCTACATGTCAACTAATCATCAACCCCTCAATGAGTCTATACTCAACATCCTACATGTCAACTAATCATCAACCCCTCAATGAGTCTATACTCAACATCCTACATGTCAACTAATCATCGACCCCTCAATGAGTCTTTACTCAACATCCTACATGTCAACTAATCATCAACCCCTCAATGAGTCTATACTCAACATCCTACATGTCAACTAATCATCAACCCCTCAATGAGTCTTTACTCAACATCCTACATGTCAACTAATCATCAACCCCTCAATGAGTCTATACTCAACATCCTACATGTCAACTAATCATCAACCCCTCAATGAGTCTTTACTCAACATCCTACATGTCAACTAATCATCAACCCCTCAATTAGTCTTTACTCAACATCCTACATGTCAACTAATCATCGACCCCTCAATGAGTCTATACTCAACATCCTACATGTCAACTAATCATCAACCCCTCAATGAGTCTATACTCAACATCCTACATGTCAACTAATCATCAACCCCTCAATGAGTCTATACTCAACATCCTACATGTCAACTAATCATCGACCCCTCAATGAGTCTTTACTCAACATCCTACATGTCAACTAATCATCAACCCCTCAATGAGTCTATACTCAACATCCTACATGTCAACTAATCATCAACCCCTCAATGAGTCAATACTCAACATCCTACATGTCAACTAATCATCAACCCCTCAATGAGTCTATACTCAACATCCCATGAAAACAAAATATATATATATATTTTTTAAACGTGATTTGAAGCTCTACATCATTATTTATTTTTTTAAATCTCAATGGTGTCTTTAAGTCCTTAGTTGTTTAGGTTATAGCCTAAAAAAATACAGACTGATCTGATTGAAATATCTATGATACCACATCACACCTGCCCGCCCGTCCAGCATCACAACTCTGGACAATTCTGACTTAGAATATGTGGACAACTACAAATACCTGGGTGTCTGGTTAGACTGTAAACTCTCCTTCCAGACTCACATTAAGCATCTCCAATCCAAAATTAAATCTAGAATCGGCTTCCTATTTTGCAACAAAGCATCCTTCATTCATGCTGCCAAACATCCCCTCGTAAAACTGACTATCCTATCCTATCCTCCCATACCCTACATTATTAATCTCATATGTATACGTATATACTGTACTCTATATCATCTACTGCATCTTTATGTAATACATGAATCACTAGCCACTTTAACTATGCCACTTTGTTTACATACTCATCTCATATGTATATACTGCACTCAATACCATCTACTGCATCTTTATGTAATACATGTATCACTAGCCACTTTAACTATGCCACTTTGTTTACATACTCATCTCATATGTACATATTCTTTATCCCCTTACACTTGTGTGTATAAGGTAGTAGTTTTGGAATTGTTAGCTAGATTACTTGTTGGTTATTACTGCATTGTCGGAACTAGAAGCACAAGCATTTCGCTACACTCGCATTAACATCTGCTAACCATGTGTATGTGACAAATAAAATGTTATTTGATTTTATCCTTGACTTTGGCGATGTCATTTACAAAATAGCCTCCAACACTCTACTCAGCAACTTTGTCATCAAAGCCCCATATACTACCCACCACTGCGACCAGTACGCTCTCGTTGGCTGGCCCTCGCTTCATATTCAACGCCAAACCCACTGGCTCCAGGTCATCTATAAGTCTTTGCTAGGTAAAGCCCCGCCTTATCTCAGCTCACTGGTCGCCATAGCAACACCCACCCGTAGCACGCGCTCCAGCAGGTAGATTTCACTGGTCACCCCCAAAGCAGCACCCACCCGTAGCACGCCCTCTAGCAGGTAGATTTCACTGGTCATCCCCAAACCAGCACCCACCCGTAGCACGCGTTCCAGCAGGTATATCTCACTGGTCATCCCCAAAGCCAGTTCCTCTTTTTGCCGCCTTTCCTTCCAGTTCTCTGCTGCCACTGACTGGAACGAACTAATCACTGAAACTGGAGACTCATATCTCCCTCACTAACTTTAAGCACCAGCTGTCAGAGAAGCTCACAGATCACTGCACCTGTGCATAGCCCATCTGTAAATAGCCCATCCAACTACCTCATCCTCAAACTGTTATTTTATTTATTTTGCTCCTTTGCACCCCAGTATCTCTACTTGCACACTCATCTTCTGCACATCTATCACTCCGGTGTTTAATCGCTATATTGTAATTATTTCGCCCCTATGACCTATTTATTGCCTTACCTCCCTTATCTTAACTCATTTGTACACACTGTATATAGATTTTTTCTACTGTATTATTGACTGTATGTTTGTTTATTCCATGTGTAACTCTGTGTTGTTGTTTGTGTCGCACTGCTTTGCTTTACCTTGGCCAAGTCGCAGTTGTAAATGACAATTTGTTCTCAACTGGCCTACCTGGTTAAATAAAGATGGGGGGGGGAAATGTGTTCTATGTGTAGTGTGTTCTATGTGTTGTGTGTTGTATGTGTTCTGTGTGTTGTATGTGTTCTGTGTGTTCTGTGTGTAATATGTGTTGTGTGTGTTCTATGTGTTGTGTGTGTTCTGTGTGTTCTATGTGTTCTGTGTGTAATATGTGTTGTATGTGTTCTGTGTGTTGTATGTGTTCTGTGTGTTGTATGTGTTGTGTGTGTTCTATGTGTTGTGTGTGTTCTATGTGTTGTGTGTGTTCTATGTGTTGTGTGTGTTCTATGTGTTCTGTGTGTTCTATGTGTTCTGTGTGTTCTATGTGTTCTGTGTGTTCTATGTGTTCTGTGTGTTCTATGTGTTCTGTGTGTTCTATGTGTTCTGTGTGTTATATATACATGGTTAAATATTTTTTTTTTTTTTTTTTTAAATAAAAAACAGCCTTTATTATTACTGTCTGATTCAGGACATTTGGTTGGAATGTTGCCTTCAGTTTCTTTTCAAATGATGAAGAGGACAGAATCAAGATGAGGAAGGATCATTTTGATCTGGATAAAAACTTTTTTTTTTAAATAATATATATATATATATATATATATATATATATATATAAAATATATATATAAAGCTTGCCTCAGGTTATTTAATTTACACAATAATGCAGGTGAATTAGTGAATTATCATGATTAACACAAGGGCTGTTGTTAGTGTGTTATTCACCATAATCCACAGGTTTGAGTGCCTTGCTGCATTTATAAAACATTTTAAAAAGTTTACCTACATGTTTTCATTAAAAACACGATTTTAATGAGTAGGAGAGATAACGGGCAATTGTACTTGTTTTTGGTGCGTTTTACTAAATTTCTCAGAAACACTAGAACTAGGCAAAGTCATTGTTTTATATAACAAACGTACATCTGTCTCATAAACATTCATACCATTTATAGGTTTGTGCATAAAACAGTCAGATCACAATATTGATTTCAGTCCGAGAAGTCTGCACTTTTCATTTGCCCCCCCGGGCCAATTGTAACAGTCGCTGTGGGGTCAAATGTAACACCGAAAATGTTTAACTAAATAAATGTAATTAACTTCAAAACCATTCATGTTAATGAATTATCATAGACATATGTAATGATTTCACTAGAAATGTACGTAACCAATATTTACAGTAGCAGCCCTGTTTTTTGCATTGCCATTCAGTTCCTCTCAAACCATCTGTCTGACGGCCATCAGATCTGTTTAGAACATCGTTCAACTTGTCTGGCTTCTACAGGACCCCAAGGCTGATTAATGTTATTATATGATCGTTCAACTTGTCTGGCTTCTACACGACCCCAAGGCTGATTAATGTGAGTATATGATTGTTTAACTTGTCTGGCTTCTACACGACCCCAAGGCTGATTAATGTTATTATATGATCGTTCAACTTGTTCAGCTTCTACACGACCCCAAGGCTGGTTAATGTTATTATATGATCGTTCAACTTGTCTGGCTTCTACACGACCCCAAGGCTGATTAATGTTATTATATGATCGTTCAACTTGTTCAGCTTCTACACAACCCCAAGGCTGGTTAACGTTATTATATGATCGTTTAACTTGTCTGGCTTCTACACGACCCCAAGGCTGGTTAACGTTATTATATGATCGTTCAACTTGTCTGGCTTCTACACGACCCCAAGGCTAGCTAAAGTTGGTATATGATCATTCGTGTATAATTTATACTATCCTAAAGTTAAAATCACTAGTTGTTTTCATAATTTGGCTGCTTGACTTAGGGCAAGGTGGGGGCAAGGTGTTAACCAACCCGGCTGTCATGACAACACCTCTTGTGCCTAGCAAGACAACAATAGTGGAACATGTCAATCATGTTTATGTAACAGTATAACTTTAGTCCGTCCCCAACCTGGCGCGAACCAGGGACCCTCTGCACACATCAACAACAGTTACCCACGAAACATCGTTACCCATCGCTCCCCAAAAACCACGGCCCTTGCAGAGCAAAGGGGAACTACTACTTCAAGGTCTCAGAGCAAGTGACGTCACCGATTGAAACTCTATTTAGCGCGCACCACTAACTAAGCTAGCCGTTTCACATCCGTTACATTTAGTCAATGTAGGGCAGCAAAATGCAGACTTCAGGGCAACAAAATGCAGACTTTCATTAGTCACTGTAGAAAGATTTATACAAATGCCCTCTGTTGGAAACCATATAGTTGACTAGAACTATGAGGTTGTCCTGTCTAGCCGCTTTTTTTTACAGGAATGGGAGACGGATTGTTGATATCGATTTTATGAATTGTGTATGTGTATGTAATATAATAGGAAGACTTTTAATCCATTAACGTTTGGTTGGTTGACCCCACTCTTTGTACCTTTAACTATTCCTACAATACAAAACAACATAGTCAAGTGTAGAATACTCTTCAAAAAAACAGACATTAGTTCAACAACTACAGAATTTGTGGCCCTATTTGTAAGATGGTACTTACTGGTGTTAATCAGATTTCCAGTCTTCTCTAATTCTCTCTCTTCCTCATCCAATGTGACAGTAATCTCCCCTTCTTCCTTAACTTCAAACACTTCTTCCACTGTGACCGTCAACTCCCCCTCCTCCTCTTTCACTCCAAACACTGTAGCCTGCTGCTCCACCTTCACTCTGAAAGCTTCTTCTTCTTCTTTTACAGTAACATCCTCTTCTTTCACTGTAACGTCTTTCTCTTCTTCTTTAACTGTAACAACATCATCCTCTACTTCTTGTTTAACTGTGACAGCCTCCTCCTCTTTCATGAGAGCTTCTTTCTCCGTCCAGCCGACCACCTCTTCTTTATCAGGAGAGTAGCTTAGTGAACTCATGGTCGGGATGTTAGTTAGCTAACGTTAGCTGGTTAGCATTAATGATTAGCCAGGTGCTACTTCTGATTTAACCAGTCAGCTAGCTGACTACTAGCAGCGTAAAATGAAATTAAATTCGGCAATACGACAGACTTGTGTTTCAAACACAGTGGCTAATATACACCGACAGTGGCTCAAGAAATGTAGTGTTTCAGCTGTTAGCTAGCAAGCTACCGAGGTGGATGACTAGCTGTTGTTGTTGAAGACGCGTCCTGTCCACTAGATTATACGTCACGATGGTAGCTTCACCCGAAATACACACATCGCCATCTGCTGACCGGAGTGGATAACGCAGTTGAGAGAATAAAAAAATGGGTTTATTTTTTTGTTTATTTTTATGAAATAGTAATATTATATTGCGACATACAAAGAGAAGTACGGTGTCGTATGCCGCCACTCCAATAAAAAAATGTTTTTAAAAATGTATTGTATTTTTATACCTTTATTTCAACAAGGACCACAGCCTGAGACCAAGGTCTCTTTTACAGCTGGGCCCTGCTTATACATGTTTACACATATAGTTTAGGTACAACGATAAAGAAACTACACAAGACAAACAAAACGATCACAGACAACACAAAAAAAATAAAAAATACAGCAACAGATTTAATTTACACACAGGTTATTCCCCTAACAGGTTATTCCCCTAACAGGTTATTCAACTAACAGGTTATTCAACTAACAGGTTATTCTACTAACAGGTTATTCCCCTAACAGGTTATTCCCCTAACAGGTTATTCTACTAACAGGTTATTCCCCTAACAGGTTATTCTACTAACAGGTTATTCCCCTAACAGGTTATTCTACTAACAGGTTATTCCCCTAACAGGTTATTCCCCTAACAGGTTATTCCCCTGACAGGTTATTCCCCTAACAGGTTATTCTACTAACAGGTTATTCCCCTAACAGGTTATTCCCCTAACAGGTTAATCTACTAACAGGTTATTCCCCTAACAGGTTATTCCCCTAACAGGTTATTCTACTAACAGGTTATTCCCCTTATCAGGTTATTCTACTAACAGGTTATTCTACTAACAGGTTATTCTACTAACAGGTTATTCTACTAACAGGTTATTCCCCTAACAGGTTATTCCCCTTATCAGGTTATTCTACTAACAGGTTATTCCCCTAACAGGTTATTCCCCTAACAGGTTATTCCCCTAACAGGTTAATCTACTGACAGGTTATTCCCCTAACAGGTTATTCTACTAACAGGTTATTCCCCTTATCAGGTTATTCTACTAACAGGTTATTCCCCTAACAGGTTATTCTACTAACAGGTTATTCCCCTAACAGGTTATTCCCCTAACAGGTTATTCCCCTAACAGGTTATTCAACTAACAGGTTATTCCCCTAACAGGTTATTCTACTAACAGGTTATTCCCCTAACAGGTTATTCCCCTGACAGGTTATTCCCCTAACAGGTTATTCTACTAACAGGTTATTCCCCTAACAGGTTATTCCCCTAACAGGTTAATCTACTAACAGGTTATTCCCCTAACAGGTTATTCCCCTAACAGGTTATTCTACTAACAGGTTATTCCCCTTATCAGGTTATTCTACTAACAGGTTATTCTACTAACAGGTTATTCTACTAACAGGTTATTCTACTAACAGGTTATTCTACTAACAGGTTATTCTACTAACAGGTTATTCCCCTAACAGTTTATTCCCCTTATCAGGTTATTCTACTAACAGGTTATTCCCCTAACAGGTTATTCCCCTAACAGGTTATTCCCCTAACAGGTTAATCTACTGACAGGTTATTCCCCTAACAGGTTATTCTACTAACAGGTTATTCCCCTTATCAGGTTATTCTACTAACAGGTTATTCCCCTAACAGGTTATTGCACTAACAGGTTATTCTACTAATAGGTTATTCTACTAACATGTTATTCCACTAACAGGTCATTCCCCTAACAGGTTATTCTACTAACAGGTTATTCCCCTAACAGGTTATTCCCCTAACAGGTTATTCCACGAAAAGGTTATTCTGCTAACAGCACAAGAACATTCCCCAAAACAGTTACAAGCAAAACAACAATAAAAATCCTCCAAAAAATGTTTAAAATGAGCAACAGGGGGACAAGAGTCTCAAGTTGAAGTTTAGTCTGCAGGCTATTCCATAGGCAAGGAGCGTAACAGGAAAAGGCAGCCATCCCCAACTCTTTGGAAATCGCATGGGCCTCAAGTGTAATCCGTGCTTGAGACCTGGTTTTAGGAATTATAATTCTAATATTGATGAGTGATGATAATTAAGAAGGTAGTTTATTCAGAAGTGCTTTATAGACAAACACGAGAGCATGTTGTTCTCGTCTCACGGACAGCGAAATCCAACCCACATTATCATATAAAACACAGTGGTGAGTTTTGTAGCTAGCACCCGTAATAAACCTAAGTGTGCAATGAGAAGTAGCATCCAGCCATTTAAGTGTTGATGCCGTAGCATGCATATAAATAACATCCCCATAATCTATAACAGACATAAAAGTAGCTTGCACAATTTGTCTTCTATTTGTAGAGGACAAACATGTCCTGTTTCTATAGAGGAAGACTAGCTTGATTTTTAGCCGTTTACAAAGTTCGTCAACATGCATTTTAATAGAGAGTTTATCATCCAACCATATCCATAAGTATTTACATGCAGAGACCTGATTAATTTGAGAACCATCTATGCTCGTAATTGCAAGTGTATTTTCAACCAACTTTTTGAACCTATTAAAAATCACAAAAGTTTAAGCTGTATAAAAGACCCTTGTAATATCTTAAAATCTGTCTCCAATAGTGATAATGCTTGGTCAGCCGTTGAAGCGATAGAGTACATGACAGTGTCATCAGCATATAAATGAATTTGACACTTTTTTATCTCATCACCGATATTGTTTATGTAGAGAGTGAACAATAATGAACCAAGTATAGAACCTGGTGGAACCCCCTTTAACCAACTCCAATGGCTCTGACTGGATGCCGTCGACTCTAAAAGCCTCTAACTATCCTTTAGATAGTCATGAAACCAACGACAGGGATCCAGTCCCATTGACGACAGCTTACCCAAAAGTATCGCATGGTCTACAGTGTCAAAAGCTTTAGATAAATCCATGAACAAGGCGGCACAGTACTTTCTATTATCTAGGGCATTAGTAATATAATTTACAATACGTACAGTGGCCGTAATAGTACTGTGTTTAGGTCTAAAGTCATATTGATTACTAGAAAGAGTATTGTTAACAGTTAAAAAGGATTGTAGTTGCCTATTCACCAGTGACTGTAGAAGTTTAGCCAAACAGGAGAGCTTAGAGATGGGCCGATAATTATCCAACTCCTCCCTTGAGGAGTGGTTAAACAAAAGCTGTTCTCCAAGATTTAGGAATCTTTCCTCCCACTAATGTTTGATTAAAGATGTGCGTCACTACACCAGCAATAACAGGTGCCGCACACGTGAGTAAATATGGATCCAGATTGTCAGCGGCTAATGATTTCTTAGACTCCATAGCAGATAGTGCAGATAAGACCTCATCTCCTGTGACTTTTGGAATATTAAAAACCAGCTTACTGTTTTCCACATCAGCTAAATGCCGAGGGGCTGAAAATATACTGACGCTCTGGACTGGGTACTGTCACCAGACGCTCTGGACTGGGTACTGTCACCAGACGCTCTGGACTGGGTACTGTCACCAGACGCTCTGGACTGGGTACTGTCACCAGACGCTCTGGACTGGGTACTGTCACCAGACGCTCTGGACTGGGTACTGTCACCAGACGCTCTGGACTGGGTACTGTCACAAGACGCTCTGGACTGGGTACTGTCGCCAGACGCTCTGGACTGGGTACTGTCGCCAGACGCTCTGGACTGGGTACTGTCGCCTGACGTTCTGGACTGAGTACTGTCGCCAGACGTTCTGGACTGAGTACTGTCGCCAGACGTTCTGGACTGAGTACTGTCGCCAGACGTTCTGGACTGGGCACTGTCACCAGACGCTCTGGACTGGGTACTGTCGCCGGACGCTCTGGACTGGGTACTGTCGCCAGACGTTCTGGACTGGGTACTGTCACCAGACGCTCTGGACTGGGTACTGTCACAAGACGCTCTGGACTGGGTACTGTCGCCAGACGCTCTGGACTGGGTACTGTCGCCAGACGCTCTGGACTGGGTACTGTCGCCTGACGTTCTGGACTGAGTACTGTCGCCAGACGTTCTGGACTGAGTACTGTCGCCAGACGTTCTGGACTGAGTACTGTCGCCAGACGTTCTGGACTGGGCACTGTCACCAGACGCTCTGGACTGGGTACTGTCGCCGGACGCTCTGGACTGGGTACTGTCGCCAGACGTTCTGGACTGAGTACTGTCGCCAGACGTTCTGGACTGAGTACTGTCGCCAGACGTTCTGGACTGGGCACTGTCTCCAGACGCTCTGGACTGGGTACTGTCGCCGGACACTCTGGACTGGGTACTGTCGCCAGACGTTCTGGACTGGGCACTGTCACCAGACGTTCTGGACTGAGTACTGTCACCAGACGTTCTGGACTGGGTACTGTTGCCGGACGTTCTGGACTGGGTACTGGCGCCGGACGTTCTGGACTGAGTACTGTCGCCAGACGTTCTGGACTGGGTACTGTTGCCGGACGTTCTGGACTGCCGAGGTGCACAGTAGGCCTGGTGTGTGGTACCGGCACTGGTGTTACCGGGCAAGGGACACGCATCTCAGGGCGAGTGTGAGGAGCAGGAACAGGGCGTACTGGACCCTGGAGGCGCACTGGAGGCCTGGTGCGTGGTGCCGGCACTGGTGGTACTGGGCTGGTGACACACACCTCGAGGCGAGTGCGGGGAGCAGGCACAGGATACACTGGGCCACGGAGACGCATTGGAGATCTGGAACGTATAGCTGACTCAATGCGTCCTGGCTGGATGCCCATTCTTGCCCGACAAATGCGAAGAGCTAGAATAGAGCGCACCGGGCTAGAATAGCGCACTGGAGACCCCGTGCGCTCCAACGCATAACACGGTATCTGACCAGTAACACGCTCCCCACAGTAAGCACGAAGAGTTGGGATCAAACCCGGATCTGTAGTAATGCCTCTAGCACTGATCAGTGCCTAAGACCGCTGTGCCACTCAGGAGGCCCATCCAGTTGCACTTTACAATGAGAAAGAGCCTTCCTAATGCAGAAAAGTTGGCGTTATGCCACTTGGCAGCCGTGGCTTCCTCTCATGCACAGGTTGACATTATGGCCGGTTGTTTGAGTTGATCAACTTTTATTTTCTTCTCGGTTTGAGGCTATTAAAGTCACTCTGTTAGATGTGACCAGACTAGTAAAGTCACTCTGTTAGATGGGACCAGACTAGTAAAGTCACACTGTTAGATGTGACCAGACTAGTAAAGTCACTCTGTTAGATGTGACCAGACTAGTAAAGTCACTCTGTTAGATGTGACCAGACTAGTAAAGTCACTCTGTTAGATGTGACCAGACTAGTAAAGTCACTCTGTTAGATGTGACCAGACTATTAAAGCCACTCTGTTAGATGTGACCAGACTAGTAAAGTCACTCTGTTATAGATGTGACCAGACTAGTAAAGCAACTCTGTTAGATGTGACCAGACTAGTAAAGCCACTCTGTTAGATGTGACCAGACTATTAAAGCCACTCTGTTAGATGTGACCAGACTAGTAAAGTCACTCTGTTAGATGTGACCAGACGATTAAAGTCACTCTGTTAGATGTGACCAGACTATTAAAGCCACTCTGTTAGATGTGACCAGACTATTAAAGCCACTCTGTTAGATGTGACCAGACTAGTAAAGCCACCCTGTTAGATGTGACCAGACTAGTAAAGCCACTCTGTTAGATGTGACCAGACTAGTAAAGTCACTCTGTTAGATGTGACCAGACGATTAAAGTCACTCTGTTAGATGTGACCAGACGATTAAAGTCACTCTGTTAGATGTGACCAGACTATTAAAGCCACTCTGTTAGATGTGACCAGACTATTAAAGCCACTCTGTTAGATGTGACCAGACTAGTAAAGTCACTCTGTTAGATGTGACCAGACTATTAAAGTCACTCTGTTAGATGTGACCAGACTAGTAAAGCCACTCTGTTAGATGTGACCAGACTATTAAAGCCACTCTGTTAGATGTGACCAGACTATTAAAGTCACTCTGTTATAGATGTGACCAGACTATTCCCTTAAAGCCACTCTGTTAGATGTGACCAGACTAGTAAAGTCACTCTGTTAGATGTGACCAGACTATTAAAGTCACTCTGTTATAGATGTGACCAGACTATTCCCTTAAAGCCACTCTGTTAGATGTGACCAGACTAGTAAAGTCACTCTGTTAGATGTGACCAGACTAGTAAAGACACTCTGTTAGATGTGACCAGACTAGTAAAGTCACTCTGTTAGATGTGACCAGACTAGTAAAGTCACTCTGTTATAGATGTGACCAGACTAGTAAAGTCACTCTGTTATAGATGTGACCAGACTAGTAAAGTCACTCTGTTATAGATGTGACCAGACTAGTAAAGTCACTCTGTTATAGATGTGACCAGACCAGTAAAGCCACTCTGTTAGATACATATCATCAGAGGACCAGCGATGGAAACAATGGAGCAAATGCATCACGTTGAAACGGCCCTCAATATTCTGTAGTCTTTGAGGAATGACACACAGACAGGAAACACAGAGGTAGAAACTGACTCCATATTCTGTAGTCTTTGAGGAACGACACCAGTGTGTATACATGGAAACTGACTCCATATTCTGCTCATGTTTTTTTTAAATAAAACATTTATATTTGAGTCCTGCTTTGTACTCTTTTGATTTCATGTGACAAACAAAAACACAGTCGCAAGCTTATAGTTTCCACCTGATTGGTTTGGTAGAAGACAAAAACGCTGGGCACGCTATGGGGCGTGGGACGTCCTCTACAATAATATGCCTGCTCTAAATTATTTCAGACCAGCAGGTGGCAATAGTGTACACTGTGTTGATCAAAGCATTGAGTAATGTACCTATTTTTGACACAATTGGCTGGAAAATCTAAACGCTTGGCTTCCCCGTCACTACTCCCCTGTATGTGTTATATAGACACCGGCCCCACAGGTTATTACAGGTAATATAGACGCCGGCCCCACAGGTTATTACAGGTTATATAGACACCGGCCCCACAGGTTATTACAGGTTATATAGGAAGTGATAAGGCTTCTTCCCTGTATGTGTTGTGTTCTTTCATGACCTTTCAGGCTCCCTATCTGGGTAAAACCTTTTCCACACTGAGAGCATTGGAAAGGCTTCTCCCTTGTGTGTGTTCTGTCATGCTTTTTCAGGCTCCCCATCTGGGTAAAACCCTTTCCACACTGAGCGCATTGGAAAGGCTTTTCTACAGTGTGTGTTCTCTCATGTGATTTCAGAGTACCTGATTGGGCAAACGCCTTTCCACACTGAGAGCATTGGAAAGGCTTCTCTACAGAGTGTGTTCTCTCATGTGATTTCAAGGTACCTGATTGGGTAAAACTCTTACCACAGTGGGAGCAGAGGTAGGGCTTCTCTCCAGTGTGTATTCTTTTATGTTTTTCCAGTTGCCCTAACTGTGTAAAGCTCTTTTCACACTGGGAACAGTGGAAAGGCTTCTCTACTGAGTGTGTTCGCTCGTGTTTTTTCAGGTTACTTGACATGGAGAATCTCTTTCCACACTGGGAGCAGTGGAAAGGCTTTTCTCCTGGGTGCCTCCTCTCATGTGATTTCAGATACCCTAAATGGGTAAAACTCTTTCCACACTGAGAGCAGTGATGTTGTCTTGCTGGTTTGGGCGTCTCTGGGTCTGGTTCCCCTGAAGGACTCTTTTCGCTGTCAAAGTGAGAGTCTGGTCTCTCTCCTGTCAAAGACAAGAGTATTTTGTTAAATAGAGAGACCTGAATAAAACCTCCACATTTTTAAACTGTCTCCCTATGAGCTTTAATCCAGTCTAGATCCCTCATTATAATATGGGTTGTTTGGATCGTGCTGATTGATTGGTAGCTGTTAGTTATTCACGATAATCCACTGATAATAGCTGTTAACGGTTCCATTTTAATTATCCCTAAACATCCGCTGTAACATGTAATAACCTGTAATAACCTGTGGGGCCGGTGTCTATATAACCTGTAATAACCTGTGGGGCCGGTGTCTATATAACCTGTAATAACCTGTGGGGCCGGTGTCTATATAACCTGTAATAACCTGTGGGGCCGGTGTCTATATAACCTGAAATAACCTGTGGGGCCGGTGTCTATGTAACCTGTAATAACCTGTGGGACCAGTGTCTATATAACCTGTAATAACCTGTGGGGCCGGTGTCTATATAACCTGTAATAACCTGTGGGGCCGGTGTCTATATAACCTGAAATAACCTGTGGGGCCGGTGTCTATATAACCTGAAATAACCTGTGGGGCCAGTGTCTATATAACCTGTAATAACCTGTGGGGCCGGGGTCTATATAACCTGTAATAACCTGTGGGGCCGGCGTCTATATAACCTGTAATAACCTGTGGGGCCGGGGTCTATATAACCTGAAATAACCTGTGGGGCCGGTGTCTATATAACCTGTAATAACCTGTGGGGCCAGTGTCTATATAACCTGTAATAACCTGTAATAACCTGTGGGGCCGGTGTCTATATAACCTGAAATAACCTGTGGGGCCGGGGTCTATATAACCTGAAATAACCTGTGGGGCCGGCGTCTATATAACCTGTAATAACCTGTGGGGCCGGGGTCTATATAACCTGAAATAACCTGTGGGGCCGGGGTCTATATAACCTGTAATAACCTGTGGGGCCAGTGTCTATATAACCTGTAATAACCTGTAATAACCTGTGGGGCCGGTGTCTATATAACCTGAAATAACCTGTGGGGCCAGTGTCTATATAACCTGTAATAACCTGTGGGGCCGGGGTCTATATAACCTGTAATAACCTGTGGGGCCGGGGTCTATATAACCTGAAATAACCTGTGGGGCCGGTGTCTATATAACCTGTAATAACCTGTGGGGCCGGGGTCTATATAACCTGTAATAACCTGTGGGGCCGGCGTCTATATAACCTGTAATAACCTGTGGGGCCGGGGTCTATATAACCTGAAATAACCTGTGGGGCCGGTGTCTATATAACCTGTAATAACCTGTGGGGCCAGTGTCTATATAACCTGTAATAACCTGTAATAACCTGTGGGGCCGGTGTCTATATAACCTGAAATAACCTGTGGGGCCAGTGTCTATATAACCTGTAATAACCTGTAATAACCTGTGGGGCCCGGGGTCTATATAACCTGTAATAACCTGTGGGGCCGGTGTCTATATAACCTGTAATAACCTGTGGGGCCGGCGTCTATATTACCTGTAATAACCTGTGGGGCCGGTGTCTATATAACCTGTAATAACTTGTGGGGCCGGGGTCTATATAACCTGTAATAACTTGTGGGGCCGGGGTCTATATAACCTGTAATAACCTGTAATAACCTGTGGGGCCGGGGTCTATATAACCTGTAATAACCTGTGGGGCCGGGGTCTATATAACCTGTAATAACCTGTGGGGCCGGTGTCTATATAACCTGTAATAACCTGTGGGGCCGGGGTCTATATAACCTGTAATAACCTGTGGGGCCGGGGTCTATATAACCTGTAATAACCTGTGGGGCCAGTGTCTATATAACCTGTAATAACCTGTGGGGCCGGGGTCTATATAACCTGTAATAACCTGTAATAACCTGTGGGGCCGGGGTCTATATTACCTGTAATAACCTGTGGGGCCGGTGTCTATATAACCTGTAATAACTTGTGGGGCCGGGGTCTATATAACCTGTAATAACCTGTGGGGCCGGGGTCTATATAACCTGTAATAACCTGTGGGGCCGGGGTCTATATAACCTGTAATAACCTGTGGGGCCGGGGTCTATATAACCTGTAATAACCTGTGGGGCCAGTGTCTATATAACCTGTAATAACCTGTGGGGCCGGGGTCTATATAACCTGTAATAACCTGTAATAACCTGTGGGTCCGGAGTCTATATAACCTGTAATAACCTGTAGGCCCGGGGTCTATATAACCTGTAATAACCTGTAATAACCTGTAATAACCTGTGGGTCCGGAGTCTATATAACCTGTAATAACCTGTGGGCCCGGGGTCTATATAACCTGTAATAACCTGTGGGGCCGGGGTCTATATAACCTGTAATAACTTGTGGGGCCGGGGTCTATATAACCTGTAATAACCTGTGGGGCCAGTGTCTATATAACCTGTAATAACCTGTGGGGCCGGGGTCTATATAACCTGTAATAACCTGTGGGGCCGGTGTCCATAGATTTCACCCAAATGTCCTGAAATCATGAGCTGGTGGTAATTATAGGTTATATGACGTGGTATCATAGAGATTTCAATCAGGTCAGTCTGTTTTCCCTTATAGCTAAAAACCTAAGGACTTAAAGATTTTTGTTGCCCCCCCCACACACTCATGTAGCTTTAAAGGTTGGCTTTGGGCACACACAAAAAAGTCCAACTCCACCTCTCAATTTTCTAACAGAAATGGGATGTGCCTTTTGTGGTTCAGCGATGTATCATTGTTCTTGCGCGCCGCGACCGACGGAGCTAGTTCGTAAACTAAAGGGGTCTACAGACAATACGCAAACAGGGCCGAAGGAGCTTAGCGCAGTGTTGCAATGTCGTTTTTCCTTACAAAAGGGGCGACTTCTTGTAATACGCTTCGTCATTCAAAGCAAGATTGTGAAGATTGAGGGACGGCATTGAGAGCGTTTTTGCAACGGAAGTCCCGCCCCTGTGTCTACATCACGTTTTTTCCGGTATCCCTTCTGGTGTAAACACAGATGGACGTTCTGCTTCTTTGCTTCTACTACGTGCCAGTGGTGGGAAAAGTACCCAATTGTCAAACTTGAGTAAAAGTAAAGATAACTTATTAATAAGTTGCCCAGTAAAATACTACTTGAGTAAAATAATCGTTTTAAATATACTTACTTATCAAAAGTAAATGTAATCTCAAAAATATACTTGTGTTTCAAAAGTAAAAGTATAAATAATTTCACATTCCTAATATTTAGCAAACCAGACAACAGGATGTTCATTTGTATTTGTTTTTATTTACGGATAGCCAGGGGCTAAATTCAACACTCAAGACATCATTTACAAATGAAGCATTTGTGTTTTGTGAGTCTGCCTGATAAGAGGCAGGAGGGATGACCAGGGATGTTCTCTTGATGTGCTTGAATTGGAAAATGTTCCTGCTGCTAAGCATTCATCATCGTGTAACAAGTACTTTTGGGGAAAATGTATGCAGTAAAAATGACATGTTTTTCTTTAGGAGTAAAAGTTGTCAAAAAAATCTATAGTGAAGTAAAGTACAAGTAGCCAATAAAACGACTTAAGTAAAAATATTTTCAAATAGAAGACAACTCAGAAGACCTCTAGTGATGTTCTGACTGACATGTTATCTACCTTCCATCCACCCACTCAGAAGACCTCTAGTGATGTTCTGACTGACATGTGATCTACCTTCCACCCACCCACTCAGAAGACCTCTAGTGATGTTCTGACTGACATGTGATCTACCTTCCACCCACCCACTCAGAAGACCTCTAGTGATGTTCTGACTGACATGTGATCTACCTTCCACCCACCCACTCAGAAGACCTCTAGTGATGTTCTGACTGACTGACATGTGATCTACCATCCATTCACCACCTCAGAAGACCTCTAGTGATGTTCTGACTGACACGCTGTAAACCAAACAACTAAACGTCCTGAGGTTTTAAGGTCAGAATCAAGAAATACACACAATATTCATCCATTTTATAATTTACATTTTATAATATCCAAATCATGTCATTAACATGTAAGGTTTCTTACATGTATCCAACATATCAAAGTGTAGAATCAAAATCAAATACATTTTAAAAGTGTAATCTGATTTTAGACATAATCCTGTCTCAGAAACTAAAACAGGCCTATTCTAGAGAATGATTTCATGTAAACAATATGATTTAATGTGGCATAAAACAACAGTCAAACATCAGTCAGAACACAGTGACTCATCAGAACACAGTGACTCATCAGAACACAGTGACTCATCGGAACACAGTGACTCATCGGAACACTATTCTATTCTATTCTATGATGTGATTTCAGGTCTTCTGTGTGTATTTTTTATTTAACAACCTGATATTCATTACGCAATGGGAACATGGGTACACACATCGCCAGAGTGTTTTCTCTTCTTATGTTTGCGCAGACTTCCTAAATGGAAAAAATCATTTCCACACAGGGAGCAATGGTAAGGTATCTCTCCTGTGTGTGTTCGCTCATGTAATTTTAGGTCATGTGATTGTGAAAATCTCTTTCTACAATGGGCACAGGGGTAAGGCTTTTCTCCTGTGTGTGTCCTCTCATGTGATTTTAGGTCCTGTGATCGTGAAAATCTCTTTCCACAATTTGCACAGGGGTAAGGCTTTTCTCCTGTGTGTATTCTATTATGTTTGTTCAGGCTCCCTGACTGTGTAAAACTCTTTTCACACTGGGAGCAGTGGTATGGTTTCTCCCCCGTGTGTGTCCTCTCGTGTGATTTTAGATCCTGTGATCCTGAAAATCTCTTTGGACAATAGGCACAGGGATAAGGCTTTTCTCCTGTGTGTATTCTATTATGTTTGTTCAGGCTCCCTAACTGGGTAAAACTCTTTTCACACTGGGTGCAGTGGTATGGTTTCTCCCCTGTGTGTATCCTCTCGTGTGATTTTAGTTGCTGTGATCGTAAAAATCTCTTTCCACACTGGGAACATTGGAAAGACTTTTCTCCTGAGTGTTTCCTTTCATGCTCTTTCAGGCTTCCTAACTGGGTAAAACTCTTTCCACACAAGGAGCAGTGGTATGGTCTCTCCCCTGTGTGTGTCCTCTCGTGCTCCTTCAGCTTATCTGACGACCTAAAATTATTTCCACAATGGGAACAGCGGTAAGGCTTTTCTCCTGTGTGTATTCGATTATGTTTGTTCAGGCTCCATAACTGGGTAAAACTCTTTCCACACTGGGAGCAGAGAAAAGGTTTCTCCCTTGTGTGTGTCCTCTGATGTATTTTAAGGTACCGTGACAACTTAAAACTCTTATTACACTGGGAGCAGTCGAGTCGTCTCACTGGTTTGGGAGTCTCTGGGTCTGGTTCCCCTGAAGCACTCTTACTGCTGTCAGAGTGAGAGTCTGGTCTCTCTCCTGCCAAAGACAGAGTATTTGGTTAAGCAGAGAGACCTGAATAAAACCCCCACATGATAAAACTGTCTTCCTATGAGGTTTTAATCTAGACTCATTATAAACCGTACATTTGGATCTTTGATGCCGATTGGTTAAAAGCCGTTAGTTAGTCCCAATACTACCCGGGTAATGGCTATTAACAGTTCCATTTGAATCATTCCTACACATCCATTGTCCCACAGCCCAGCCAGGCCATTTATAAACTAATATCCACTGTCCCACAGCCCAGCCAGGCAATTCATAAACTAATCTCCACTGTCCCACAGCCCAGCCAGGCCATTTATAAACTAATCTTCACTGTCCCACAGCCCAGCCAGGCAATTCATAAACTAATCTCCACTGTCCCACAGCCTAGCCAGGCAATTCATAAACTAATCTCCACTGTCCCACAGCCTAGCCAGGCAATTCATAAACTAATCTCCACTGTCCCACAGCCCAGCCAGGCCATTTATAAACTAATCTCCACTGTCCCACAGCCCAGCCAGGCAATTCATAAACTAATCTCCACTGTCCCACAGCCTAGCCAGGCAATTCATAAACTAATCTCCACTGTCCCACAGCCTAGCCAGGCAATTCATAAACTAATCTCCACTGTCCCACAGCCCAGCCAGGCAATTCATAAACTAATCTCCACTGTCCCACAGCCTAGCCAGGCAATTCATAAACTAATCTCCACTGTCCCACAGCCTAGCCAGGCAATTCATAAACTAATCTCCACTGTCCCACAGCCTAGCCAGGCAATTTATAAACTAATCTCCACTGTCCCACAGCCCAGACAGGAAATTCTCTCCACTGGGGAAAAAAAAGCATCTAGACATTATTACCCCATGCTTCTAGTGAAATATTTGGTTTGTAACAGAAGGGACTTGTTCAAACCCGTTGCTATCCGCCTCTCTGCATTTCAAATAAAAGAAAATACGTATTCTGGTGATTTATTATTCAATAGAAATGTCAGAAGTCGTTTTCACATAACGTTTATACAGTATTGTCTGAACTGAGAATCAAATATGCTTCACAAAAAAATAACATAGTAGCTGTGGCAGAATAAATATTTTGAAAGGGTGAATATTTCTGCATCTATCAGTGCCATCAGGTGATGTGTTCATGTAAACATGATTGTTAGAGCCATTTTTGTATCAGAAAGATATTTTGTCTAGGGATACAAATTTAGATTAATTTTGATGCCGACTAACCAACCCTCATTAAGCGGTTAACAAACGGTCAACAAAAAAAATCCAAACAGTAAAATGATGTGACCAACAGAAAATACTATCAGAGATCTGTATATTATGACAAGATTCTCAAGTCTTTGCCCTAACAATGGGAGTTGTCCCAACGGCGTGAAGGCAGCCGACAAGTTCAGGTCCAAAATAAGCCGATAGAAACGCATTGGGCATATTTTGACGAGAGTGAAACCTCTCGCTTCACTTCTTCCACTTCTTCCTCTCTGATGCTATTGTGACGGAAAATGTTGTTTGTGCTTTTCTAATAACCAATGTATGTGTTCATGTAAGCGACTGATTGAACGAATCCTCACTATCGGCGTCTGCAATTTGGCAATATGCTCAGACCCTTGTTTTGAGAACGAAAGGGATATCTCAGTTTCAAGGTCTCAGCTTGGAGAGAAGAAGTCTCGTGGGGGTATTAGTCTGTCACATGCATGAACCAAACGTTAATAATGAATAAACTGTGAATGATGAATAAGCTAAATCATGCAAATATAACTTGTTAGCAGTATATAAGAGATCTAACAGGACTGCCCCGGAGGAGCTCCCTGCAGGCCGGCACTTTATTCATTTCAGTTTGACTGTGACCTCTCCAGCTTGGTGTTAATAAACAACGATTTATTTCAGTTTGACTGTGACCTCTCCAGCTTGGTGTTAATAAACAATGATTCATTTCAGTTTGACTGTAATTTTGGCCCATTCCTCCATGCAGATCTCCTCGAGAGCAGTGATGTTTTGGGGCTGTTGCTGGGCTACACAGACTTTCAACTCCCTCCAAAGATTTTCTATGGGGTTGAGATCTGGAGACTGGCTAGGCCACTCCAGGACCTTGAAATGCTTCTTACGAAGCCACTCCTTCGTTGCCTGGGCGGTGTGTTTGGGATCATTGTCATGCATTGTCATGCTGAAAGACCCAGCCACGTTTCATCTTCAATGCCCTTGCTGATGGAAGGAGGTTTTCACTCAAAATCTCACAACACATGGCCCCATTCATTCTTTCCTTTACACGGATCAGTCGTCCTGGTCCCTTTGCAGAAAAACAGCCCCAAAGCATGATGTTTCCACCCCCATGCTTCACAGTAGGTATGGTGTTCTTTGGATGCAACTCAGCATTCTTTGTCCTCCAAACACGACAAGTTGAGTTTTGGTTTCATCTGACCATATGATAATTCTCCCAATCTTCTGGATCATCCAAATGCTCTCTAGCAAACTTCAGACGGGCCTGGACATGTACTGGCTTAAGCAGGGGGACACGTCTGGCAGTGCAGGATTTAAGTCCCTGGCGGCGTAGTGTGTTACTGATGGTAGGCTTTGTTACTTTGGTCCCAGCTCTCTGCAGGTCATTCACTAGGTCCCCCCGTGGGGTTCTGGGATTTTTGCCCACCGTTCTTGTGATCATTTTGACCCCACGGGGTGAGATCTTGCATGGAGTCCCAGATCGAGGGAAATTATCAGTGGTCTTGCATGTCTTCCATTTCCTAATAATTGCTCCCACAGTTGATTTCTTCAAACCAAGCTGCTTACCTATTGCAGATTCAGTCTTCCCAGCCTGGTGCAGGTCTACAATTTGGTTTCTGGTGTCCTCCTTTGACAGCTCAGGTCTTGGCCATAGTGGAGTTTGGAGTGTGACTGTTTGAGGTTGTGGACAGGTGTCTTTTATACTGATAACAAGTTCAAACAGGTGCCATTAATACAGGTAACAAGTGGAGGACAGAGGAGCCTCTTAAAGAAGAAGTTACAGGTCTGTGAGAGCCAGAAATCTTGCTTGTTTGTAGGTGACCAAATACTTATTTTCCACCATAATTTGCAAATAAATTCATTAAAAATCCTACAATGTGATTTTCTGGAATTTTTTTCTCATTTTGTCTGTCATAGTTGAAGTGTACCTATGATGAAGATTACAGGCCTCTCTCATCTTTTTAAGTGGGAGAACTTGCACAATTGGTGGCTGACTAAATACTTTTTTGCCCCACTGTATATATCCATACTGCCATTAATTTGTATGGGTTACCTCCAGATGAAGGGGTCGTAGAGCAAAACAGAAGAAAAGAGTCTCCCTTTTCCATAGAAAAGGTCATTGTAGTTTTGAAGGCCACACCGTTCGGACGCTACAGACGTTTTAATGAGAAGATCTATTTTCAGGATGTCTTTTTTTTACGTTGCTGCTACTGTTTATTATCTATGCATAGTCATTTTACCCCTACCTACATGTCCATATTACCTCAATTACCTCGACTAACCTGTACCCCAGCACATTGACTCGGTACCGGTACTCATTGTATATAGCCTCCACATTGACTCTGTACTGGTACCCCCTGTATATAGCCTCCACATTGACTCTGTACCGGTACCCCCTGTATATAGCCTCCACATTAACTCTGTACTGGTTCCCCCTGTATATAGCCTCCACATTGACTCTGTACTGGTACCTCCTGTATATAGCCTCCACATTGACTCTGTACTGGTACCCCCTGTATATAGCCTCCACATTGACTCTGTACTGGTACCTCCTGTATATAGCCTCCACATTGACTATGTACTGGTACCTCCTGTATATAGCCTCCACATTGACCCTGTACTGGTACCTCCTGTATATAGCCTCCACATTGACTCTGTACTGGTACCTCCTGTATATAGCCTCCACATTGACTCTGTACTGGTACCCCCTGTATATAGCCTCCACATTGACTCTGTACTGGTACCTCCTGTATATAGCCTCCACATTGACTCTGTACTGGTACCCCCTGTATATAGCCTCCACATTGACTCTGTACTGGTACCTCCTGTATATAGCCTCCACATTGACTCTGTACTGGTACCTCCTGTATATAGTCTCCACATTGACTCTGTACTGGTACCCCCTGTATTTAGCCTCCACATTGACTCTGTACTGGTACCTCCTGTATATAGCCTCCACATTGACTCGGTACCGGTACCCCCTGTATATAGCCTCCACATTGACTCTGTACTGGTACCTCCTGTATATAGCCTCCACATTGACTCGGTACCGGTACTCATTGTATATAGCCTCCACATTGTTATTTTATTGTTGATCATTTATTTTATTTTTTTACTTTAGTTTATTTAGTCAATATTTTTCTTAACTCCTATTTTTCTTCAAACTGAATTGTTGGTTAATAAGGGGCTTGTAAAGTAATCATTTCACTGTAAGGTCTACCTACACCTGCTGTATTCGGCAAATGTGACAAATAACATGTGATTTGTAGCTCGGCCATCTTCCACAGCAGTTGAGGAAGGCCAAAATAGGCAGATGAAGTGGATTGAGACTCAGCCCAACATCGGCAGATGAGGTGGATTGAGACTCAGCCCAACATCGGCAGATGAGGTGGATTGAGACTCAGCCCAACATAGGCAGATGATGTGGATTGAGACTCAGCCCAACATAGGCAGATGATGTGGATTGAGACTCAGCCCAACATCGGCAGATGAGGTGGATTAGATGAGGTGGATTGAGACTCAGCCCAACATCGGCAGATGAGGTGGATTAGATGAGGTGGATTGAGACTCAGCCCAACATAGGCAGATGAGGTGGATTAGATGAGGTGGATTGAGACAGCCCAACATAGGCAGATGAGGTGGATTGAGACTCAGCCCAACATCGGCAGATGAGGTGGATTGAGACTCAGCCCAACATCGGCAGATGAGGTGGATTGAGACTCAGCCCAACATCGGCAGATGAGGTGGATTAGATGTTGCATCCCAATATCTCCAGTTTAAACTGACGGATTCTGATGGGGATTATTTTTTTTTATGTTACTTAGATTGGTGCACGTCAGAGTACTATTAAGGATTTTAAATAACCTTATAACATCGGTTCAACAACTGCAGAGTTTGTACCCCAGTGTTTAAGATATTACTCACTGTTGTTAATCAGATCTCCTGTCTCCTCTTCTTCTTCTTCCTCCTCCTCCTCCAATGTGACAGTAATCTCCCCCACTTCCTTCATTCCAAAAATGTCTTCCTCTTCTTTCACTGTGACAGTCATCTCCTCTTTCTCTTCCTCCTCTTCTTTTACTGTAACATCCTCCTCCTCTTTCACTCTGAACGAGTCTTCCTCTTCTTTCACGGTAACGTCTTTCTCTTCTTCTTTCACTGTAACAGCCTCATCCTCTACTTTTACGGTGACATCCTCTTCTTCCTTCTCCTCTTTCACGACAATGTTCAGCCCCAGAGTTTCTTTCTCCGTCCAGCAGATCACCTCTTTAGAAGTGGGGGAGTCGTTTAGTGAGCTCATGGTTGGGATGTTAGCTAGATAGCTAGTTAGCATTAGTGACTAGACTAGCACTACTGCTAATTTACTCAGCCAGTTAGCTAACAACAACGTAAATATTATATTCAATTTGGTAACTAACTAGTAGATACTACAAGTGTGTTTAAAACACTGTGGCTAATATACACCGAAAGCGTTTAAAGAGCTGAATGTTTTCGCTTATGACTGCTAAAAGCTACGGAGGTGGATAACTCGACGTTCTTGAAGAAGCGTCCCGTCCATTAGAATATACGTCACACTGGCAGCATTGCCTGAAAAAAGGCACATCGCCATCTGCTGGGTGGGAGGGTAACAGTCAAGGGAAATGTTTATTTTATTTTGAGACAAAAGGTAGGTTTTCATTTATTTTATTATATATCTATATGTATATATAAGCAGTCCAAACTGCTCCTACACGGTGTAACAGTACTGAGTAGGTCCAAACTGCTCCTACACGGTGTAACAGTACTGAGTAGGTCCAAACTGCTCAATCATGGTGTAACAATACATCATGTAGATGTATATAATGAACAGACTAGGTCTATACTGCTCCTACATGGTGTACCAATACATCATGTAGATGTATATAATGAACAGACTAGGTCTATACTGCTCCTACCAATACATCATGTAGATGCAGAGTTGAAGTCGGAAGTTTACAGACACCTTAGCCAAATACATTTATACTCAGTTTTTCAAAATTCCTGACATTTAATCCTAGTAAAAATCCCCTGTCTTGTGTCAGTTTGGATCACCACTTTATTTTAAGAATGTGAAATGTCAGAATAATAGTAGAGAGAATTATTTATTTCAGCTTTTATTTCTTTCATCACATTCCCAGTGGGTCAGAAGTTTACATTACACTTAATTAGAATTCGGTTGCATTGTTTAACTTGGGTCAAACATTTTGGGTAGCCTTCCACAGGCTTCCCACAATAAGTTGGGTGAATTTTGACCCATTCCTCCTGACAGAGCTGGTGTAAGTAAGTCAGGTTTGTAAAGGCCTCCTTGCTCGCACACGCTTTTTCAGTTCTTCCAACAAATTTTCCATGGGCTTGAGGTCAAGGCTTTGTGCCTCTCCAGTACCTTGACTTTGTTGTCCTTAAGCCATTTTGCCACAACTTTGGAACCCATTTGCAATCAAGCTTTAACTTCCTGACTGATATCTTGAGATGTTGCTTTAATATATCCACAAAATGTTCCCTCCTCATGATGCCATCTATTTTGTGAAGTGCACCAGTCCCTCCTGCAGCAAAGCACCCCCACAACATGATACTGCCAACCCCGTGCTTCATGGTTGGGATGGTGTTCTTCGGCTTGCAAGCCAAAGAACAGAGTAAAACGTCAATTTGGGACTCGATATAGGACTCGTTTTACTGTGGAAATAGATACTTTTGTACCTGTTTCCTCCAGCATCTTCACAAGGTCCTTTGCTGTTGTTCTGGGATTGATTTCCACTTTTCGCACCAAATTACATTAATCTCTAGGAGACAGAACACATCTCTTTCCTGAGCGGTATGACGGCTGCGTGGTCCCACGTGTTTATACTTGCGTACTATTTGTACAGATGAACGTGGTACCTTCAGGCGTTTGGAAATTGCTCCCAAGGATGAACCAGACTTGTGGACGTCTACAATTTGGCTGATTTCTTTTGAGTTTGAGTTTGATGGTAGACCTTGAAATACATCCACAGGTACACCTCCAATTGACACAAATTATGTCAGTTAGCCTATCAGAAGCTTCTGAAGCT